>NC_051224.1:8521666-8862500 GCF_015220715.1 Pygocentrus nattereri
ATGCTATTGTTAGGCAGGAATGCTCCTTTTAAAATAGGTTTTGTAGAGATCTCCAACTGCTACAGCTGTCTAAGGTTTGGCAGGATTTTGTGAGTTTGAAAATATTATGTATTGTTAAAAAGTGACAGCACATTTTTGCCACATTGCCCACACCAAGTTACAAATATATGACCACACATTTGTTTATTATTTGTAGGTTTGGCTGACCTGGGGGCACTCCAGAGGATATGGTGGAAGAGGAGAGCTGGCCCTGACCCTTAGAGGTCATGCCAGCCACCTGGATGGTGTAAGTGGTGAGAGCGGTCAAGCCTGTAACCCGGTACTCCTGTGTAACGTTGGGCAAATAGTGTGTGACTCGTGTGTTGGTGCGGTTAAATTCCTCCCAGGAGATACGGTACCCTACAGTGGGACAAAGCGGTGGGTCAAGCAATTAACCACATTGCAAAAAAGCAATAGCATTAAACACACGCTATTTTCCACAAGGGGGGCAGCAGAGGAGGTTACAATAAGAGGAGCATGGAATCACCTGTAAGAAGGCCATTCTTTTCATGTGGCTCTTTCCAGCTCACTTTGAGTGATGTGTCCAGGATCTCGGTGAAGCTCAGGTGACCCACGGGCCCTGGGGCTGGAGAAATACTCAGAACAGTCAAGTCAACAGAACAGATTCTCTATTTCATCTCTATTTCAGTGGTTCTCAAATCCAGTCTTGGGGACCTGCTACCCTGAGACCGAATTCTTAGAACACCTAAGACAGTCAAAACACCACTGTATCTTCCACAGTTAACAGAGAGCATTACAGACAAAAAGGGTGAGATAAATAGGTAGTAAGATAAACATTAGCAGTATATCTGTGCATTCAGCCCTTGAACTGATTTGATTTGTATTTATTTTAAGCAAATAGATGAAAGCATCTAGACTTTTAGTCCAAAAAAATCTTATTATAAATCTGTCCAGTGATCTTAACCTTTACAATACTAGATTCACAATTCTGTATTCTCACAATATTTTGAACAAAACTCGAATGATGAAAGTAATGACTATGACAATGTTGTTAACAACACAAGAGATGGGAGATATGAGGAATGCATTAATTTAGTGTTGATTGGTGCTAATCGTCTAGTGTTCAATCAATCCATGATTAATAGCTCATTCTTCATGATACACTGTCACATCTCCATGGGGCACAACATCACAGGTTTGCATTGCAATAACATTGTCATGATGCACATTGTGACACTGCATAAAAGACAATGATATACACTATAATATATAATAAACAATTATATACATATAATAGCAAATGACCATCTAAAATATAATAAACAGTGGCATAAATCTAATACACTTCCCACTCTATCTTTTGTCTCTGCACTATTTGGGCAACAGCTGTGTACAGTTGACTGATGGCTGTCAGAACTGCTCTACTAAGCGCTAATAAAAGTTCAAATCCCTCCCGGCATGACAAGACTCTTGTCTCGCACCATACAGTGCACACATATGAGGTTACAGTTTAGAATTTGTAGATAATAGTAGTTGATGGACATACTGATTCATTAGTGTATTATAATAAATGTAAAATAAAGTTAAGTTCTCACACCACTGTTTGCACTAGGCTGAAGGCCATGACATCATGCATTTTTCCTTACTAACTTCTTATTATCTATATGTATATTAGAATGCTTGCTGTCATTGGCAGACAGTAAGAAAGCTGACGTGACATCTTTAAGTTTTAGCCCAAAGTTTTCCTATGACTACCTTACAATGTTCTGTCCTGCTTTTTTAGGACATTTAAGGTCTGCTACAAGTGCTTCTAGGTTTGAGAGGGTGATAAGACCATTTGGATGGCTGTTATTAGTAACCTCCATGAAGCTTTGAGAATCCCACCCCAACACATCCAATGTAGCAAAGTAAGGCCTTGATAATGATCTATAAATACTGGAAACTGGAGAAACTGGAGAGGACTGGAGAACTTGATAACTTTTGCTCTATTTCTGTGATTTTGATACAAATGAATTAATACATTTTTACTTAAACTGCTACAGAAGTTCGGATGCAAATACAGATTTGGTCTAATGCTCTGACACTCACTGTCCTCGTGTGTGCGGACGCGCTGAGCAGGGCTCCGGGGGCCATCCCCTGGTGTGGTGAAACACAGCACTGAGGTGAAGTACTCTGTGAACTTCTTCAGTCCAGTGATATATCCCACATGTACGCTGTCCTGAAAGTTTGGCCTCACAGTCACCATGGCGATGTCATCCTCGTGGCCTGGTTCCCAGGCCAACAGCTGGGGAAATATTAGATTAGCAAAATTAGATTACTTCAAATGTAATTCAAATAAGTAAGTAATAAAATAAGTAAATAAGTCATAAATAAATAACTAATATGTTGTCAAAAAAGACACTTTACTTAATTACTTATTTACTACTATTTACTTAACTCCTTACTCCAAAATAAGGAGAAAATCTAACCTCCCCACCTATTAGCATGGCACAAACTGCATGCATAAAATCATCACACATTTGCATCCATTCCATTTTTAAATGACCATTTTCCAAACCTTCTTTAGTATAATACTCTTAGTATGAAACTGGCTAGTTTTGTTACTGCAACTTTAAGACTGATATAAATAATGTAAATACCCTCTTTTCTGATTGGCTATCCTGAACTGTGCCCCAAAAGCAGCACGGGCTAAAATACTCCTTATAACTTCAGCATGAATGAGTGGGGCTAAGCTGCTGTAGCCTGGCGACATGGGTGGATACAACAGAAACAACAAATACAAAACCAATTTTCCAAATATATTTCCAATATTTTCCAAATAATGAGGAAAATTATTTTTTCAACAATATGGGCTTGTTAAGATATTGCTGTTTTTAGTCAACGGACCATTGTCAATGTTTTATAACAAGTCACACAGTCAGAAAACACATTAGCATGTTTGTTACATATGTAACCCATTGTCGAGCAAATTCCATTCCTTGTCAGCTCTATTAGTCTTGTCTTGTTGCACCATTGCAAAACGAAAGAGGCATCTTGGCTAATCAGTTACCTATGTGGTGTGAATAAAATGATATAAATGTGATTTTTCACTGAACTATTCCATTAATTATAACAGAATTAGATATTTTCATACTATGGAGCACTAGAGAGCAGAAGGAGGGTGGATACCTTGTAGCCCTGGTTGATTCCGTTGATAAACTGTGGGCTCGGGGCGCTCCACGTGAAGCGAACCGTGGTGGAATTGACAGCTTCAGCCTGTACGTT
Organism: Pygocentrus nattereri; assembly: GCF_015220715.1. NCBI lineage: Eukaryota > Metazoa > Chordata > Actinopteri > Characiformes > Serrasalmidae > Pygocentrus > Pygocentrus nattereri. The sequence goes on from NC_051224.1 coordinate 8,524,931, forward strand.
GCCCGGGGGAACCGTGGGCACTGTGAAGTATATCCCATTTAAAAGGACAGCGATGAATGAGTAAATAAACAGGTGTAAGCAAGATTTTAAGGAGGACAAAAAGAGCACACAAAATGTTCAACTCAAAACGCGAAACATGTTTTCTGCCTAAAAAAAAGCCTCTTCCCAGTCCTCACCTCCCTGTAGTGTCCATTCAGTGACCTTCTGGCTGAAGACACCCTGACCTGCGCCATTGTAGGCGGCCACCTCGATCTCGTAATTGGTCCAGATGATGAGATCCTCCAGCAGAAGGTTGGTCTGGTCTGGGTTTGTGATGTTTTTAATCTGACAGTCCACCGGTAAACCTGACAGACAGTATCTAAACCAACCCAATTACTCACAGTTAGAGACAATGTGGGGAGCAATTTTCAGACAGTAGTCAGGGACTGAGCTGAGGCACTGAGGGACAGTACATATAAACAACTGATAAAGAGCATGGACAGTGGTGTTGTAGCATCTTCACTAGAATTTTGGGCCCTGTCTCCACCCTCGCTCATTTTTTTGTTTTGAAGTGCTTCTTAATGGTTACAAAACCTTACAATGCCATTTTAACACCTTTAGAAAAAGACAGCTTCTCTCTGTTCTGTGGGAACATTTTATAATAAATGGATCAACACAAATGCTTTGAACCCATGAAATCAATGTTGTAAAATCAATCATGTTGATCCAACATTGTTTTGATGTCACTCGCTGATGGCTGCATAGCTGGTAATGTAATGTCAGCTATGATATTGATTTAGTGTTGAAAGAATGTTTACTCTATGATTGTGCAGTGTTGATTCAAAAAAGAAAGCACAGCAAACCCAGATAACAAAGAGTTATGGAATCCATAAATACACATTTAAGCGTCAGTTTAACTGAATCAAAATTCTGATCTCATGTTGATTCTTCATTGATTTTGCTTAACATTAAAACAACATTGAACGTTTAACAAAAGCCCAAGCAAAATGATGATCCTGAAGGAAAATCAAAAACGAATTAATCTATCTGCGCTGTCTAGGTAATTTGGTTCATTACTTACAAACCTTTCTTACACTTTTGACCCTCAAATTCAGAGTAAATTCTGGAGGTGGCAAACCCAAGGACTTTTATTCTTGCATGACAATTGTGTTACCCACTGTGCCATACTTTACATCACTTTCACGTGACTTTTGTCATCACAAGGTGGCAGAACTTGGGCTTGACAACAGCAGGTCTTACAGCCAGAGATTTTCTCTGTTTGTTTCCTTCTTTATCTGTTTTGTAATATTGCTGAGTACATGCCTGTGATTTATCTGTTTTTACTCATGCTGAGGATTTGCTGCTTTATTCTGTGAATCACTATGACTTTTGGAACAACCTGTAATAAAACTGACTAAGGGCGTAGATCCACCTACAGTCCCTTTGTTTCAGTTGAGGCATGCTAAGGCAATGAATATGTCTATTATTTCCAATTTATATACATGGTTAAATCACTTGGGGCCGTTAACTCTAATAGTACTCAGGTCCAATTTACAACATGCAGAGTGCGGCCTCCAATGGACAATGTGAAAGTTTATTCAGCACTGGAGAATTTACAGGAGTGCGCTCCACGTCCTGTGGGGACGTCTGCTTAGCTGACTGTGCATGTTTCAGTAATTAAAGCTGAATTGAAATTGAACTGTCTAACCCGTTCCGCTAGTAGGAGCGTTTGTGCGATGAAGTGTGTGACTGTGGGCTCTCACCTGATGATGTAGCCCTGCAGCGGGCCATTCTGGTGGCTCTCTGGGGGAGGCTGCCACTGGATCATGATGGACTGATTTGTACGACCACTGGCGATGACTGTCTGCGGAGGGGCGCTGGGTGGCTCCTCAGGCAATGTCAACCTGAGAAAAAGAGGAACAGAGAGTACCATTAGGATTTTATTGATATATGCTTATTAATTCAGTATTTTAACTGTAGATTTACTTTTCTTTTACAGCAAACTAGCAACTTTGTAAACTAGATGTCTAGCAAACAACTTCACTAAAATGTAACGTTACTTCAGATCATTCTGCACTGTAAAAGGGAAATGACCATATTACAGGGAGATATGTGTTCTTTAATAATAAGTCTGCACAATGGTACGTCAAAGGCCTTAATAATGATATGTATGCAGGGCAGCACATTCAACCTGAAAAAAAGCTAGTGGAAACACTGATTATTTGTTACCCCAGGGGTGAAGTCATGATCAAAGACCAGAAAAGAAGAGTTTTCTGTGAGTGCCATCACCATATTTTATCCAATCAAATCGTTATACTCTCCACTGTTTTCAGCCCTCCGATCACTGTTTACAAACATGCCCCATATCATCCTCAAGCCTTTAGTTTGTTTTCGATGATTAGGTTTAGGTTTTAAATGTGTCCTCTGATTTTATAACTGTCATGCCATCTTCTAAGGATCCACCTGCTGTGGCAGTATGCTTTAGCCTAGAATGGCATGTTCATTGTGCAAACATGCCTGGGTGCTGCAGTGTTTGTTGCATATATTAATCTATTATTTGCTTTGTATGCTAGAATATGGTGATATCACCACAGAGCGAAAGCACTGGAATAAGCAGGGTGATAACTGCATGGTTATCAGGAATCTGCTACAGCCTGCTGTATTGACATTGCAGAACATTACCATGTTTGGAAGTTGTATGTATCAGACTCTACCCACAGGCCTTTTCAGAGGCCTACGCAAAATTTTATTTCTGCCTATGCACCTGTGCTATCCCATAATAACATGATAGTTAAATAGTTTAAAATGAACTTAGATCTTTCCTCAGAAATTCAAATTAGTCCATAAATTTAGAAATACATGTCTTAAGATGCACAGCCACACAACTTGACAGAAAGAAATAGCAATTAGTGAAGTTGCCGTAATTTCCAGTTTCTTCAGCACAGACAGCAGAATCGTTTACATCAGTACTTATCAATACACCATTTTTCCTCTAACTAGCTCCTCTTTAGAATGGGTGTGAGAGGATAGAGAGGAAAAGAAAGAGAGGGCAGGCGAAGTGGGAGAAAAACAGAGACGGGAGAAATACACAGTTTGCAGGCAAGTTATCAAAGAATGTTTTAGTGTTTCATGTGAAAGTCTCTTCGGAATAGCCAAAGTCTTCATCATAGGAAGATAAACACTAGGACCCGCTCTGTGCTGTGTATGATTTAAACGGCTAGAAAGGGGAGAGAATAACGATTACGGCCCTGTCTTCTTCTGCCGGCTCAGGCCGCCTGAGCCCACAGCAAAGGGCCGAGCTGTGCGCGGGAGACCCAGAGAGACGGGCTGTAGCTGAGCATGATGATGATCAAAGGCGCCAACGGAGAAAAAAACGGGCTAATGCCGCTGAGCAGGAAAGCAGCCCGACTCTCCTTAAATCAATTTAAGTTGACATCTTGATTTCTCCTGGGTGAGAGTGCAGTTCTGGGGCCGAGATAAAAACGCGGCGCTTAGGATCAAAGACGCATGCCTCGGAAGCTCTGCGCTCCGCAAGCTGTTATGTCACCCCCCCACGGACTCTGTGCGCGCTCAGAGAGAATAGCTTGTGATCTGAGTGTGTGCATGTGGATGTACAGGTATTAGAGGGGAAAGAGGAAAAACGCATTTAAGCAGATTGTTGCATAAGCGCTGCTTTAGATGGTGTAGTAGTGTATGACAGCGCAGGTGTATGTACACTTTTGTTTAAAGCTGCCGTATACCGCATTGTTCTCACAGGGCCGCTAATAGGATCAACATTTTGGTGAGGTCTGTTTTGCAAAAATGTGACCCACATCTCAAAGTGAATAAACCAACTGCTGAATGTGAGTATCACACCAACTGTCAGTCTCTGTCAGATTTTTTTCTGTCTGATTTTTTTAAACCAAATTATTGGTGCATAATTGTAATTCACATTTTCCTTTCATTTGTTCATTTCATATCCATCCATTCCTCCTCTTGAACTGCTATTACTTTTCCATAAACTGAATTGACTCCAACTGCCCTGCTTACATTTATGTAACCAACCAATTAACTGTCAAATTACTTGTTAACTCTCAGTTAAAAAAATAATCAATGAGTCAGTCATTATTCATATTTAAATGACTATTTTTGTTTACTGTGTCTTTAAAACATGACATCTGTAGTGATCAGCTGCCCTGTATTGGGCCTCATTCAGAAATCAGTCCAGGCTGAAACACTCCTTATGACTTCAACTTGAAAGGACAGGGCTAAACTGCTGTAGGCTAACTAGGCGGATATGTAGCGCTGGGCAAAAGACTTAAGCAAATAGTTTAAAGCCATTTGTTTTGGAGTGTGTTTCTGCTTGTAAAAACACTATATAACATTGATAACATTGGAATAAATTCAAACAAACGATAAAGCAGTTTATCTTCTAATTTAAAAAAAAGGTTAATATCTTTTGAGCTAATTAAAAGTACAAAGGCTGGGTCCTAGATGTGTCCATGATACCCCCAGTTACCACAGGGATGTGTTTAAATGCATCACCAGCACAGATTATTTCACAATAAATCATCATAAATATACAACTATAGTGTATTATTTATCATTAATAACTTCTTGTTATTATATTATAGCTTCTAGTATTATTACAATGTTATTATTGTGCATGAACAAATATTATTACGATAAGTTATTTCAAATGTCTGAACAGTAGTACTACACATGCTTGCGTAAGTGGGTTTGTATGTATATGTCTGTCAGCACTGCATTGAATCCTGAGTTGCTTGTCAAGCTTTGCTTAAGAGTGCAGTTTGTGTTGCAGTATAAAGCTTGAAAGAATTCTTTATAATGTCATATAAGGCAGCCTTCTGCCTAACTTTGCCTTTTCAGGCTTTCATTCTTGACTGAGGGTTGCATCAGCAGCCAGTCTTCCAGCTTTGCTCCCTTTAAATATTTTGCAGCTCCTGTTTGAAGAGCTTTCCCTCGGTCATGACAGCTGGGTCAGAGCTTTTGCTTTTCTGGGCGGCAGGATATTGATTTGCTATAGCAGGATATTGCAGCCTGACGGAAACGTTTACTTTATCTTGCACGTTTTGTGGGGAAAAAAAACTGGCCCCAATTTCATCTGATCCCGACTCGATTTTCAGTAAACATCATAATTCCCAGTCGCATCCAATCGTTCTCACATCAAGGTTGCATCTAGCTGATCCAAAGAAGCTCGAAATCTAGTGCTTAAGTGAAGCAAGTGGTGAATTTTTCAAGCCAAACCCAGGGTGCACTACTTTGATAGACAAATACACTACAGATCAGAACAGAAGTCTATTAATATTAATACACAACACATCAAATCCATGTTAAACTGTTGCTTGAAATGCACTTTCTGGGGTGACTTGGCATTATTCCCTTGTGGCACTATCTTAAGAGATAGAACGTAAGTGTGTATATGTGTATGAGCATGCTAGTGTGGGTGCGCAAGCATGCAGAAGCCGGCCATGAGACGTCAGAGCCATCCTCGCGGGACCAGGTTGTGTTTGAGCGGGAAACCGCCTCAGCTTTCTTTCTGAAGCTCCAGCAGACTCAGAGCTTCGCGGCTTCCAGACAAAAGCGACTAAATCTCCACGCGCCCTCCAACATCCTGTCTAGCATGCTGCGCTTCCTCTGCTACAGCAGGATAATGCACCTCTCTCCCTCCGCTGGCCTGGGCGGCTAGCCTGCGACATGAAAGCTTTCTGCTTCTTTCATCAGGGCCTTTGTGTGCGTCCTTGTGTGCTTAAGTGCACGGCTACATGGGGATTGCAGCCCCTGCTCTTTGTTTTCCCGCCATGCTTAGTCTTGAGCGAAATTCCACAATCGGTCCACGCTGAATCTCCCAATTTGAAGCTGCAGGGATTACATGCACTCAATCACAATAGAAAAAGAATAGAGCTTAATTGCCCTAACTGGATCGCAATACATCGATAATTAAGATCCTCGAAGCCTGGCTGGTGTTTTGCGGCTCCTACGGTTTCCGTAGAGTACTTTTAGTTTAATGACGTACGTTAGGCCTGTTTATATGCACTGGCTGTATAAGACAAAACAACATTGTATCTACAATTATAGGCTATTTGTCAAAAACATCTACCACAGGTGCATTTTTTAGGTATTACTGACTGTAGCCCATCTGTTCTGCTACTGTGAGTGTCAGGCACAGCAACATTGGTCAGGTTTTTAAACATGTGCATGGCTGGAAACAGTCCTCCAGCCAGCAGTGGTCCTGTGGTCAGAAACTGACTACTGATGAAGGGCTAGATCTACAGTCTTATAGAGGTATACCTCCAAGCTGTTTTCTCTATGACAAAAATAAATGGCATTTCTGAAAAATGCAGCTGTTGTTCCCTGAGATAAACAAAAAAGGTAACACTTTATTTGAAGGCGGCTACTTAACATTGACATAACTACATAGTAAACATGTCATAGAGTTCTTATGTCATACATGGTCATGAGCTGTCAAGACAGATTTTTGTTCAGTGATAAGTATCATGATGGATGTAATGGTTGATGTCATAAAGGCTATGCTTAGCAAAAATTATCATGTGACACAAGCTGATTATGGCATCTGACATAACTACCAGTATTGGTTCCCTGACACTGTTAAATTGCTGAAGAAACTCTGTCGTGGCACCTTATGTGATGTAAGACATGCCATGGTTATGTGAATATTATGTAGTAGTAGCGTTCAAATAAGTGTTTCTAAGCATTCCAAATATAATGTATTTGCCATAACTGGATCCCTGGATCCCCTGTGATCCCCTGAACAACAAGGCTGTTGAAGAACCCAAATAAGACCATTGCTACATGCCAGCTGACACTGTTTCACACTGAACTGACACCATAAAACTGACACCTTCACCAAAATACCCCACACAGACTAGCAAGTTTTGGCAAATGTGGTGGTTAAGTTGCTTTGGCCGTAGCAGTCTACAATTTGTGTAGCTCGTGTTAGTTGGTATAGAACCATTGTAAACTTGGCAGCTTGTATGTAGCATTAGGATCCAGAGACACTCAGGGGGAAACACACAGAGCAAAATGTATCAGTATAATGTATCATGACAAAGGCGATTTTCCACACCATTCATTTTGCTCATAGAGAAAATCTGACGTGGAGCTCCAAATATGAGCATAACACCAACTACAGAATGATTCACGACTTATAAAGTGTATAAAGTGGCCAGTAGTGTATAAATTGTTTAAATATTTCAGACCATAAAACATAATATACTAGCAATATACACAATGAAATATATACTATCTCACAAAAGTGAGTACACCCCTCACATTTCAGGAAATATTTTATTATATCTTTTCATGGGAAAACACTATAGAAATGAAACTTGGATATAATTTTAAGTACTGCTTGTATAGCAGTATTAATTTACTGTCCTCTGAAAATATCTCAACACACAGCCATTAATGTCTAAATAGCTGGCAACACAAGTGCACCTCACAGTGAACATGTTCAAATTGTGCCCAATTGTGTCACCATCCCTCCCTGGTGTCATGTGGCTTGTTAGAGTTACAAGGTTCCAGGTGTGAATGGGGAGCACGGCTGTTAAATTTGGTGTTCTGGGTACAGTTTGCTCATACTGGACACTGGATATTCAACATAGCACCTCAGGGCAAAGAACTCTCTGAGGATGTGAGAAATAGAATTGTTGCTCTCCACAAAGATGGCCTAGGCTATAAGAAAACTGCTAACACTCTGAAACTGAGCTATAACATTATGGACAAGGTCATACAATGGTTTTCCAGGACAGGTTCCACTCCGAACCGGCCTCTCCAAGGTCAGCCAAAGAAGTTGAGCCCATGTGTTTAGCGTCATATCCAGAGGTTGGCTTAAAAAATAGATGCATGAGTGCTGCCAGCATTGCTGCAGAGGTTAAAGAAGTGGGAGGTCTGCATGGCCGTCATCCCAAAAGGAAGCCTTTTCTGAAGCTGATGCACAAGAAAGCCTGCAAACAGTTTGCTGAAGACAAGCAGTCCAAGAATATGGATTACTGGAACCATGTCCTGTGGTCTGATGAGACCAAGTTAAACATGTTTGCCTCAGATGGTGTCTAGCATGTGTGGTGGCACCCTGGTGAGGAGTAAACTGTGTCTTGCCTACAGTCAAGCATTTTGGTGGTAGCATCATGGTCTGGAGCTGCTTGAGTGCTGCCAGCACTGGGGAGCTGCAGTTCATTGAGGGAAACATGCATTCCAACGTACTGTGACATTCTGAAGCTGAGCATGATCCCATCCCTTCACAAACTGCTCTGCATGGCAATTTTTTAACACAATAACAACCCAACCAAACCTCCAAGATGACATCAGCCTTGCTGAAGATAAAGGTGATGGACTGGCCAAGTATTTTTCTAGACCTAAACCCAATTGAGCACCTGTGGGGCATCCTCAAGCGGAAGGAGGTGGAGCGCAAGGTGTTGAACATCTACCAGCTCCATGATGTCGGATGATCTTGGAGGAGTGTAAGAGGATTCCATGCCCAAGAGGGTTAAAGCAGTGCTAGATAATAATGTTGGTCACACAAAATACTGACACTTCGAGCACAATTTGGACATGTTCACTGTGAGGTGTACTCACTTGTGGTGCCAGCTATTTAGACATTAATGGCTGTATGTTGAGTTCCTTTCAGCTATACAAGCTGTACACTGACTACTTTAAGTTATATCCAAGATTCATTTCTATAAACTCGTCCCATGAAAAGATATAATAAAATATTTGCAGAAATGTGAGGGGTGTACTCACTTTTGTGAGATAGTATATATTTCATTGTGTATATTGCTAGTATATTATGTTTTATGGTCTGAAATATTTAAACAATTTATACACTACTGGCCACTTTATACACTTTATAAGTCGTGAATCATTCTGTAGTTGGTGTTATGCTCATATTTGGAGCTCCACGTCAGATTTTCTCTATGAGCAAAATGAATGGTTTGGAAAATCGCCTTTGTCATGATACATGACATGTATATATAGAGATACTGTATGTCTACACTCTAATATTTCTCTCATACTCATCATTTTTCATCATTCTCCTTTTCTCCTTTCTTTCTTTTCAATCCCTGTCCGCCTGTGATCAGTTTTTTATTTTTTTTTTATCTAATGGCAACTATATTGCCTTTATATTGTCTCATATTGTGTATTGAGTTTCTGTCAAACTGTCAATTCTAAGAAAGTGTTAATACATAAAAAAACAAAAGAAACAATAAGAGAGTAATCCACTGACCGCTCTGTTTCTCTGCTGAACTGGCCCTTGCCCACATCGTTGACAGCACAGAGACGAAACTGGTAGGAGCGAGCAGGTATGAGGCCACCTACCCCAATACTGGTGGCTTCTGGCTCTATATTGGCCAGGAGTATCGTCCATGGAGCATCTGGCCCACAGAAAGCGAGTCAGAGAAAGACACACACAGAGAGGGTACACCGGTCAGTAAGGTAAAAGCAGATGCTGTAGTACAGGGGCCATTCATTCTGGGGGTCTGATGCATACCTGATGTTACAAAATGTTCTTCTGCATGTTGTTTAGTTTTTGTTTTTTTGGGACAGCAACAATATTAAAAATATGGTACAATAAATTAAGCTCTTCTGTTGGAATATATTGATAATGTTTAACATAATTTTTTATAGGGGTTTGCTGGGATCTTCCCTGGCCCACTCACTGTTCTCAGACACCTCCAGGATGTATCGGATGAGGGGGCTGTTGCCATCAAAGGCCTGTGCCCATGTCAGGTTGATGGAGCGCTTCTCTGTAGAGCTGTACATGGCGACAGGGTTCTCTGGAGCATGGGGTAGCTGTCTGCAAGATGGAGAACCACAGTGAAGAACAGAATAAGTCAATGGTCCACAAGTACATTTACATGAGCTTTGGTACCCACAACACATGCTTGCTATGCATGCATAAAAATGACAGCATTCACTTTTATAAAATCACACATTTAGACAAATCAAGAAATATTCAGTCAAATATTTCAAATAAAACTTTGAATGATTATTCAACCAAAAAATTATTGTGTTCTTGACAGTCTTGAGGCTGAAGCTTTAGCATCCGCTAGAAAATAGTTACTAAGTTAGTCTACTTAGTTAAAATATATAACCGAAACATAACCAGCAGTTGACAGTGCTAAATAAAACCAACTTGTCATTGCACCAATAACAATTGTGAAGTTTTATTTTGCCTTATAACAATGTAGGCTAATGAACATTAGCAATTTAGTCTTGTAAGAATGCTATGTTCAATTAGTACTAAGGCCTGTTTCTGATGTTGTTGATCCAATCTTAAAGACTTTTAAAATGTGATTTTAGATCAAACAAACAGATATGATTATTAACTATTAAATACAATATCAATTCCTGACAAAATGCTCCTTGACATTGTAAAAAACAACTGTGAGGACCATAGAAGACAACATTCATCATTCACTACTCTCCCAGCATCCCATTATCTACAGTTTCGACATCTGCAGGATGGAGAGAGTAACAATGTTCTCTTATGAGGAGTGTTAGAGAGACTGAAAAAGCAGGAAATCCATAATGCAAAGAGGCAGAAAGCAGAGCTAGCAAAGTCAGAACAACTGTGAGCCAGTGTACAATCTGCCATGACAGGTGGAGGGAGAGGAAAGGAGTGGATTTAGACCTGACTCTCAGGTAAGCGCTGCGTGAGTCGTTGCCTCCCACAGAGGTTACTCTGCAGGTATAGGTGCCGATATCCCCTGACCAGGTCTGGGAAATGTGCAGGGTGCCGTTGGGGTCCACACGCAGCCGTGGACTCGACTTCACATCTATGGCCAGACCACCTTTCTCCCAAATGTGCCTGAAACACAGAGCAAAAAACTACTATGACAACAAACACTGCAAAAACAAACAGCTATGACCACAAACTTTGGGAAAAAAAACAGCAGCTATGCCCACCAACACAGCAAAAACAAAACAAAACAAAAAAAACTGCAATGACTCAGTAATGATCAGATTGCATTAATAGCTATTAGCTTGAAAAGTGAATTACCAGATATTGACTAGATATGGCTTAATAAGAGCATAATAATGGACACCTATCATTTTGTGTACAAGATTATGATGTATAACACAAACAAATATGCTTTGGAAAATGCTTATTACACCCTGGTTTTTATTTAAATATGTAGTCCTAAGCAGACTGCTAATTACCAACTACTGGCTTTTTAAGGCCTAAATAGTGCATTACAATGACCCTTTATACTGATGTGTTACCTTATTTACTTCTGATTTATTGATGACTATTATTGTCTCCCAGCAGTATGTGTTAAATTAACTGGCAATGCCATTTGGGATGTCAGGCCACATTCAGCACTTTGGGTGATAACAGGAAGGTCTAGGTCACTTTTGGACAGAATGTTGCTGGGCTCAGGTCAGTTTCACTTAAAACTTGTGGATATGGTTTAAGTCGGGTCAGTTCAGGCCAGATTTTGTAGGGCTCAGGTCAGATTTGTACAGAATTTTGTTGGCCTCAGGCTGGGTTCGCTCAGAATTGTGTTGGGCTCTGGTCAGTTTCAAGCTCAAAATTTGATTGTGCGGTTCAAGTCAGCTCAAGTTCAGACAAAATCTTGTAAGGCTCAAGTCAATGTCATACTTAGTTTCAATTCTGCTCAAGCCAGATTTAGACAGAATGTTCTCGGGTTATATTTGGCTTTAGACCAAAATGTCTGGTCTAAATAAAGCTGTGATTCAAGTGACACACAAATTGGCATGCAAGTACATGTACACATAAAATATATAAGACACTCTGGCAAGCAAACACAAACATAATCACCCTTAACTCACATTGGCATGCATACATAAACAAGCTCATAATACACCCTGGGACACAAACACTCAAGCACACGCATACATTTTGGCCTGCAATATGTATAACCAAACATGCACACACACAAACACATGCAAACACACATGCATTACTGTGCAAACATCTGAAACCACCTTTGATTTATTTATTTTCTAGTCAAAATGGACATTTTTTGGGAGATATATGTGAGAAGAAAATATTTAGAGAAACTGGGACTCCTAACCAACCATCTGATAAACAGTACTCCAGTCAAGCAGTACTCAATCCTTCTACAATGCAAAGACAACTTAACACTAGGAGTCTGAAAGGATATGTAGCTGTCAAGAAGCCACTGCTGAGAAAAAGAAAGACATTAAAGAAGAAAACTTACAAACCACAAAAGAAGCTGCTGGTGTTCTCAGAACAACTGACTGACCACCCAAAGGCCAAACCTCATCTTCACTGAATGTGATTGGGATTTTTTGGATAAATCCAAAAACAAGTCCAGTAAAAACAAGTAAATGCAACCAACTTCTAAGACTGAATTGTGGAGGTGTGGGAAAACGTCACAGCCGATTTCTGAAAAACTGAAAGTAATCTCCCTAAAACGTAAGCTGTAATAAAGGCAAAGTGTGGGCTACATGCTGAAAAACGTTATATAATAGTACGTTATGGAGGCCTCTATGTACGTTTCTTATGTAAGTTAAATATATGCTTTCTGTTTATATTCCTGGCTCTGTAAGAGGAATAACTTGTGCTTGATGGCTGTTTTGACTAAAATTGAAATAAACGAAGGGTGATCTCTGACTGTTGCACGGTGCTCTACATTAAGTATATAATTCAAACACATACACACACACTTGAAACTCCAATACACATGAAACCAGCATATATAATGCATTCTGACATGCAAACATGCACACACACATACAAAATGTTCCGTCAACACTCCTGTATTGGCATGCAAGAACACAAACACACAAATTACACATTTATAACACCCCCTGACATGAGAACACACACACACACACACACACACACACACACACACACACACACACAGCAAGCATATATAATATACTCTGGCACACAAAAACACACCAACATTTTAATTGCAGCTGCATCGACTCCCCGGTTTAATCTCCTGTGTCTTGTGTTTAATTAAAGTCTGCATCTAAGTTATTGCTCTGTTTACATATTCATCTGTTTCCCTCGATCAAATCAATAAGAGCAGCTCAGCAGGTGACAGCTAAATCAACTCTTATGAGACTGAGTGCAATAAAGAGATTGCCAAGACTGAGTGAGTGAGTTACTGTTGATCAGAGATGATGAGAGATGAGAGAAAGTGAGACAGGGTGGGAGAGAGGGAGAGAAAGAGAGACATTAGTAGATAGAGAGGGAGTGAAAGGCAGGGGGAGTTAGGGGAAAGTAGGGCAGAAAGACAGAGGTGTTACCTGACGGTGACACTGGGGTCATGGGTCACACCGCAGGACATTGTGGCTTTGGTGCCTTTGATGACGCTCTGGTCCTGCGGAAGGTTGGTGATGCGGGTTCGAGCTGGCAGAACACACAGACAATAACTTGCGTGTAATAAACATTACTGTTTTATGAGAGCATTAACCCCTTACAAGGCTCATATCCTTCTTGCTCTTGCTTTAAGCCTGGAATACCCCTATGACACTTATGTGGATTTATGTTCCAAGAATGTTTATGTTAATAGGTACAAATCTGTCCTCAAGGCCCAATTGTGTACCTTTTTAGTGCTCATTTTTCTTGTTATTTTTATTTTTTTCCCCTGAGGTCCACAATATTTGTAAGTGCCAAAAACAGCTTTGTTTCCATATATGGACTGTTGGACCGAGGAGGGAAACAATAATTACAGCAGCCACACTGACATACAGCCATTAATATCTGTTAATTCTCCGGTTAATAGCTCAATCAGAATAGAATATATCCATGAGTACACAGATACATCTGATTAAGGCTATTCCGAATACAATTTCTCTCCGATTGAATGAGGTGGGTAATCCTGTAAATCATCCATGTAAACACTTGTATCTAATTACATTCCCATTTTGAAAGTTTAAGTAAGTTCTGTGCATGTGCATTTGCATCATTATGGACGTTTATAACATTCACCATGGTGGGAGCCAGAAAATGGTGGGCAGAGTAGTCTAAATTTATACTTTAAAAGACTTAAAATAGTTAGCAGGACAGATGGCCGTAAAGCTTGCGATAACAAGCTGTTCAGAAAAATACCTGAACAAATGAACGCCAACTGAAAACTCAGGTAACAAACTGCTGCTCGTCTCACTGTGATTGGACTTGTGATGCTTATGGTCATGGTAACGTCTACACTAAGTGGTACTCTATGTCTGCATGTTATTTTGGATCTGATTACTTGTAGTGTGCATGTAAAAGGAGATTTTCGTCAGATTCTTGGGTAGAGCGTGCATATAAACACATCAGTCTTGATCTATAATTGGAATTTATTCAAATCGGATTGACAAAAATCACTGCATGCAAACATTGCCACTGTTAAAAGGTGAGGGAAATGAACTGAGTTGTAAAAGTATGCTATTTTCACATCACATTCAAAATGTACCTTTCACTTCCCAGGAGAAAGGTTCATATTCAGGACAGTGTATTGGGAGTCAATGCAAGTTAAAAAAACAATTTCAATAGAATATGACACTGTTCCCTAACTGTAAACATTGGAAATGTACCCTTGAGAGATACAATGCCTGTACTAGTAGAGTATAGAATTGAATATGCAGTTCTTGTCACTGTGTCTTTAAGACATTTGATGACATACAATACTACTACAGTATATTAGTCATACTTTAGATTTAAGAATGGATCTATCATGATCTACTTAGAAGAATATCGATGTGAAAAGGAAAATGCAATAAGCAAACAGAAATAGTGAAAAAGAGTTTCTAAATCTGGGGAGATAAAAAGATATAGAGAAAATGGGTCTCCTAACAACCACGCAAGACCTGCTAGACCAAAAAACTGCCGCCACCAGATAAACAGTACTTAAAGCTTTCACTGTATAGAAGAAAATCAAGCTCTACTCTTACTTCATATCTGAAAAATAACTTCAAATTTCTCTCCATCCCTCCACTATTAGAAGACAACTCAACTTTCAGACTGAGCCTGAAAAGTTTGCACTAAAGGACATCACTGAGATGTAGAGTATTGCTTTATAAAATGTGTATTTGGGATTACTTGGATTGTGAGAAACTGAAAACGTAACAGCTGCCAAAAAACGTATTTTCAGGAGCCGTAAATCTGAATAGAACTTACTATATATATGTAGAACGTTCTATGTGTATAAATAAAACTATAAAAAAGGAAATGCAACCAGCTTCTTAACTCTGATGGTGCGGAAAAACATTTCTGCAGATTTATTACATTTAGTTATTCTTAGTTTTGTTTAAAACAGAAATAGGCTTTAAATGAAATAAATGAAATTAACACTCTGACTTCTGCACAGTGCTGTGCCATCAAACTACTCTCTGCTCTCACTCACCCCACACCACCAGGTTAGCAGAAGCCTCATCAATGCCGCGAGAGTTGCTGGCCATGCAGGTGTAGGTGCCAGCGTCGGACAGGTGCGAGGGGCTGACCAGCAAACTGCCTGACTCCAACAGGGTGAAGCGGGGCAGCTGCACAGAACCACTGGCCAACACTCGCTCGCCTGTAGAGAAAGAGAGAGAGAGAGGGAGAGAGAGAGAGAGAGAGAGAGAGAGAGAGAGTATGACCAATATATATAGAGAGAGACAAAATGATAAGAAAGAGAGAGGGAGACAGAGAGAAAGGAGAGCCAGTTAGGAGAGTTGAAGGAAGAGATCAGAAAAATGATGTCTCGTCTGTTTATCAAAAGGCCAGTGCTTTAGTGGCATGATAAATCCCACAATGCCTCGGACTCTGCAGCTGCACTGATGGATCTGGCTCCAGGAGGTCTTCTGATAACGCTCTGTTTTTGTCAGGCCTGAGTCCAGGTAGGTGTGTGAGATGACTGATTAGCAGCTGACCTTTCTGCCACGTGATGGCGGGACGTGGAGCTCCGGATGTTTCGCAGTGCAGGATGACCGACATGCCGTCGATCACGGCGCTGTCCGTCGGCCCCGCAGTGATGTTGGGGGCAATGCCTGGGGCAGACAGGATGAGACCGCTCAGATAACACACAGTCTCTGACAGTACAGTGCAAGTCAGCATAGCAGTACGAGAGCAGGTGTATTGTGTGTGTGTGTGTGTGTGGGATAAAGTTATCGCACAGGAATCTTTCTTCATGCATTCTATTAAAGAAAAAAGCAAAGACGACAGATAAAATAAAAAAGGAGAAGAATCTTATCAAAATCAGGATTGGAAGGTAAGAAAAATGCTTTGTGGGCTCTGTACCTGCTCACTATCTCTCTTCTCCACTCTCCTTATCTCTGTCTGTTTTCCTCTTTCTCTCTACCTCTCTCTCTCTATGTCACCCTCTCTTTCCCTCCCGACTTCTGCCTACCCCTCTCTCTTCATCTCATCATCACTCTTCTCTATACTACAAAATTGGCCTCTTTCTTTCTCTCTCATATCTCTCTTTCAGCCTATCTCCACCTTTTCCTCTTTGTCTCTCTGACTCTCTACTTCCCTCGCTTCCTTCTCGTCCTTTATCCCTTTATACTATTCTGACATTCACTCTCTCCATCCCTCTATTTCTCCTTCATTTTCTGTTTGTTTCTTTTTCCTTTTTTCCTCCCCCTCTCTCTCATTCACTCCATCTTTATCTTTCCCACTCTCTGCTTTCCTCTCCTGTCTGCCTGTTTCTTTCTCTTCCCTACTCTCTCTTCCTACTACCCTGTCAATTATTCTCCCTCCTTCAATTTCCCATTCTTCTTCTCTGTCTGTTTCCCTTACATTTTCTCCCTCACTCTCTCCTTCTTTGTCTCTCTCATGCTGCTTTCCTCTCCTTTTTCCTCTCTTTCCCCCCCTCTTCTTTGTCTTTCCTGAAACTCTGCTTTCCCTCTCCTTCTGTCTATCTCACTCTCTTTCTAATCTCCCGCTCTCTCTCTCTCATTGTCTCTTCTCCACTCTCTTTTTCACTCCGGGTCTCTCTCTTTTGCTCTCTTTCTCCTATGCTTTTTCTCATTCTGTTTTCCTCTCCTTCTATGTGTGTTTCTCTCACCCTCTCTCTCTGTCTCCCTGACTCTTTGCTTCCCTAGCTGTCTCTTTCACTCTCTCTGCCTTTACACTACCCCATCAATCACTCTCTCCCTCCCTCTCTTCCTCATTCTCCTTCTCTGTCTATGTCTGATTCTCTTTCTATCTCTCTTTATCCCTCACTCACCCTCTCTATCTTTCCAACACTCCTCCACTCTCCCCCTCTTCCTTCATAGTACCCCATCACTCCCTCTCCTCTTCACTGTCCTGTTATCTCTGTCTGTTTCTTTCTTTTCCTAAATCTCTCTTACCCTCTCTCTTTTTTTCCCTCTGTGTCTTCCCCAAACCTCCCGTCTGTCTGTCTGTCTCTCTCTCCCTCTCTTTCACACACACGTCTTCTACACTCTGCTTCTCTCTCTCCTTCTATTCTACACAATCAGCATCTCTCTCTGTCTCCCTCTTTTCCTCATTCTCCTTCTCTCTCTGTATGATTCTTGTTATATCTCTCTTTTTCCCTTGCACTTTCTCTCCCACATTGTCTCTCATTCTCCTTCTTTCTCTATCTCTCTGCTTTCCTCCTGTCAGCTTCTCATTCTCCCTCTATACTTTCCTACCACTATCTCTCTCTCTCAGTCCCTGCTACCCACTCTTCCTAATTTCTCTGTTTCTCCCTCTCCCTCCCTTTGCTGCCTTCTCTTTCTGTCTGCCTTTCTCTCTCTACACTACCCCATCACTCTCTCTGTCTCCCTCTCTCCTTTCTTCCTCACTCAATCCTCTTTCTCTTTATGAAAGTGGCTGATAAGTCTGTGTGCTTGTAAGATGACAGATGTGGCAGGGTGAGATAAGGCAGCAGATGAATGAGGCTGAAGTGAAGTGGCAGAAATGGTCTGTGGGTGGAGCTAGTGACAGTGCCATATGACGATGTGTACGCACTGGTGACGGCCAAATACGTGTTGGTTTGGATCTCTCCAGCCAGGTTGCGGGCAAAGCACTGAAACATGCCGGTGTCATCTGGCAGCAGCCCATTAATCTGCAGACTTCCGCCGACCAGCACCCTGTAGCGTGGGGTCTTCACAGGACTGATGGGGACAGCATCCTTATACCACACAATGTCTGGCTGAGGAACACCTGGGTAGAGAGGACAGAGAGGGTTAGACTGAACCATTACTGGCAGTTCTCTATTAGAAGCTAGCGTATCTCTGTCTGCACATTTACATCTTGTTCCTGCTCTATCATATCCTTACACACCATTACATACACAATGCAGCATTACTTCACAAATGAATTCTTTTTTAGCAAGTGAATGATAGCAGAAATGTAATTCAACCTAATGAGAAACTGTAGTGTACTGTGCAAGTTTTTTTTTCTCTCTTCAATTTAGCCATAGCCAGTGCCCAACTCACTAGGTAGGTCTATCACACTATACTGCCAAGCTGGGAGGATGAAGGCTAGCACTGAGATAAGTGAAACACCCCTGGATCTTTCTGAACTGCCACCAATGCAATGTCTTTGGACAGCTTAACATGAATGGAAGAGCTAGATGTTAGACACCTCAAACACACATGCATGCCCACTTAAATACGTACACACACACACACACTCACCCCGGGCCTGGCATGGGATGTCCACCACCTTCTCCATCTCAGCAGTAATGTGGCGCTCTGGCTCCTTCACAAACTGAGGGTGTTCTATAGAGAGCAGTCAAAGATAGCAGCACAGCTTATAAAAACGTTTATAAGAGCACAAATGCTGTAAAAGGAAGCTTAGTGTACTCATTCAATTTAGTGCAATGAAGCTGCGTCTAGGTCTGAAAATGCATTTAAAGCAGAAGCTTTTCTCTTAACGTGTATTCTGGCTGAATTAGTAAAACAATTGGCCGAATGTGTGCTAGAGGTGTGTGTGTACGCATGGGGGGTTACCGAGCACATGCAGGTAAGCTCCAGCGGTGACAGAAGGCACACTGCTGCTGCGCAGCGATGCCTCACACTCGTAGTAGCCGCTGTCACTGACCAATGGCCCGCTGATGGTCAGCCGCCGGCCAAAGTCCCTCAGGCCGCGGTTCACCACCACACCGTTTTTGCGCCATGTTATACTGAGCTTAATAAGGGGTCTGAGAGAGAGAGTGAGTGAGAGTCAGAGGCAGAGGTACAAAGACAGAGAGAAAGAAACAGAAGAAAAAATAGAAAAACAGAAAGAGAAGAGCGTAGGTGAGAGAAATAGAAGGTGAGAGAAAGAAGACAAAAAAAAGGCAAAGGATAGCAATGACCAAGAATAACAAAAAGAAAAGATGACCAAGGAAAAGAAGGCGGAAAGGGAGAGAAAGAAATTCAATCAAAAGAGAGAAAGAAAAAGAATGAGCGAAAATGAGAAAAGAAAACAGAAAGTAAGTGATTAAGGGAAAAAGAGAATGACAGAAAAGGGAAAACAGAGAAAGGGAGGGGGATAGAATGAAAAAAGAGGTAAAGGGAGATAAAGAGAGAAAAAGAGCAATGAAGGAAGGAAGTTAAAGAAAGATGGATTGAGAGAGAAACAGTAAAAAGCAGTAAAAGGGGGGTAGATAGATAGACAAACAGACAAAGAGACAGATAGATAGACAGATAGATAAATAGATTTATTGATGAAAAAGCAGTTTTCGTGCACACACACACACCTGGCATTGGCCACACACTCCAAAGTGACCTCAAATGTCCCCACCATCACACTAGTGTTCTTCGGCGGGATGATGATAGTGGGAGCAATCGGATCAGCAGGCCCACCCACATCTGGGTAGAGAAAGGCGCAGAGAGAGAAAGAAAGAGAGAGAGAGAGAGAGAGAGAGAGAGAGAGAGAGAGAGAGAGAGTTAGAGAGTCAGTTGGGGGGGGTAAAAGTGGAGTGGTGTTCTTCATGGAGGCTGTTTGTTCTCGATCTGCCATAATCTCCACACCTCTCCATTATGCCATCACTTTTACTTTCACTCTAGCCCCCTTCTATTCCACCATGCTCTCTGCTTCTGTATACAACCCTCACCATTACACTATTGTATGCGTAATTGGCACTGCTCTCTATCCCTCTTTGTGTTGCACCTGAGAGACAACTCTTTCTGCCTCCTCAGCGCACAGTAATACCATCATTAAGGTGCCATGCTATTGAATGGAGTCTGATTGAGAGGTGCAGACATTCTGATTAAACGCACTGCAATCACTCGCTGGCTCCAGAAAGGCCCCGGCCAGGCATCGATTCCCTGCCCTCAATCACTGATCTCTCTCACTCTCTCACTCTTTTTCCCCTGCCTTCTGTCTCTCCTCATTCGGATCTCCTTATCTGCCTCACCTTCCGCTTCGGCCTCTCTGTGGAACAGGTGGGTCCCTCTGAGTCTCTCTCTCTCTCCAGCCTCCTGTCTTTCATAAATCCACTGTTGTGGTGGGTGTTTATTAAAGAGAGAGGCTGATTTTATGTGGCTGCTTAATCACACTGTCACTGAGGTGCGGCGGGACATAACAGACCACCACAGGCCGCCACAGGCTAAAACGGATTGGGCAGGGAATGAGGGACTATTGATCGGGAGTGAAAACATGACCTGGTCAATCTATGGATGGCCACCAGAGGGCACCAAAGCTGCATATGTTGTATTGGTTGGCTCACCTGTTGGAAAGCCATTCGCATCCCTGGCAAATCACCATCGCAGTCTCTGGTTCGACTCTGGTTGCTGTATTTCAATGTCAGTGTATTTAAGTCAAAGTAGACATAGCTAAACATGACAATGGGTTTGCATCATTTCTTTCGGTACATGTGGCTTCGCCTTTCTCCATACTCACTCTCCACGTTGAGAATGACCGGCTGACTGGTCTTGTTCTCCCCGTTCTTGTCGTTGACGGCCTGAGCGTAGTAGCGGCCCGCGTCTGGCGCCACCGTGGACAGAATGACCAAGGTGTTGTCCAGTGTGAGCGCTCTGGAAGGCAAATGCTGACATAAGCTCCGGACACTAATGATAAAAAACTAGTATTTTTCAATATTCATGAAACATTTGAAGTATTTTAAATAAAATGATTGAACAAATGCTTATGCTGTTCTGTTCCTCAGTCCTGCATTATCAGCAAACTGGTAGAAAACGATGTACACTTGCACTAGCTAGATAGGGAGGGAGAAGCTAGCCATTCACTCATAACAACATAACTAGTTTCCGTGTCAAAATTATGCAGAGGCCATCAGTTTCAGGTAAATGTTAATGTGCAACTTTACTCGCTAGATGGAAAGGTTGAAGCTGTCTAGCTATTCACTCATAATAGGGCAAACCAGCATGGTAGTCAGGAAACTCGGCCAGTTTTCTCAAACACTAGAGGGTGCTCCCGATTGAGTCCAAAATGAATGGGTTGATATGGAGCATTTGAGCAAAATCATACTTTCTAAATGCTTAAACATTTTTAATGTAAAAGAATACATTTCCTGACATAGAATAGCATAAAACATTTTAACGCCACTGTTATATTTTTAAACTCGAGTTATAGGAGTCAATGAGCGCAAACAGCCAATGAGCTGCTCTGCTTGCCAGTTAATCACTACACTCTAGCAGTACTGCCTGCCTTCTGCTGCCCAAAATCCATTTGCTGGTGAAATACATCCTTCTATTTCCTGAAATTAAAGGAACGTTCTGAGCAAGTGATTAGAAAGTATTTTAAATTTTCGTTTTAAGCCGTTGAATTCCATTTACTTCCATTCACTTGCAGGCACCCTCTGCGATTTAGTAGACCTGTTTTTGATATAATGGGGAAAATAGGAAGTGGCCAGGCTCCTCATAAACCAGCTCTGATTTGTTTAGCTAGCTAGCTATTTTATTTGGAGATGCCATTGAAATTATGGAGAGTTTGAGATAAATGTCTCAAAGATGATTGTGGCAAAATAAAACAGTCACATGTCCTTCGAAGTGCTGGTTTGGTTTTTGTAAATAAGATGTAACTTTTTCTAAAATCATACCTTTCTTTTGTCAGGGTTCAAAATACTTTTTAGAAACAAAACACATTAAGATATGCATATAATATTGC
The DNA here is from genome assembly GCF_015220715.1 of Pygocentrus nattereri. NCBI lineage: Eukaryota > Metazoa > Chordata > Actinopteri > Characiformes > Serrasalmidae > Pygocentrus > Pygocentrus nattereri. Next base: position 8,546,895 of record NC_051224.1, read on the forward strand.
TAAATTACTGAATGATCTGGAAAAAACACATCATGAGAAGATATTTTGTCTATTTAAGACTCTGCCTTACTTAGGCCAGCCACACACACCCACATGCACACACTAGCACACACATATTCATAAACAAACTGATAAAGTCCAATAGGCCGCATTAGTTATACTGTTTGCACAGAGCACCCAGGGAGGAGAAGTGCTTTGGGATTGTGGCCACTCCGGCTGAGTGTGTGCGCTCAAATGAGAGGCGACACTCGGCGCACTGTGAGATTAGGCGCCGCCGAGCTGTCAGCAGGGCTGCCCGATCGCAGGCCAGGTTAAGCCGACTCCTGCACAATTAGAGTGAGGGCTCTCGTGGAGCGAGGCCGCGAGCGCCACAGCGGAATATCAATGCTCCAGAGAGACACGGCCAACGAGCAGTAAACAAATCGCACACTGTCAGGGCCTCTCAGCATCAGCGACCGGCAACACTGACACACCGAGAGCCAGGAGGAGAGCTCTTCTCTGCTGGAGCTGGCGCTGAGCAATCCGGTGGAGACTTGTGAGTTTTACGTAACCTCTGCCTCTGGACCCGGAGGCTCAGCTGGGATTTCAGGCGCATGCCTGGTCGAGTAACATCTAGCTGAAGCCCCTGCAGATCAAGCCCCAGGCTGGACTGGGCAAAGCTTTAGCTCAGGCAGAAGGAGCCCCAGCTTAGACTGTCATCAGACAGAAAGCTAAACTGTTGCTGTGGTGGTTAGCATTAATATTAAGTGAAAGTTTGTTAGCAGAACTCTACTGTTTCCGAGAAGGTGTATTGTTTTTATATAAATATGACTAAAATGACTTACATGCCCCTGGTGTGGCAAATCTTCAAGAACCTGTCAGAATTTAGTCAGCTAGATATGTGACATTAATGCCAGGTGTAAGTTTTCTAGAGGACCGAAATTGTTTTAGAAATAATATGCTATAATATATAATATAATTTACTATTATATTTGCATTTAGCTCCTGGCAGAGTCAAACCTTAGCTCGAATAGAAGATGCCCTAAATTGGGCAGAAGGTAGTCAGCTAGCTAAACCCTTGTTGTGATACAATGCTAGGTGTACGTTTTCTAGTGGAAACAGTTTAGGAATGGTATGCCTTACTAACATAATTTACAATTACATAAAGCCCCTGGCTGAGCAGAGCCTTGAATAGAAGGTGCTAACCTTGTGCATAAGTTAGTCAGCTAGCTAAATTCACAACAATGCTAGGGGCCTGTTTTATAATGGAAAGAGCTCATGAAAGTCTATACTCTAGAAACATAATTATGATTCAAATCACAAAATGTTACATATGCATATGTTCCCAGTCTCTTCTTGGACAGAAGCTCCATCTTGAACTTGTAGGCCAGCTAAATTGGCTTACTTCCAGTGGGAAATTCTGGCCATTTCACCAACTTCAGCCATTATTTACCCCCTCCAGTGATTAGAGTGAAATGAGGCCATTTTGGTGGCTGCTAGGCTGTTGTGATTATTTTGAGTCTAAGCGTTTGCCAATGAACGGTCTGGGGTCTGTACTGCCGGCTGCACAGACTGTTGTTATTGCTTTGGCAAACAGGGAGGGGAGAAGTGGATGACACAAGGCGGCACAGCCACTTATGCAGACTAGAACTATAACACCTTTCACTCCATGTACTTGAATTGGGATGTGCTATCTTGGTTTAGCTTACAAATAATCGTTGCTGAAATGTTTAAATCTCTGGCAGCTCTTTCGCAACTGATATTGCATAATGTATCTGAATGGTACGTTTCAGGTGGCAGCCTTTTTCTGACAAGCCAGTGCACCAAATGTGCATGCTTGGAGCATAGATGGACAAAAATCATGCATTTCTGTTACAAATTAAAGGCAGCAACATTAGCTGCTTGGCAAAGTTTTAACAACGTTATAACCAATTTCATTGGTATGGGAGATTTTATGGATAATGCACAAGTTATGCCATCGATACGTCAAATTATATAACCATTTTGTGATCCCCATGAGAGCAAATTTCAAAAGTAGCAGAGGCATGTCCCCCATCCCCCTCTATATTTGCACCAGTAGGCAGCACTTTATTTGAAACGTATTAGTGGAAATTTATGCTGTAATTACATAAAGAAAGTTTGATCATTCTTTGGGTGACTTTTTAGCTTGTTTGAGAACATAGTTAACCCAAAGCCATACCCTAACTTTTACCCTAACCCTTTTACTTTGTAATTTATGTCTGCCCACACAGGGGCTTCTTTCACTCAGCCTGAGGCTTCATACTGTTGGTCATGGGGGTTACTGCTGGCTTGATCCACCAAAAAAAAGCCCTTTCTTCAGCCTACGGCACAGAGGAGCATTCTCCTTTTCAGGTGTCAGAAAGCTTCACATCAGCTTCAACACACTGGATGATCGGCATGAATTATAGATCCTCAAACAACCAAGCTGTTTCTCATCCAACTGCCTGCTGGCAGCCCAGGTAAATTAATCTCAGCTGATTACGAAGATGAGCCTAACACTGACTGCATGCACACGCACATGTGTGTAGGCACACACACACATACACACACACGCACACGCCACACAAGATGTGTGCGGTCAGGAGAAAGCTCTGTCAATCAGCCAAGGTCGTCAATAAAGGCCTTTTGTCCACTTTGTCTAATTGGTTCCCCCGCCGCCTGCTCTCTCTCTCTAGCCTTCAATCACACCCGCTCCAGAGTCAACAGGGGTTCTTATTTATTATAGCTGACTTTATCAATGCTGCAAAGAGATGCTGCAGTATCTGCCCCGCTGCCGCCTTCCCAGGGGTCCGGGCTTGCAGCTGGAGAAGAGCTTGTAGGGTAGTTAAACAATAATATGGCAGGCCTCTCTTGATGCACTGATAATAATGCACAATGTGTGAAAGTTGATCCACATCAGCCCAGGCTGAGCCTGCCACAGGCTTACATGCGACTGCTGGGGGGGATCTTGCGTCCATCCCGGAACCACGTGATCTGAGGTCGTGGGAAGCTGGGGATCCGCGGGGGAAAGATGAGCGCAGCCTCACCCTGTGATACCACCTGAGAACGCTCACCTTCCGTGAAGCCCTCCATGTCTGAGAGAGAGAGAAAGTTAGTTAGAGAGGCAATTATTTACTTAGGTCAAGTCTGGCAACAAATAGGGTTTACACAGTCTTCCCCTTTCTGAAGATGTATTTGATCAGCCAAGACATGTTTGGTGTTCAAAGCTCGTTTCTTTAGTTTTGCACCAGGCAAGAGATGTTTGAGTCAAGTCTCATGTCAGTGGGATTATGTCTTGGGTCTCTAGGGTTTGAATGTGAAGCAAGTTTTGGGTCTTTAGCTGAGAATTTTATCTTGGTCTTGTGTTTAGCTGCTGCCATTGCATTTTACAAAAGGAAATCCTTCATAAAATATATAGAAAAACTATCAGGCTTAAATACAGAACTTAAGCATTACATCCAGTAAATGAGGTGCTTAAAGAAAAGAGGTAAAACAGCATGAAACAGTTTGGTTGTTAAGTAGTCCTAAATAAACTTGTTCATGTGGTTTCTGACACTGTACAATACTTATGGTTATAAAATTAGACTAGTAATAAAAGCCTTCTTGAATCTTGTTTATACATGCCCAGTTTTATGGAGACTGTATATTCTCTAGAAAACACAACAACTAAGCCTATTTCAGATTACTTAGCAACTCAAGGCACAGGGGTGAGGGGATAATTGTGTAAATGAGATTTCCCTTCCTTTAAAGCATACCCAAGCACCACTATTATTTGACTGCTTTCTCATTTGCACTTACAGGCAACCTGGACTTGACTGCTCCTCTGCATTAGAGCTCCAACTCGGTTCCTCACTATGCACCTGTAGAAGCCGGCATGGGAGCGGTCCAATGACGGGATGAGGTACCTGGTGGACGTTCATGACAGTCACTTATTTCCATTTCATTTTCCACATGAAAGACCCTGACACACACACAGATTTGTGCATTCATGCATTCACACAGGCTCTCTACTGATATATCACAAAATGTAATATCTCAGGCTTTCCAAAAGCCTATTCGCTCCTGAGGCTATAAGCAATCATCTGGTGCTAGCATTTTGCTTGAGTGCAGAATTTTTGGTCGTTGCACTCAGACCTGATCCACGCCTAACTCTAAGTAAACCCCCCTCCCTATGCCTATAATGGAATGCTTTTTTCAGGGCGCACTTGATGTCATGATGACAACATGCAGTACGAGAGGCCATTAAGTCCAAAAGCAGGGCAGAACAAGGATCATGAACAGTGCCTGTGTATGTGTGTGGCTCTGGCTGTGTGTTGATCAATGGGAGTCAGATTTTCAGTACAACAAGACTGCAGTAGTCCAGTTGGGAGTTATGTGAGGTGTCTGTATGTGTAAGACCACCCTGGGGAACCTGGTCAAAATTCTGTGTGGTATACAGTTCTAGCATTAGGTCTCTACACATGAGCACTGCCACTTTTGTTCAATGAATCCCTAATTCACTTAGCTGCTCATACTGAGCTCCTTATCGGCCCGCTCAGCTTCCCCTGCAGTGCCATTCACATATTCCTGATACTGTAGTCAAGTGGATTCAGGTTCTCCCTTTGATCAGAAGTGGGGAGGAATAACAAGCAGAAGCGTGATCGTTGCTCTCAAATGCATGCGTACACGCACACACTGGTGTATGGTTGACTGACTAAGGAGAAGGATGCAGGTGAGGAGTTGTAGCCACTTGGGATCTCACCGTGAGACTCTTGGACAGGTCCTGCTGTATTTGCTACTACAAGTCACAAAATCTCAAATAAAGGCTGAAAGAAAACAATAAAAAGAGCTTCTTTTTAAAGAAAACTGCTATCCTCAGGGCCAAGTTAGGGCCTACTAAATTGTATTGCATTATACAGTATTAGGCAAAAGTCTGAGACACCATTTATTTACTTTCCAGTCAAAAGAGCTATTCAAAAAAGTTATTCATTTTCCAGTAACTATTTCTGAGAAGATATAAGATGTATAAGGTAAACCATTCACACAAGGAAAGGAAAATCAAAGCAAAACAAAGCCTAACAACTGCAAAGTGACCTATTTGACCACCAAAACTGTCACCATCAGATAAACAGTGCTGAAAGCTTTTGTCTTTGTGAGAGAGAAGAAAATCAAGCTCCACACTTGCTTCAGATCTGAAAAGCTCCTCAGGTGTTTCTGTCCAGCCTTCCATCTCCAGAAGACAACTCACTGCTATGAGACTGAAACGATGTGTAGCTGTCAAGATGCCGTTGCTGAGAAAAGGAAACTTGCCAATCAATAAAGTAGCTGTTGGTGTACTCACACCAGAGCCCAGACCACAATATCATTGAATGAGTTTGGGGATTGCCTGGATAGTTAAAACATTTCGGCACACTTCCTTGACAAACTGAAAGCAAGTCTCACAAAAAGAATACAAGCTGTAATAAAGTCAAAGAGCATACAGCGGTTTTATATTCAGTCATTGAGGCTTCTATGAAATTTTCTGCTAATTATATATTTTTGACTTTGATGCTGAAAAATCGATGGCCGATGCCGATGGTCATTTTGCTGGAAATAAAGGTTTGCAAAGTACTGTATTTCAGTACGTTTTCTATTTTCTACAGTACATTCAAAAAAGAAGCTGATGTATGACTAATTACATTGTGCCACACATTCCATTTCAATCAAGTACACTAGAGTCAGCATAAAAGTGGTCCTGCAAGCCAGACATCTGCCTATCATCAGAGAGTGCATTTATTTGCTTAACATGACAAAGAACCCTTTACTTTGACTGGAAATACCAAGACATCTAGGGTGAGGCCTTTTTTTAAAAATGGGGCTACAACAAAAAACACACTTGCAGGAACCATTCACTTCTCTAAGATAATCAGAATCTAATGAAAAAAATCCAAAAATTCCTTCTCATAAAAGAATAGATTTTTTATGAAATGCACACACGCACACTGTTAAATTCCTCTTATAGGTCTTTTTTTTCGAAAGTATTTGATTTTTTTTGTCAAAAGCTCTTGGGTTTTAGTGCACTTCTAAAAGTTTCTCATAGTTCGGCAGAAAAAGACCTTAGAGAAAAGACCAGACATGCTATCCAAGAACTCAGAGAAAGCCCTCACTTAGAGCAAGCCTGCAGGTGGACCCGCTTGACTATGTCCATTAGAAGTGCGCTAAATGCTGCAGTGACTAAGAAAGCCTCCATCTGCAGGACCTTGGTCAGCACAAACTCTGTTACTGAGTGAAGTGAAGAAAGAAAGGAATGCGTCCATTGTGTGTGTGGGGGGAAAACAATTCACTTTGCCTTTACAATTATAAATATTACATGGCACTTGCGGCTATAGAGAATAATGCACCTTCCGTTTCACTGACTACAATGGCTTGATGGATATAATTCCATATTCCTGACACACGACGGATGCAGCGTTTATAAAGAATGCATAGAGCAAGAAAACAAAAGGCGAGGGGCTGGTCATGGGCCGAACCTGGCGCTCGTTCCCTGCAACCAAGCAGGAAATGACATCGACTAATGCAAGCCAGGAATCGATATCAGAGAGTCATTTCATGCCTGCATGGGGAATGAGGTGCCATATCTCAAGAGGCTTATGATCCTCCACCATTTCGGAATAAATGCATAGGAATGAGCCAGGATTTGAATAAATATCCGCAAATGAGAAATTTGTTAAAAGGTAAACTGTGATTAATGTGTCTATTTGTTGCAGTAATTATGCGAAAGGAATGACAAATGGAGACGAGGCGCGAGGGGGCCGGCAGCTCACCTGTACTCCAGTGAGAAGCGCGTCAGCTCAGTGCCATTGTAGAGCCATTTAAACTCCAGAGGCCAGCTACCCTCTGCCATACAGGTCAGGACTAAACGGTTCCCCTCCAGGTGCACCTGGGTTGCCACTGGCTCCATTTTGAAGTACGGAGGAACATCATCTGCATAGAGAAAGGTACAATCGAGGTTAGGAACAAATAAACATAGGTTCAGTTTGTACACATTGTTAATTGTTTGCTGTTTGGCCTTTTACATCTGGGATGATAATTCACAAAACAGGATTTGTCAGTAAACAGGATCATTTAAGCCCTATGTGAAAACTGTCCGGATGCAAAGTTGCTGATCTCTAAGCTTAGGTATCTGTGGGTCAGTCCAGGCCAAGACTTATGAATAAATCTAGTTCTGGACTTTACAGCTTTCTAAAAGGATAATCTCAGTTGAAAGAAAAAAATATTCTAGGTGTAGGTTTAGTCCTTTTCAGGGAAACTGACCTATTAAGATTTTAACAATATTACAACTCTTGATGCTTTGTGTTACTGTTGATAATTGTTCTTTTACATAATTTTGCCAGATCTTAAAATATATTCATACCTAAACAATAAGCTAAATAGTAATTAGTCCATTTGTCATTAGTGTAGAGAACTAGCAAAGTTTAGTTTATACCTGACTTTATGAATACTCCGATTTTTACTCATTTGTAACGAAAAAGATACTGGTGGCACTAATCTTTCCTCCTAATGGACATTAGGAGGCTTAAGGTATCTGGCTAATTGAGAAATTCTGCACCCAGCATATAGATTAAAGCTTGTGCTGGACTTTCGGTGGAGAATCACTACTAACACTGCAGTTTTCACTAGGCTTAAAGAGTGTTTGGGAAGCACGTGAATGCTAGAGAGAAGATGGAGCGCGACTCCGGGTGCTTCAGTGGCATAACTGAGCGAAGACGCTTGAGAGTGCTCCAAGATGGAGTTGTTCACCCGGCGAACGTGACAGAATGAGCTACGATCTCCTACTGCCTCCATTCATCTTCAGGCTTTCTAATACAGCTGGATTATCTAGACTCGGGGGCTCACTCTACAGGTCTGCATGAGGAGGCCTCAAGCCTGGGAGACAAAGAGCTTTCATTATGCACCTGAGGAGCACATGATCAGACGTATCGACCAAGCTGACTCATTCTCTGAAGGGTGACACTGCAGTTGATTGTCACAATGTTTGGGGGAAAGCTAATTAAAGCTTGTATTAATAGAGGCAATAAGCTGGCATACCCTGCAGCAACACTGAATTCAGCAGTGACTCATTGCCTGAGCGGTTATTGGCGGAGCTCAGCTGAAGCAGCGAGTGCTGATATGTTTTGCCCTGCGGGAGATTGGGGAGGTGCTCAAGCATCAAGTCCAATGGGAATATGATGAGCTGGTGAAGAGTGAGATGTGTGGTAAAATAGGGTTAGACTATCTAATGAACAAAAACATAGTGTGGAACAAAATTTTGAACCCCAATAATTACACACACACAACAAATCCTCACAGATGAAGCCCACAGTTGAGTACAGGGGACATTCCATGGACATCAGAAATATAAAGGTTGTGTCAGACATGACAAACACTTTTAGTTTGTCTTTAAATGCGTACCTCAGGAAAACATGCATACCTTTGGTTGCTAGAGGTCTGCAAACATTGGTGTTGCTAGAGCACAATGTTCCTATGTTATCTTTTTTTTCACACACACACACACACACAGACACACACACACACACACACACACACCCACACACAGGAAATACTCTGGACAGGTCACCTGTCAATCAATGGACAGATGCTCAGACAATCTCAAAATACAGCTAGATATATTTCATTTCCCTATTGTATATACCCTATAATAGTTTTATTATTTCCTATTGTTTCCGGAAATTGTCAATATATGTTTTGATAGTTTTATACCTTCATGGAATGCTGGACTGCCAGCTTCCCAAGGTAGCAAAACCTTATGGCAGGCATACAAGTTAAAATCAGTGGTTTTAGAATGCTTGATGTAGTAATATGCAAATGCTTGTGCATCACTGATCAAATGTGTTTTGTTGATTCGCTGATTAAATGAAAATAAAGTAACACATTTCTTCAGAGAGAGCACGCTTCTGCACATTTTAACGTGCAATTACTGTTTATTTGCTGAAGTTAACATACCGGAAAAAATAAAACATAAAAATGTGGCCTGTGCAAAAGTTATGGTCCATTTTGTATTTTGTGCTTTTTCTAATATACTACACTCAAACAATAAACAAATGACTAGAAATTATGCAGTAAAATTTACAAGAAATTACATTTTTAAGTTTGTTCCCTGTAAAGGATGTGTACCTATTTTCACTTAGAACATCAATTAACAGGTAATTTGTTCAGTGATGTTCTTTTTCATTTGACTCTGTGAGACCTCTGCTCAGCACGTGCCAAACTTCAGGGAAATCCCAGAAAAGCGCATTTTGATTCTCAAAAGTGTTAAGTAAGCACCAAATTTTTGCCCACTAAAACATTTTGTCTGAAAGTGGTCACCATGGCACTTTCAGTTTCTAGCCAAAGAAGAAAAACAACCAAAAACTTTAAAAACAGAAAAAGACTAAACAGGCCTTTAACAAACCGTCAAAGCTGAAGACTTTACAAACTGTTTTCATGTTAACGAAAATGAGAAACAGCAGTTGAAAAAGTAATTGTGACAGTAATAATTGTTAGTTTTCTGATGCCTGAGCAGTGCTGACATGTTCAAACAGCTGGAGCAGCAGCAGATCAACAGTAAAAACGTCAACCACCTGAAACTACTTAACACTTGTCTTTAGGTAAACCTCTCCACAACATGTTTGATACTGTTTAAAAAAAGGCTTCCTGCTGGATTCACAGAACACAGCAACACCACAGAAGCAGAAATATGTTGCACTTAAGCTACTGTTAAATGAAGTTTCTACTGGCAAAGCATCAAACCCCTTAATCAGACTTGAGGAAGTTATTCTGCAAAACGTCAGAGCCATATTCTGAGATGATTTCCCATCACAACCCTATGATGTACAACTATTCAATAGAGACTCCATGTTTTCAAGTGTTTGAAGGGGTAAGTAACTTCAACAAGTGAGCACTCATGTATGATGCAGAGTTTGTGAGGGTGGCGAGGGTGTCAGTAGGAACAAGAAATGGAATTGTGGCTACATGTACATGGCACTCACAGATTACCAAACAGAATGTGGTTATTTCTTTGAATTGTAGGCTTTATCATCAAATCTTTATTGTATACTCTGGCATGAAGCACAAGCAAATATAAATGATATCACACATTCTGTCACAGTATTTGGCCAAGATTTTATTGGCATCATCTCGTAGGCCTACAGTGTGACATGCAATAAACTTCTACGACCGCTGTTATCGCACAGTTTGCAGTGGGCTTTATTCTTGCACACACATAATCACACTTGCCTGCCTACACACCCAGTAAATTATTCCTTTCCAATGCTTAAGAGAAACGAACTCACACACACACCAAGCGCTCAATCAGGCAAGGATGATCCTCCTCATCCTCCCTAGTTGATACCAGCAGACCATTATCAGTCCAATCAAAGCCTTTAATGTCCCCTGCCACTCCTCCAAATCATCGCCGTTGGGTAACAGCCCTCAAAAATGATCCCTGTGTGAGCAGTAATAAAATGCCAGCTACCCCCCCCTCCAAACACGATGCTCTCCAGCCTCCATCACCACCGCTCTCATTTCCTCCTCTGGGCAAATTTGCTGCTGTTCGCTGCAGCCAGCACGCAGGTCCATCCTCTTAGCTGTCCAGCTTTATAAACACAGCACCATTAGAGACCTGCGAATGCAAAAGCAGACCCCAGCATCGATTGCCTGAAAGCAAAGGATGATGATAAGAAGGACACCCGCATGCCAGCGCCTGTGGACGCTTGTGTCCACCGATAGAGGAGGCCATACTGCCCGCTTTTCTCTAACCAGTGTGCCCACATTTGAAAAGAGATGAGCAGGCTCTCCAAAAAGCACCACAGCTCCTGATAATTGCTCCCTCGGCACGGAGTCGGGTTGGTCCGTGGGCGGAATAGCATACAGAGAGAGGGAAAGCACAGGTAGATATGCTGCACTGCCAGAGCCAGCTAATAATGCATGTTTTCTCCACAATGTAGAGGAATTCTATCTCTGCAAGCGCTAAGGTAGGAGACACCTGCAAGCGCCTCTGAGCTGAGTCAGATTTCACAGTTATTTCAAAAACAAACCCCTTTTCATTTTGCACTCCAGAAACCTTTTTCATAGACGTGACGAGAATGCGCTGCAACAGTTAGGAACTGTTTGACTATAGGAAACTTTTGTGGCAACTTCAGGTAATTAGTTCCAACGTCTCAGCTGCATCATTGTGGCAATATTAGCATCATAAAACAGCAGCAACATAATACTTTGAAGTGATGTCATAGATAAGGGGTCACCGACAGTGGTCTTGGAGATTCCTACAGGATCTATTGCCAAACACCCTCTATCACACTTTTTCTAGCAAGCTCATATCTTTAGGAGATCGGCTGGATCGTAAAGCTTAGTTTTAGGTAAGTGAGATGGACAACATGTTAGATGCAGGTGGGAATTAAACTTTGCAGGAATGTAGATCTTCAGAAGCAGGATTGGAGAGCATTGCCATAGAAGAACCACAAATGGTTCCCCAAAGAACTTCTTATGCCTGGTTCACACTACATGACTTTTTCAGTTGTCAGGTTTTTGTGCCGTTCACACTACATGACTGGATGTGCTGTAATCGCAAGTCTTTCAGTTGTTGTGGCTTTCACACTACATGACTGATCGGCAACACGGGCTCACGAATTAAAGGACTTTCACCCTGGGGAATCGCCAACTTATTTGGCTGCTGTCGGCGACCACTCGGCGACGGCTCGGTGAGCGTCTTTCAGCCGTTCACACTACACGACTGAGCGAGTGCCGAGTGATCGCCGATTTGCCTCCGACCACAGGTTTCTGTCGCCGATCTACAAAAAACAGTCGGCGACTGAAAAAACAGGCTAAAATCATGTAGTGTGAACTAGGCATTAATCGATGGCTCTCTAAAGACTCAGTGTTCAAACCTTTTTAAAGTTTAAATAACATCGATGTAAACTTTCTAAACCAATTAGTCTTTTCTACTGTTTATTTAAGCCAAGAACCATCTAGGAACCTTTATTTTTTAAAGGTAGGAGGGTATATATGAACCCAGTGCTGAATGCAATGAAAGAATGCTAGTGGTCTGTTCTGTGTGGCTCTGTGCAAGGCTTTGATCTTCAAGGGCCATGACAGAGACCAGAGCACTTTCCTTGCCTCACTGTCATCTGAATTCTCTCACTCTTCTATTTCTATGTCGCTCTCTCAGACAAATAGAAACCCCAGGTTAGATGGATCCTAAACTGAGTCTTCCAAAGCTGTAATGAAGTTGCCATTTCTCATTAGTGTCCATATGCTTTGGAGGTAGCAGGTTCTCTTTTGCCACTGAATCTTCAGAGGGGTCAACAGGGATGTGCTTCCTTTTTTCATGCCAGCCCCTGCAGGGCAGCAGCCAAGTGCGGCATGTGGTGGTAATTTCTACGTGCAGGACTGTGTATGTTTGAGCAGAGTCGGAGGTGGCAGAGAACGCAGCTCCAGATGGAGAGCCTCAGGGAGGTTCCTCAGCAGCAGAGGACCCTGCGGTGGGGAAGCCAAAGCCCAGGCTGCTGCTGGCCTGCCAGGGTCCGGGGGCCCCGCCGCTGCCAGGGCCATTACAAAATGGCCACCTTCTTTTAACCTGACAGCTGAAGGCGAATTGGGTGGCAGCACTGCACTCTGCCTCACTTTACCTCGCACACAGAATTTTAATAGCTCCCAGACAAAGGCCACAGGCACCAGGCAGGATCCATAAAACATGCCCCATTGTGTTTTGCAGTGCACCACGCTGGCATGCAATCATACAGCAAGGGCCTGCATTCAACACTCGTAATGTATTTCTCTCTTTTATTCCGACACAGCGGTGGCCACTTCTTCCTCTATTTAATCATCCTCTGGCACTTGTGCACAAGTGTGAGTAGGCCAATCTTGGCCTGTGCCTGTCCACTATGGCCTTCATGATTAGCAAGGATGGTCTAAGCCACTAGTGTAGTCTAGTCTGAGCTGGCTGACCATCCCCCCATATACCAGCAATAGACATAACCACAGGTACATACATATTGGCCATGGATAGCAAGATTAGCATAACTAGCATGTACCGCTGCAACACACTACACTAAATACCTATCACCTGTCAACATCACATACATGACATTATTTCACTCCAAATGGTAAGCTTGAATGTTTTTCTGTAGTGTGACAACATTGAGGGCCCATATCCTACATTTTCCTTTGTATTTTAAGAGGGTCCACTTATGAAGTTTCTGTGGTTTTATATTCCAAGAACAGAACCCTCTCATTTTTGCATGACCATTTTCTAACCTCTCTTTATCCCTTAGAATTAAGCAGGCTGTTTTTGTTACTCTGCTTTTAAGACCATTTCATGTAAATGATTTGTTCTGTTTGGCTGACCTGTCTTGTGCTTCATTCAAGAAGCTGTTTGGGTTGAAACACTAACCATGACTGGGATGTGTTCATCTACACATACACACACACCTTCTAAGCTGCTTATCCTTCTGGGTGGCGTGCAGGAGCTAGAGCCTACCCCAGCAGTCATTGGAGAAGGTTGTATGTGTACAGGCCACCATGTTTAAAAACTAAATCACAATAATGTCTACTGCATAACTAAAATGAAACATTAAAAAAAAACCTTAAATTTTGTTCAGTGCGTGAATGAGTGTTTAGAAGTCTTCTAAAACACACACACACACAACAACACACATTTTTTAAGCCACTTCTCCCTCAGGGTCACGGGGGTCTTCTAAAAAAAAAAAAACTAAACTATTACTTTTCAGGCGATAAAAACAAACCTAAAAATGTCATGCACCTCTGAAACTCAACTGAAATCAAAAACCAAAATGAAAAATTTAATAATAAAGTTTCAAGACCTTGAAAAAATAAAGAAGTTCAAAATGGGCTGTTTTTGCTGCCTTCTATATAGTTACACCTACAGCACCCACCATATTATAAATTCAAACACTACTCAAACTATACACACACTGCACTTTAATGTTATTCTGAAGTCTGCTGACTAACTTCATATATACTTGGACTGAACACTTGAACTAGCATTCATACCACTGTTTACTGAACGATACCTCTAAAAGTTGCTGCACATACTTTGCACATAAACTATATTGCCAAAAGTATTCACTCATCTGTCTTCACACACACATGAACTTGATGAGTGATGTTGGCCCACCCTTTGCAGCTATAACAGCTTCCACTCTTCCAGGAAGGCTTTCCACAAGGTTTAGGAGTGTGTTTATGGGAATTTTGACCATTCTTCCAGAAGAATGACCTCATTTGTGAGGTCAAACACTGATGTTGAACGAGAAGGCCTGGCTTGCAGTCTCCGCTCTAATTCATCCCAAAGGCATTCTATCAGATTGAGGTCAGGACTTGACAGGCCAGTCAAGTTCTTCCACACCAAACTCGCGCATCCGTGTCTTTATGGACGTTGCTTTGTGCACTGGTGCGCAGTCATGTTGGAACAGGAAGGGGCCATCCCCAAACTGTTCCCACAAAGTTGGAAGCAAGAAATTGTGCAAAATCTCTTGATCTGCTGAAGCATTAGGAGTTCCTTTCACTGGAACTAAGGGGCTGAGCTCAACTCCTGAAAACAACCCAACAACATAATCCCCCCTCCACCAAATTTTACACGTGGCACAATGCAGTCAGACAAGTACTGTTCTCCTGGCAACCAGCAAACCCAGACTTGTCCATTGGATTGTCAGACAGAGAAGCGTGATTTGTCACGCCAGAGAACACGTCTCCACTGCTCTAGAGTCCAGCAGTGGCACTTTACACCACTGCATTCCACACTTTGCATTGCGTTTGGTGATGTAAGGCTTGGATGCACGGCCATGGAAACCCATTCCATGAAGCTCTCCATGTACTGTTCTTGAGCTAATCTGAAGGCCACATGAAGTTTGGAGGTCTGACTCTGACCATCTGCTGACCCCGCTCTGTCATTTTACGTTCCTTACCACTTGTGGTTCAGTTGCTGTCGTTCCCAATCGCTTCCACTTTGTTATAATATCACTTACAGTTGACTGTGGAATATTTAGTAGTGAGGAAATTTCATGACTGGTGGCATCCTATCACAGTACCATGCTGCAATTCACTGAGCTCCTGAGAGCGACCCATTCTTTCACAAATGTTTGTAGAAGCAGTCTGCAGGCCTTGGTCCTTGGTTTTATATACCTGTGGCCATGGAAGTGATTGAAACACCTGAATTCAATGATTTGGATGGGTGAGTGGATAAGCTTCAGTAAGCTTCTGTGCATCTAGTGTTTTCTGCATCTGTTGTTTATTGTCTATTTATAGGTTTTAAAATTATTATTATTTTGTATTTACTATGGACTGGTGACCAGTCCAGGGTGTATCGTGCCTTCTGCCCAATGACAGCTGGGCTAGGCATATGAACAGAGGAGTGTATGATACATTCTGAAGCTTTTAACATGGACACTTTTAATAGTGGCCCTTCAAGTGCTTTCTATCAACATTAATTTACAAAACTGAATAAAATAGCTGGTATTGATAGCTATTGTTAATTTACTAGGATCTGTAAAGAACCAAGCAAGGACACATACACTAGTGTCTCATTCAGAGAGAGTGTTTTTTTCTTCAGAATTGTAATGGTATAGAGAGCATCAAGATTCTACAGAAATGCTGACAACTCAGGTTGGTTGTGAGTATACAAGCAAGGTGTAAGTATACAAGCAAGGTCCTGGGGTGTCAGAGAACTCTTAATTTTCCTCTTGGGCCCCCTGAATGC
This sequence comes from Pygocentrus nattereri, assembly GCF_015220715.1. Taxonomy (NCBI): domain Eukaryota; kingdom Metazoa; phylum Chordata; class Actinopteri; order Characiformes; family Serrasalmidae; genus Pygocentrus; species Pygocentrus nattereri. The sequence goes on from NC_051224.1 coordinate 8,562,583, forward strand.
CTCAAAGTAAAAATTCTGGAAGGATCATGAAAATAAATTCATTTTCTTATTCAGGAAAAACAAATGCTCAGACACAAATTCAGAGAAAGGTCATTATTTATCTTGCTTCAACACATTCTGAGAGCGTCTTCTGTATATTCATTAACTAGAGATGCCGCACTGCTCTACCTCAGGGTGGCGCTGTAGCAAATTGGTTCACCCACATGGTCCTTTGTGGTCTAGCAACTGTAACTAGAACTGTGTGCTGTAACATATTTGTAAATCTGAAAACCTGACCAATTTCCCAACAGTTTGGTGAAAAAAATTAATTGTTACTCTTTTCTCTAACAGAAGACACAAGAGAAGATGTGTAAGATCTCAATGAATGTGTTAAAGAGTGCATTATTAAGCTAGAAAAGAACAGGTCCAAAAGAAATTGAACCCAAAATTCAACATCTTGTTGCCACAGAAGCTAGCATCAGCAACTTTGTAGTGAGTTAGTAGCCAGTTGACGCTAGAGGAGCCAGCCAACATAAGACACCCCCCCCAATACCAGACAATTTATCCAACATATACACTACATGCCTTCACATCACACAGATTACACCTCTGGTGTAAAAAGCCATACAGGATCTCTAAAATATATGCTTCTCTGTCAATATTTTATCCTCTTGTGACAGCGTTCTGCAGTGTAAAAGGCAGAAGAGCAATTTTCCTCAAAAGGAAGAGAGGTCAGTGTAACTCTATATAGTGGTGCCCTTGGCCAAGTAAAGTTAGATTGTGTGAACTGTGCACGAAAGTGTGTGTGTGCATACGGCTGCTCCAGGTGAGTTGTATGAGCCTCTCAGCTTGCAGGCTGTGCCGAAGGTCGGGCTACTCCGTCACTCCGTCACCGTGACAACCAGCACCCTGCCGATTTGCACTTCATCAACTCCCCCAAGCGGGGAGGAGTGCCCTCCACCCTGGCAGCAAGGTGAAGGGGCCCATCAGTGCTCAGGCCAAACACTCCCTAGCCTGAATTAAGACAGAGAGATAAGAAATACCCACATTACCCATTACCGACACCCCACAATGTCACCACCCCTGGCATTCATTTACAGTAATGGCTCCTGAGCCTGTATCCATGGATTTATTTGATAGGTGGGGCTAAGCATCAGCACCATTGATCGTTTAACAGCACTTCATTTGTTAGCTTCATAGGACTCACAATAGCCTGACATGTGCATTTAATCTGCTCTCAGAATGCTATGATAGTTTGTCACCAGCTGCAGAGAAAGGTCTCTTCCCCATAAAAATCTTAGTATTAAGATTATCTAAATGTAGGGGCATATGCCTGGGTCTCCCCAGACTGATCACAGGCCTGCCCCAAAAAATGGAAAGAAATATTTTTTAGGCTGCATTTTTTAAGGTTATTTTTTTTTCAGTGAGTTCTGTCTTTGTATTATGGCCAATCAAATCATCATGTTCTCCACCAAGCCCCACCTTATTTTCTCAGCTCTCAAATTGACGCTCTTAAATTAATGCTTAATTAACCTTGCTATTCGCCATTCCCTCAAGCCTTCGGTGCTTTTTGAGCATGCCAGTGTTTCAATTTGAAACTTCAGCTGGGATCAAAAGATATACCTGTGGAACCTGTAACAGCGAGATTCCGTATCTGATAGAGCAGAGAATTATGTTTTCCACCCATCCAAAGCCAAAAAAAATCAAGTTGTCAGTTCTCTGTGAATTCAGTACTTACAATGCTCTTTTACAACAAAAGCTAAAATATCAAAACACTTCAGTGCATTGAGTCATCAAAGGTAAGAAATAAATGGTCCATTACCACTTTTCATGCCCGTCGAATGTGGCAGTATGCTTTTGGCTGTGAAATTTACTGTATTGTGTTTCCTCATGTTTGTACTGTCTGATTTAAACTTACTTATGTCATACACAATGGGCAAAAGTTGTGCTTGTCAGAAGCGGTTGCATGCTTTACATTCAAGGGGGTTGCAATGGTGGTTGAGTTTATGTGAATCCAGTATTCTGGTTGATTTCTATTGTTTTGTATCACTGTAAGGCAGAAGTGTTGAATTAGGTAACAGACTGCACTGCTGTCATAAATAGACTGCAGCCTGATGTCATGACACTGCAGGACATTAGCACGTTTGGAAACTGTATCTAGCAAAGTGGCATACTCACGTTTTTACAGGTTTGCCCAATAATTTACTTCTGCCTACAGCGTTGTTTACACAATTTTAATCCTGATTTTCCTGTCACAGACACATTTTTTGAAATTTTTGACAACCCCACCAGCTCAGCAGCAAATTTCTGCATACTTCTGTGACAACCGCTCACCTAGTGTGAACAGTTCAGCGACGCAATTTTTTTTAGTCTGCAAGCTGTTGCAGATGCCTTCATACATTTCAAGCATTACCAGCCATGAATCTTGTAGCATGAGCACCTCTGTGACAATGACCAGGAGCAGTGATGAGCAGTAGTCGATGAGAGCACAAGAGAAAAATCTCAGGGAGTGAAGTGTGAGCAATCAAAACAAAAGCAAACATGGCAAAGGGTTACTGAAGAAATAATCTGCAAATATTGACAGGCTGCTGCTCTCAGTCACTCTCTGTTTTCATTACAACACAATGAAAACGATAATACATTCATGTGAAGACATCTGTGGGACAGATATGAATTTTATATAATTGTATGCGTTTAAAAGTTTCTAACCTTTTAATTCTGTATTGAAAATCTAGATGCATTTCCAAAGCGAAGCACAGTGTTATGGAGGTTGCCTGAGCTAGCTTAGCATTTTGCCTTATAAACTCAATTTTGATTTCAGGTTGACTTTTAAGCTCTAAAGAACCAATTCTTTCAAAACTACATGGGCATAATAGTCTCATAGTGGTTGGTAAATCATTTGTAGTAGCTACTGGTTATTAAGCCACAGGCAAGGGAACCTGCAGTTTAAGGAGTTGAGCAATGGACCTCAGGTTTTTGTCCATATGTACATAGTGCAGGGTGCATAATAGATGGCACTTGCTCACACTGCATGCGTGGCCTGTAAACCAGGACTGGGGGACAAAATAAAGAAGCTTGGGATTACTTTGTTTAACTTTGGTTACAATTCAATCCGCACAGCTATTTGTGCCACTGAATTTCATTACCTTCCTTGGGCTTGGCTGGGTGCGCCTGCATGAGCGCGGACTGCGAACAGGTCACCATGGGTTAATGGACGCGTAATTGACAAGATTAACCGAGGTGTAATGCAGCACGGCGTGGCCACTTTTTGATCCGCCGGAGTAGTGGGCAGCCCAGTGACGTAGCTCAAACGCAATTAGAGACAGCATTGAGCTATCAAAGCAAGATTTAATTAGGAGTGAAGACAGAACGCACTAGGAAGGGGAGGGGGTGGCAGTCAATGGCCAGCAGATTGAATTATCAGAGGCTGCAAGCCACATCAACACAATGCCTGCACACATCCCTTTCTCTCTCTCTCTGTCCAGCTTATCTGGTTCAACGTCTTACTTTTCTTCGGTGCTCCCTCACAAGCCATCCTTTTGTACACCTGCCTCCTGCCTGCCCTCTTCCTCTTTTTTTCATTCTCCGCCTGCCTCTATCCCTCTGTCTTTCATTCTCTATCTCTCCCCATGTGCATGCTCTCTCTCTCTGACTCAGCACCAGGGGACTGTGCGTGTATGTGTGCCTTGGGACGTGTCGGCGATATCCTGGAGCTTAATTAGGCACCAGAGTGCTTGGCACAACACACACCCAGGAGCAGGCGCGCGCGCCAACCGCCGATTAATGAGACGCCGTGCACCCGCATCTCTCTTCCATATCTTATTTTTTTCCGCCCTCCAGCCAGCGCCTCCAGAGACAGCCAAGCTGGGTCCGAAATCACATGCTTCTGCTTGAAACAGCATGCCAAAATAGTACTCCAGAAAGACTGGTGTCCAAAACCATAGTGTTCATTAAATCGTAGACGAAAACTACCCAGATGCCATTGGTATATTCAGTTAAAATTAGAAGTGAGTGAATGCTAATTCCAGTGATATGGAGAGAGCTTCTGAGCCAATTGGATAAAAAATGCTTCTGGCTATTTTAACCTTTCTTGGTGCTTGCTTTCTTCAGTATTGAGCTACATCTGAAATTGCCTACATCTATTCTAAAAAGCATGCCAAAACAGCACTCTTGAAAGATTGTGGTGACTGAAACCAAACAGTATACATGCTATACTTGAATTGTATCATTGTGCTGTGAAATAAAACGCCAAACCTAATGGACTGCTATCCTTAGAGCAATTTATTTGCAGACTCCTGCAGGTTTGCACCCAAAATGCCTTTATACACTTCTGAGTCTATGATTCCATCAATGAACACAGGCTCACTAACACCATGACAAGAAAAACAGCCCCAGACTTCGATGTTTCCAACTCTGAGCTTTACAGAACCCTAGTACAGTTTGGATGGAATCCACCTCCAAGTTTCACTAATAGAAAAAAAATAACCACCAGACTGATGTGCTAGAATTGTTTTTCTTTGTAACATATATCATGTTGCTAAACATTTTATAAAGTAACCAGGAGAACATCAAAGTTTACCAATGGCTAACTGGTTCATTAAAAACCAGGATGCCATCAAATCAAAATCTGCGATTTCATAACTCCAGTGGCATGGAGGGGTTTCTAAAGGGTTTGGGAAGATGACAGATGCAATTAAAGTGGTTAAGAACTGTGATTATAATTCTTAGCAGAACATACATATACTTTGTTTATGTTGTTAACATATCCAGTAATTAAAATGCATGTTTTTGCATAACGTGACAAAACCTATTTTGAAAACTGGCTATTTTGATAATATTGTATAACTCACAGGATGTTTCCTTTTCCATTAGCTGTGCCTTTGTTGATTTTCTGAATGGTTCGCACTCACTTGAATATCTAAAGAAGATGTCAAGCAATGAAAGAACAAAATGAAAATGAAAGACCACAGATCACACAATCACAAGTGTACTAAAAACCCACAGGGGCACATCCACTCTAAACATTGAACCCTGAGTGTTGCAACAGCCATTCCATTTACATTTATGGCATTTGGCTGACGTTCTTATCCAGAGCGACTTACAATTTGATTGCTTTACACAGGTAGGTGAAGGTAGTGTTAGGAGTCTTGCCCAAGGACTCTTATTGGTACAGTGTAGGGTGCTTACCCAGGTGGGGGATTGAACCCCAGTCTACAGCATAGAGGGCAAAGGTGTTACCCACTACACTACACCAACCATTCCTTGCTAAGAGAGAATAAATGCCCTCTGTTTGAGTGGATAGGATGACCCTGTTACCCCCCCTATCACTTAGCATAATGCTAAGCAATGCAGGTGTCTCTAGCATGACGTAACAGAGTTGGGATGTAACAATCTCCTCCAAGTATATTGAACTGTCCAACTGTGTTAGCAGAAGTTTTGAAAAATGTGGTGGTTCTTCACAGACAAAGGAAGCATATGTTAGCCTTTACCCTCCCTGCTGGTGAAGAGGTGCAATTAGTAGGTGGAAATAGACATATGAAACTTTAAAAAATCATGTGATAACTGGCCCCATCACAGGGGGAGGTCTCAGATCAAAAGACAGTCTAAACCTAAGTGCTCAGTCTAAACTTCTGACCTTCCTTGGACTTGCAGACATACTGACCTAATGCCCTAAATCAGGGTTTTCAACTCTGGTTCTAGAAGGCTGGTGTCCAGCACAGCTTGGTACATTCCCTGTGTAAACACCCTGGATTAAACTCATGTTTAATTGCTAGGTTTAGTGGGTATGTTTTAGTAGGTAGAAGCACCAGACTATGCTGGACACAGGCCTTCCAGGACCAGAGCTGAATACCCCAATCAAGGCTGTTAACCAGATAATGCAGAACTTTCTGCAAAAAACTGAAAACTTTAGCAGATGCTTGTGGCAGTGACCCTAAATTCACAGGCATACTGATGTGACAACATAAATGAAATGACCACAGATAGACAGACACATAGATAAGGACTTTGTATAGGCTTGCAACCCAAATCACACAGCGTTGAGCAATTTTAGAGTCTGGAGATTTGGAGTGGGCAGTGGTGTTTGGGGTTCTGTTTGGCAGGCGGCACACACTACAAGCATACAAACGCAAACCACCGTCTGGCTCAAAAGATATCTTTTAGTTTGCTTCAAAATGTATTTTCACTGGAGGTATACTGGCAGCTTAAGTGAGCAGGAGAATAGCGTGCTACTGTTGCGAATAAGTGTGTAGTATGTAATATTCCATTTTAGATGCACTGTGAGTCAGAGCTCCTCCCCCCATTTGCTGTCCCTGCCTGTGAAGTTTGATATTTCTTTGGAATTGTGAAGCAAGACGAGCTTCATTCCTCCGCAAGGCCGCTAAAGCTTTTAATGACACCCATCCTGTAATTACACGGTACTCAGCATGGAAAGCCGGCATCTCTGAAGGCCTGCTTGGTCTAATATTGCCAAAAATAGGTGGAATGGCGAAGGAGCGAGAGAGAGGAAGCCTCCAATATAGGCGTTCATTGTGAGAGCTAATTGACGACAGGTGAGTTGAAGGTGTTCCAAACACACAAGCACTCTGAAGGAGAAGAAAGAAGAGAGAGGAAGAGAGAGAGAGAGCAAGCACGCTGCGGGGAGAGGAGACAGAAAGTGCCTTCTCCGGGCATGAGGAGGCAGGAGTGAACTGAATTTAGAAAGTAGGGCAAACAGTAATGGAGGGAAATAACAAACAAAGGCGCCGAAATGGGAATTCCACCGGGCCGCGGGTCATTAGAGTTAATTCCGAGCGTTCTGCCATCTGCTGCGATTGTTTACACTTGCCTGGATAATTAGATCCTAATTAGTTGACGGGCTGCTGGGGAAGTGATCCATGCCTGCACCAGGATGCGCATGGCTCAGTTATGACCAGACACCTGCACGCATGACGTGCCATTGGCCATAGCACTTGTACAATTAGAGGTGGTTCTGAAGATCATGAATGCAAATAATGGACTTGCATTCCTGGGAAGAAACATCTCGCTGAGTTACCTTGCAACAAGGAACTTGCAAGAAAATGAGAAAGGAGAACTCACATACAGGAGCGTGAGATGTTATTGCACCTTCTGCCAAAGGTCGGAACAAACTCTCCACTGATTGCACCAAACAAGCAAAGACTTACAGCTGAATTGTGGTTTTAGTCTATTTTTTCTGAAGCATATGTAATTAAAATTGATATTGAGCTGTGAAAAATTCATCCTTCTACTCCAGGGGTGCATAACCCTAGTCCTGGAGGGCTGGTGTTTAGCAGAGTTTGGTGATTTACCACTCAGACCCTCTTGATTACACCCATCTGCTAATTGCCAGGTTTAGTGGGTGTGTTTGAAAAGGGGAACTCCCAAACTCTGCTGGACACTAGCCCTCTAGAAGCAGAATTGTGCCCCAAATGCTAAAATAGTATGACAAATACACTAAAACAGTGGTGTTCAACCTTGGTCCTAGAGATCGATGTTCACACAGAGTCTAGTTCCAACCACAATTTTCCATACCTGCTTCAGCTAATCAACCTCAGTCCCTTAGTGGCTGGATCAGATGTATTAGAGTTAAGTTCGGGGCGGGGCAGCTTACTGTATACAGGTAAGAACCAAACTATGCAGGAAGCTAGCTCTCTAGGATTAGGGTTGAAGAACCCTGCTCAAGTACAATTAGAGTGCCTGAAACTGTAGAATTCATAGAATGAACTGGATGACGAGTACAAAAATGGCACAAAAAAGTGGTTCTCAATCCTAGAGTACTGCACGTTTTCGAGTTTTGCCCTCTGCCAACACACTTGATGCAACTAACAAACTAATCAATAGGCCTCTACTAAGGTGAATTGGATGTGTTAGGGCTTGTCCACATGTATCAGGATATCTTTGAAAAATAGATTTCTCACCTAAAAAGATCACTAAAAATCACAGCTTTTTGAAAACACTCCAACTTTACAATGGACAGGCAAAAAATGTGCACTTTTGAATTTTGCGGTTTTTATTTATTGAGCATGCAGAACTGTGTGAAAGGCTATGGTTGACTGGGTTGTTTCTGTGTGCTCTGCAATTTGGCAGTGATTTTGGAGTGATAACAGCTTTTTATTTGGACATAGCTAGAAACTAGAAAAACATCTCTGTCCTGATCAGGACAGAGTGAATGTCTCAGAGACACAATGTAAAAAAAAAACCCAGAGCAACACGTGGCAAGCTTTCTTCAACTTTTTTTAAGCTTTTATATTGTCAGAAATTAGATTTATATCAAATTACGGAGGTCCACCATGGAAGCCTACTGTGTCTGTAGCATGCTGCTCTCACTTTAGTAGAAAATCTCTGCTTCAGCTTTGAGGCACATCATATTTTGTGCAATAAACATAGTCAAAGGTGTTTAACATCAAATTTTTTGAAGCATTATCACACTCTACTGGGCTTATATGCTGATGTCAGTGTTTTTGATTCTATTTTCTGGTCTCATATGGACAAAGAGATATGCTGTGGATGTTGACAAGGTTTTTGGAAAAAGAGAAAATAAATATGTTTTTCAAAAATACTCCAGAACCAGGATTGAGAACCACTGCTATACTGCACCCATATAAAACCTGAAGTGTGTGAACACTGGAAATATTTCAGTATAATTATCCCAGCAGCACGGAAGGCAACTTTGAGAAGATGACAGAAAAAGTGATTTTCAAGTGTGCATATGTGATTACACTTAATTTATCCCATTTATTTAAACATTTCAAGTCTGTATTTTCATTTATATAATGAGCTTATCAAAATGTGTCAAAATATGCCAAAATTCATTCTGATCAGAAAATTTAAAAAGTTTAATGACCATTAACTGAGCCCTTGTGAGCACCGAGTAAGCCTGTAGAACAGTATGCTCTACCATTACGAATAAGAGTATAATATGTAGCATTTGATTATGAACACTTTTGAGGTGGACCTGAACTTGGCCAATGGATAATTATAGTAAACTGAGAAACCCTAGGACTCAGTAAGTACCTGTTTATTTGCAGCAGTGTGCACTAAACATCTCTGTGAACATTAACCTCCTTCCTTGGTTTTTGCAAAATGCCACTCACTCAGCTGCCAAAGGCCTGTCTGTTTGGACGTTAGAAGACAGAGTTGATGACCACTAGAAGTGATCAAAAATCTCCATTTATTTTTCGCCAAAGGTAAGAAAACTATACATGCACTAAATAGAGTATGAGAACAAAACCCAGCAATCACTGCATTAAACTACCCAGAACTGCTTTATCCATCTTCACAGTGCTAGAAGGGTTAATACATTTAAGTGAAAGTACTTACATATCAGGGTTTTTGTCACATTCCAGCTGCTGTGGAACACACAGTAAATGACTTAGAGCTGGAAGTGCTACTGTGGCCGTCTGTGCTATCTGTCATTTAAACTGTATCTTGGAGATGATACTATAGCAGTGGGAATGAGTTGCTGGATCCCCCCTCCTACCACATGAACCCCCTGCACCGGAGAGATAGCGCACGTGTTAATGGTTGGGCGCTGTGCACTGTTTCCGCAGGCTGGCATTGTAATATACGGGTGCGGAAAGGCTGCCGATTGTGATTCTTATCAGTGCGTGGAGAGCGAGGGGAAGGGAGACAGACGGAGAGAGTGAGAGAGCGAGAGAGAGCTGAGTGGCAGAGCTGGATGTAAATGCTAATGGACGTGTGGCTCTGACAGAGAAAAGAATTACTACCCACCTTCATTACATTTACAGCAGCCTGCTTGCCAAAGGAGGGAGGGGTTTTGCCTGGACGCTGCTTTATTTATCTGGTACGAGGCCCAAGAACATGCCTTACATAAAGACTATCATTCACACGCATTTCAGCGCTTTCTTTACTGCCTCTGATTGGCCATGGGTACAAGAGTCATATTTCAAAAGTGAGTCCATCAAAGGAATTTTTTGTCAACTGTCAAAATCCGTGAAGCACGCACTGTCACTGTTTGCCAATTGCCAATCTTATGTGTAGATTCATGATATATTTTTTTTCATTTCCAATTGTAGCACAATTTCTCGGTGCCAATCTCTCGAACCCTGCACAAGTAATCTAAGAGGCTTAGGACTGAGTATATTGTTTGTTAAATATAGAACTGAGGCTAGGACACTTGCTTAAGGACACACACATGATTTTCTACATTTTCTGAAGTGCCTACCACAATAAGTCTCAAAGCTAAGAAAGAAGTAGGAGAGACCTTCGGAAGACAGGTATACGAAAGCTCTTCTTCAGTGTTCACTCACACCGTGGTTTGAAATGGCCTGAGCAGGCTGCACTGTCACATCATGTTTAAATCTTATGTTTAAATATGTTAAATTCAAATTATGACTTTATTACATTCCATTACAAACTGCAGTCACACTGGCCCTTTGCGGATAAGACTGGACAATCCTGCCCTGTAGTAAATAATGATCTGATACGATTATGTTTGCTTTCGTGTCATTGCTGTTTGTGGCTAGCGGGTTAGCCAGAGAGATGGAGGACTTTTTTCATTGGCAGTCTTACAGACCAGCCTTGGTCATATCCATTTCACAAAAGTCTATTGTGACTGTAGCTTTCAGGAGCCCCAAGGTGACCAAACTCAGATGACAAAAAACAAAAAAAAAAACATCCTCATAGCAGCAGTATATTTGAAAACAACCAGCAAACAAGTTTTCTCTAGCTTGAGATATGAGTTATGGAATGGACAGAAAAAAAATAGATATCACTTTGACATGAGACATAAAACAATCAGTTGCGTAAATGGAAGCATCCTGTCTGGGCCTGAACCAGCCAGATTGCAGCATGTCACGGCGCTTCATCGCACTTCTAGCAGACCTTTTGACCACCATTTTCTCCCGTCTTTCTTCCTAACAGGGCTGCTGGTGCACAGAGAGATGGTGTAATTATCCCCCCTCCACCCAGGCCACACTCTAGCTCAGGTCCCTGTTCAGCCCTCAGGTGGCGTGCCGCTTCCATAAATGCCTCATCAGTGAACCCTGACCCCGGAGTGGCAGGGCAGCCTGCTCTCGCCCCACTCTCACCCTGCTCTCGCCCCACTCTCGCCTGGGTTTGGACAGCTCCGGCTGCTTCTGTTTAAGACTGCAACAGTAAATCGCATCCTAACACTCTAATGTTGCAGCACACCGTTATCTCACAGCTTTCTTAACATGACTTGGCACCAAATGTCATTCTTGCTCCAAATTACTGGATACTGTTGCAGCCATAGCTGAAGGGAATGGTTCCAGAAACAAAAGAGTGTAGAATAGATTTCTGGGACATGCTAATAATTGTGTCGGCAGGCTCAAAATGCAATTACGCTAAAATGCTCTTGTTCCAATCCTAGTCCTATAACAACTCTAGCAAAACCCAATCCTGGTCTCCCAACATTAGCCCTGCTCTGTGTGGCAATCAGGATGACCAGTTCCCGGTGGGTTGCTGTATGTGTGGGCCACTCAAAGAGCAAGCATAAGAAACTGCACTGAAGTATCCACATAGCACACATATGTGCCACACTGTCATTTTTAATGTAGTCCCATATAAAATAGACACCACCCAGGACAAACTATATGTGCCAAATGAAAGCTGAAGTGCATCTACTTAAACACATTAATGATGCACTGTATCCTTGTGCATGGCCATCAGTCAATCATACAAATGTCGTCACTTCCAGAACAAACTGCAATGACAATAACATGGAATGGTAAACCGTGTAGGCTATCAAATATGTAAGAGAATAGGTGCAGGAAGATACTTGAACAAGACATAGAGAAATGAATGGAACTACACAATTTGTTTGAATATCAGTGCGAGGGCTAACCATAGGGCCAAAGTGCAGAGAGAGTATGGGTCACTGTGATTGAAACAGTGAGTGGGTTGAAACATAAATCTAGAGCAGAATATAGTTTCCAGTCCAGCCCAGGTTAGAGCACAAAAAATAAAGTGTGCAGGGCAGGGGTACTCCAGGACCAGGATTACTGACCACTAAACTAAACTCTGGAGTGAGCTGCAAGCAGAAAATGCTCACTGTGGCTAGCCCCACTGAGTGGTTAGCATGGCATTGAGTCAGACACACTTCCTGGAATTCTAAAACCAAAGCAAGACTGACCACACCTTTTAAAAATAGACTAAATATGCAGATGGTTTCTTGCAGACATGGGAAAGGGCAGGGCACAAATGAGAAAGCCACTGCAGATCAGCACATTACAGTAAAAACTGCAGACTGCCTCGTTTCGTATGCGCAGACTGAGTCGAGAAAACAAGGCTTTGCTTATACAGAATGGTGTAAAAGAGTCCAGGTGAACGGCGGTCAACAGCACACAAAATGATCCCCACAGATAGGGTGTCCGGTCCTTTATCCCCAGTGCGCATGATGTAAGCCGCTAATGGAAGAACATTAGAAAACAAAGGGTGGCGCTTTAGTGTTCAGCCGCTGTTAATTATCGCTAACAAGGGTGCCATGGCTGGCTTGGTTCCCTTTAGAAATCAGCCCTTTTCGTGCCATCTCCAGCAGTCCTGACGATGAATGCAGAAAGCACGGAGCATCTGATCAACCATGGCCTGCCAGCAAGACCAACCCCAGCAAATCAATAGCCATTCAAACAGCATTACAAAGCCTCGGCTAGCACTGTGAAAAACACAGCACTCATCTGCCGGGCAACAGTTGGCTCCTCCAATTCTGCTCTTCCATTCTTCCCAAGGCTGATTTGTGTTGAGCTCGGAGGAGGTGTGTTTTTTTTCTTCCTCCCTATTTCCTTACAGCTACAGGAGAGGTGAAAATTAGAACCTTGCTGAGACGGGGGGGGGGTGGGGGACTGGTGGTGGGGGATGGGGGGAGGCACTTCCTGTCCCGCCCAGGAGACAAATCTGCATCCTTCCACTAACAAATCCAATTTATATGCAAGAGTATTGGAAGCTGCGGCTGGAAAGGTGCAACATGGGGTTGAAGTTGTGAAAGTAAAATCAAGGTTAGCTCTATTTTTTGACACCATCTTATAAATATTCACAAGCTCTTAAAAGAGAGGGAGAGAGAGAGAGAGGGAGGAAAAAAAAGGAATTACAGGCACAGCACTTTTACTTCTCACACAATGTCAGGTTTATCCCCGAGGTTATGGTTGGAAATTACATAAATTAAGATGAAAAAAAAAAAAATCACAACCTCCAGTTTCATCTTGCACAATTCTCTTTCTATGCCACTGCTCCCACCCTGTGACTTAAAGGCTCTTACCGCAGCATTTAAACCTGTGTATTTGGAGGAGAGCACAAAAACATTTTCAACCATCTCTCCTGTTATGTACTACAAAGCAAAGGAGGTGGGCTGTAACTAGTTTCAGTTAAATGTGTTTAAATACCTTTGTTTTATAGATTGATACGTTTTTGCACATTTCCCATAAAGAATACTGCCTAGCCAAGTATATTCATGAGCAATGACTCATTTTACTCAGTTATTAAAACATTTAGCTTATAATTTCTTTTTTTTATGCATCCTTTGATTCTGTTCTGTCAGCTCAGCACCTAAACTGCTTTGCTGTTTCTCCCACCTTTAACTTTTGAGCTTTAGTGTTTTATTTTAGTCCAACAGGATTGCAAAAAAGAGAAAAATAGCAACTAACAAACTTTAATTCCTTTGCTGATATATGCTTAATGCTGTTCTATAAGGAAGTGGTTCTTGATAGTCCTCAGGGTCCCCCCAGATGTTTCCCAACAGTCCACATTTCCTAACCCAGTTCCTAAGACATATCATAGCAAAACTATGGACCATGTGGGGGAGATCTGAGAACTGGTTTAAGAACCACTGCTACAGGTAACTTAGTTCTTTGACCTGATATATCACTTCCGGCAGGTTCCCTTAACTTCTACTGAGGGAGTATTTTAGAAATGTAACTGTGCTACCCTGCAAAGGCACTAGCTGGTTAGGAATGGCAGTGAAATGGATTCTCCCAATCAAAGCGATGTGGCCTAATGCTCTTGGCACCATTGAGTAGGCTGACTGATTTTGGGGGATTAATGCCGCTCACCACGCCATGCAGAGTTACGGCATGCGATTTGCATCGTAAACGTCTGTTAGCCTTCCACTTTTGGAAATGAATATCAGTAAATGGCCGGCCAACTGAGAGCCAGATGGAGGGAGGCAGGGTCTGCATTTTCACGCTTTTATTTTCCATATGTGAGACCCACTTTCATCCATCTACAACCCTAAGCTCTGGGTAAATACACATCTTGTGGCTTTTTTTATTTTGAACATCATAATCCCCCGGATAATCTCTATCTACAATATCCAGGAAGATGAATTGGCGGAGAAAATCGCAAATGAACATATTTACATGAAACCCATTAAGGGGCATTGAGGCTGGAGTGGTAAGCACCAGCGGCGCTAGCTTGAAACGGCACTAAGCGCTTAAGAATTTTATTAAAATCACTTAAACACAGCTATGAGAGGGTAAGTAATACATTTTTTTTTGCGCTGGAATACAGCATGGAACATATTCATAGTCCCGCCTGATTTCTCTGTGAGAATAAATGGCATCTTTAATCTCAGGGAGGCTGAGAAAAATGCTGCAAGTGAGCATAGCTCAATTTGACTCATACAAAAATCTGAAGGTTTTCCTCATGAAAAAGGAACAGAGGAACTGCGAAAGGGTATCAGGGTTCACTGATTTCATCAGGAGAGAATCATCATATCCAATGCTATACTTGGGAAAACAAACGCTTTATCAGCAAAGGGCCTGCATAATAAATATGTTCTAGTTCTTCGAAGGTAGTTTGCAAGGGACCTCACAGGCCATGACATGGGGTCTTGGTGGTGTGCTAAGTGCTTCTGCACTTTTCTGTGCAGTTGTAGGTCTACATAATTTAGCAGAACTTCTCTGACTATTACTATTAAATGCAGCTCTTCATACTAAACAGTTCGCTTTTTAAATATCGCATTACATAATTGAAACTGAAAGGTCAGAACTGGAGCATACCGTAAATACATTTAAAAGTGCATTATTCTTTTATGTGTACATGGCAATGATTGCACAGATGCGGGAACAGGTGTCAGACTCGACTCTTCAGCCTCGTGTTTGTCAGTTGCTGGTGTTTGAATAGCGAATGACACCTATGTGCCTGTCTGTCTTCATGTTCCTTTTTGCTACAGACATATCATTTACCTCCTCTCTGGGGATGACTGAGTCTCTCTCTCTATCTCTTTTCCAGGCTTGCTCGCTCTCTCTGTCTGCTTCTCTGATGATGCATTCACTTTTTCAAATCTCTTCCCAGCTTGAATCTCTTCCAAGTTACTGATCAGATTCTCTCTCTCTCTCTCTTACATGGTAACAATTCTTTCTCTTTCCTCTAGTCAAAAAAAAGAAAAAAACTAAACCTCTGTCATGTTAAACAAACAAAAACATAAATAAATAAATACATACATAAATAAATAAATCCTGGTGCATCCTTTCATTTTGCCCTCTTTTTCATTTGACCCTCTCTCTCTTCATATCAACACCAAGGGCCAATTCCCTGACCGTAATACACACCAATTTCACACTCTACCCCTCTTTCTCGCAGCCCTAACTACTCCAACACTCTTCTCCCTCTTATTTGTCACCTTTTTACTCTGACTCGTGTCCCTCAGTGCACCCTCTATATCCCTTGCCCATTCATTTCTTGTCTCCAAAACCATCAGCTCCCTCTCTTCCAGTGCCTCAGTGTCTTTTTTTGATGGAGGGGTGAAGTCAGCTTGTGAGGATTTGATCCATCCATCCGGCACCGGCACTCGGGGTCCGCTGTATGGGCAGCCGGACGGCAGCCCCGCAGCCACAGATTAAAAAGTCATGAGTGCTCTTAAGGCAGGCGTCGAAGGCCTGCGCTCTCACCCCACTGTGGATTGGATGTCTAAAATAGCCTTTGTGTTTCTGAGACAACAGACTACTGGAAGGGGGCGGGGTGTGTGTGTGTGTGGGGGGGGTGGCGGTGCAGCGGTGCATAGACTCCCCTGTGCTCTTACCCACGCTCCCCTGCGTAAGGCTTAATTGAAATATCCACGGCTAGTGGACCTTGCTAGTCAGGCGCTGTGGTCTTTAAACATTCAGCACCTCTCTCTCCCTCTCGCTCTCTCTGTCTCACAAACACACACATAGACCAGGTGCCCATGAGAGAGACAGCAACATCGGCACAAAGACGAGGTCAACAGGGGTCGCAACCGTGACACTCTAGACACAACGTGCAGAAATCACACAGATGCAACATGCTAGCTCACCACACAAGGAGAGAAGAAGGCTATGGTAAATACAGCACCTCCCCTCTGAGCAAAGAGACGAGATGTGGGTTTGAATGGACTCTGAGCTTTAGGGTAATTAGAGAAGAGACACTGTTGCGGTGTGCAAAGCACACTTAATCACTGGCAAGACGAGGCACGAATGCAGAGAATACAGATCATCTTAGATCCACTATGTCTCAGTATCAAGCAGCAATCTCATAATGTTTGGGCATCCAAACGCAAGGGTCATATGAAATAGCCAGGTGTGTAGCAGGAATCAATAAACCTTGCAAATATTTACAAGAAACTGGATTGCAACCAATTGCAATCAATTGGAAAACAGAAGGTTCCCTCACGCTAGCCCTTCAGGTCAAAAGAAAACCAATACAGACGATAAAAAAAGACTGAGAGGCTCTTGCATGCCTCAATATGTCAAAACAAGTCTGCATACACTTCACCTGACCCTTTGTATGGAAACGAGAAGGAATGAAAGTAAACATGTCATGTGCCTAGTAGTGTCCTCTGTCTTTGCTTTTCTCTTTACTGTCCTTGTACAGTCGCATCATGACAAGGCTCAAGGCAAAGGCACCTCTTGAGAAGAGGAAGGAGCCTCTTGTGCAAGAAAGAGCGAGAGAGAGAGAGAGAGTAACCAGTGTCAGACGTGTCAGCTGACAGCACTTCTTCAGGATATCTCTCAGTGTTGCCGTCAAGGATGTTTTTTTTTTTTTTGTGTTTTTTTTTTCCACAAGGCCAGGCATATACTCCATATGCTGAAGACTGGTTTATGCCAAGAGAGAAAAGAAGATAGCAGAACTCAAAGCTGTCTTGTCATACCAGATGAGGGCCAGCTGCAAAAAAATCTGCATTTCATTCAGGCACTTGAGAGAATGTTTAAACTAGCACAGAGGCAGCAATGGGAAAATATCGCCACAGATATTTCAGAATAAGTCTGGAAGTACACGTGCGAAGTGTTCTTTGAACACTTCTTTGAGAGGTGTAGCACAGTCCCCGTGGATCATACTCGGCTGACGGCCTTCAGAGCCCAGCACTCGCCGTATCTCCTGCCTGCCACTCCTGGAGTGCTCTCGCTCCCGGCTGCGATTTTGCCCCGAGCCTTCGAGGCTTTTGTTCACCGCTCTGCTTTTCAGCCTCCCTCCCTTCGCTCCCCTGACTCCGGTTTTACACCGGCGCTTAACAAAAGCCTCTTTTATGAAAGCTATTCAAATCTGCGGCATGCCCCTAAATCAAGCCAGA
Source organism: Pygocentrus nattereri (assembly GCF_015220715.1). Classification (NCBI taxonomy): domain Eukaryota; kingdom Metazoa; phylum Chordata; class Actinopteri; order Characiformes; family Serrasalmidae; genus Pygocentrus; species Pygocentrus nattereri. The sequence goes on from NC_051224.1 coordinate 8,580,059, forward strand.
GAGGGATATCAGAGAGCCTGCGCCCTCCTACAAGCTGTTGTAGTGCAGATCACATGTCACCAGTTATTTCCGCCAACGCCACAAGGAACATAAACCTGCCGTTCCGTTTCATCACCTAGAGTGCCTATCTCGGCGCGTGTGTCGCTCTGCAAATAAATCAGATTGCGTCTAAATCCACAGCTCAACACTCTAATGCACTGCTCTTGTCCTGCCAGGATTTGTATGTGACTAATATGGGATATTCCCTTAGTTCGAGGGGGTGGGCAGGGATAAACTTTGTGGACAACACAAGAGTGGATGCATTTACAGATGACCACTTTGTTTTGAACAATCCTCCCCACCCTTGTTTCCTAAATGAGTGTTTTCACTTTTGGAGAGGGCTTGTAGAAAGGAGGGAAGTGTTGTTTAGGGTAGATCTTGCAAGTGCCTGTAGACAACCTCGAAGCCTGGTTGCCCAAAAAAAGCCAAGATCTGGTTGCCAAGTTGAGAAAAATATCAATTACTTTTTTTCAAGCGTGAAAGTTTTATGAGGCTGCTGGGATGTTATCAAAGGCCCTCCCTCATACCCACTGCCTCAAAGATGTTTTCTTTCAACATCTGTGTTAATTATTGAGAAGACACCCTCCACTTTATTACGCCAGTTTTACCGACTTCCTTCAAACTCTGAGCTCAGGAGGTGCTGTGAATATCAAAACGTGATCTTATTGATCTGCACCTACTCTTCCCATCTCACCAAAAAGAGCTACTGTCGTAAAAATCACGCTGTTTTTTTTTTTATTTCACCCTGCTTTCTGCCTCTCTTTTGATGTTGTAAGGATCTGACTAATCCATGCAACAGTGAGAGCTGACAATAACAGCATTATTTCAGAGTGTCAGTCAGGAGCACGCAAACAAACATGAAGGCAAGATGCTTGGAAACGTGCTGTGGGAAATTAATCAGAGAGATGCTCTGCTTGGGATGCTCTTCAGCGAGCGTCCATGCTCAGAATATAGGGCACGTCCAGAGGTGTATGCGCAGCATTTGGCATGAAGGAATGGAGAGCTGGCTGCCTATTTTAACAGGTAATTAGCTCTGAAATGAGGCAAAAGTCTCACAGCTGCTTGCCCTCCAGGTTGGGAAGCGATCACTGGAATGCACGCTCTTATAAAATTATAACAGCATCATGTGTAAAACGACCTGGGGCTTGTGGTGGACAGAACTGTAGGCAGTGAGATGTAGATGGAAGACAGAAAGAAACATCCAACACACAATGGATCTTGGATCAGTTTTTTGACTAAAGAATACCGCTGTTGTGTTCCAAACAATTCTGCCCTGGGCTACACCATCTGGATGCCAGTAAAATAAGCAATGGTATAATTAGTGCACTGAAAAGAGATCAAACCAATCAAGACCGTTAACATCCTGGAGTCAATGTTGAAGGAGAAGATTTTTTGCACTTATTTAATATTTTTGGATAGTGGCACTATAGTTTTAAAAAAAGTTAAAAGTCTGAACACAGTCTTTTGAGTATGGCTGAAAGAGATTAAACAAATGTAATGCTGACTGTTCTTCAGCATCCATACACCGATGTGCTTGATTAAGGCAGGCCAAAGAGCCTCTGAGAAAGAGCCAGGGTTGAGTAAGGCAGTGGGCCACACCCTGTGAGCCTGCCAGTCTCCCACATTCCGCTCACGTTGGCTGGACGAGCTGTCTAGCGGCTCTAGCATCTCGCTGCCTCCATACCCAGCCGGCCACACTAATCCTCAGCGGATCAAAGGAGGCAGGCTCCGCCAGGCTCCTCTCCATTAAGCTGCAGGGCGCACATAGCACATCCCTCTTTCCTTTAGCCCCCTGTGCATGTTCTGATCAATACCCACCCAATCAATCTGCTCCGCTTCACCACATGGTTGCCCCGGTCTAGCAGAGAGCTCAGCTTACAGGAAGAGCGGGCACACTTGTCATTGGACATATGCATTTTTTTTGAGGGCCAGGTGATACGGTCTGTCGTACCTCATGCAGACTAGCAAGTTTGGCTGGTGGAACTGCAAACTGAGGCTCTGCAGTGGGTCCTAAGGCTCTGGAGCCATTTAAAATGATGATGCGGCCAAAAATCAAATTTACATAATCTTTCAGCCAAGATATGTTTGCTGTCTGAAGTTTGTTCTTGGAACCATGAGGATAATGTGGCTTCCTATAAGAGGTTTATAGCCACTGATTTAGAAGTATGTCATACAGTGTGAGAAACCACATAAGGGAAGTGTAATGACTTTGGCATGCAGTACAAATTTAAGGATGAGTCTTGGCTGATCAACTACATTTGGGGTAAAGGGAACATTTGCCAAACACTGCTTTGACCTATTAAACTCCAGGATTATTTTTCAGTTATTTAACTTAGGTCTCATGTTTCTCAGTAACTAGCATGTATTATTCAGTAGTAGTAGTACCATTATACCGTATAATTAATACTTAAGATTGTCGTTATGAAAATAAGTCCTGTCATTGTCCTTAATGTTTAAGCTGGAAATGTGCAGATGGTTAGTTGTGATACAAGGTGCAGGAAGGATGAGACAGGATATAGCCCAAGACCCCTCCACGGCTTATAAGTGGCTGGGCTAAAGCTTCGTGCCACCTAGCAATAGATGTCAATGATGGCATGGCAATTGCCTCGGTTACTCATATTTGACAGTGCATAAATATTCCAGCTGAAAAGCTCATCATATTCAGCTTAGACTCCTCAAAGACATCTCTCTTCCAGTTGTCAGTTACCAGGAGCCCTGGAGAACAGAGGGGCCTGGCGTTCTTGAGCATGTTACAGTGTGTGTGTGTGTGTGTGTGTGTATGTGTGTCTGGGTTTATGTGTGGGTTTAGTGGTGTGCAGCAAGCTTTTGAGTTCATGACAGTTTAAGGGTGTCACTGAAGGATTACTGATGAGCGCCAGTTTGTAGAGCGACCTGAAGTAATCAGTGCCTCTCTTTCTCACTCCTTGCCTCTCCCCATCTTCCTCTTACCCTGTCCCTTGCTTCCACCTTTCTGGCTTCATCATGAGGGTGAGCTGTCTTCTCCACATAAGGGCCCTCAGCTCAGAGTTGATGTCCTAGAAGAACGACAAGGCACTAGAGCTTCAACGGATATGTCAGGAGGAAATACGCAGTGGCACCCAACAGATTTAATGCCCAGGCCTTATCACCACCCTATCAGGACCCACGTGGCCCACCGTAAGACAAGTATGTAGTGTCACATAAATAAATAACTTGGTGAATCAAAGAAAGTCTCGTTCAAAGGTCCATATGAAATTAATCTGACATAATCAGCAGACTGCAGGCTCAGGCAAGTGAGTGAAGAGAGGGAAAGCTCGAGTGAAGTGCCTTGACCTACATCAGAGTGCTGACTGGAGAGGAGCAGTTCCGTAGCTGCTCCACTCTTCTCGGAGGAGCACCAGACATGGACAACACACAGAGAGTGAAAGACAAATGACTGCAATGTCTTCCGCTGAGGATCATAGCAAGTAAAGGCAACTAGCTTAGCTAAGACACAATTCACAATAGTCTTATGATATTAGCCTTATCTCAGTATACAGCCTATAGGTTTTGAGGACGTGTAAGCTGCAGTGAGTGTACTGATATTCAAGTATGATGTTGAGTTGAGGACTACAAACAGTGAGGCTAACAAACTGCATGTGCATTATGTTTGAGCACTATAGGACCAAGTCAGTTCAATTCAAAGTTTATTCATATAGCATGTTTTACAACAGGCATTGTTGCAAAGCAGCTTTACAGAAAAATCCGGTTCCGAGCACCTATGAGCAAGCCAATGGCGACAGTGGCAAGGAAAAACTCCCTAAAAGCAAAAGGAAGAAATCTTGAGAAGAACCAAAACTCCAAAAGGGAACCCACCCTCCTCCGATAGCAAAAAGAAAAGAGGTTTAAATATTAGTATAAAATATTAGAACAACAGGTGAAGCAACGGCTATGACTATATAACTATATATTTTGAGCCTGTGCAGCAGCAGCAGTAGCATCAGTTCATGCAGGTGACCACATTTCCCATCCTATAGCTACTGATGTTACATTGATTGCTGCCTGGGTTTGAGACTAGGTAGGGGGCATGAAAAAAATCATACAATGACACAGTTGTAACCCAGATAAAACAACCTTGTATTCAAAACCGTTGGGAGTGCTTGAGTGTTGCCAAGCAGCATTGCAATCTTCCTGCACTTCTGGATGACCTTACTCACACATCAGGAGGCAGTGGCCCCATTCCCCCTCTCATATCTCTCTAGACCGGGGTTGCCAATACGTGCGATCACCTTCTTCACTGAAGCACTTTTCCCAGCCTTTAGTGCTGGCGGTATACATCATCAATGAGCTAAAGTAACATTCTTAAAATGGCCGCAATCGATTGGATCGACTGCGGGTGATGGGACTCGGGCCTTTGTGAAAAGCTAATGAAGCCTGGAGAGAGTGGAAGGTACAGCATGAATGGAGCTGGGTGATGGAAACACAGGCAGTGCTTTGCACGGGAGGGGTAGAGCGCTATTAGAAGTCCCACGGAGTATGAACTCAATCAGCAGCCAAGCGTAGTGGCTATTGTGCCTGGGTATAATTGGAACTGTGAGATTTTATTAAGAGAGAGTAATTGCATGTGCTCCTCATCAGGGTCTCCATTGTGGGATCTCTGGTCAGGATGAAGTCTCTGAGGACAGAATGGGTATTTACTGTCTCCATTTCTAGAGAAGAGGAGACAGCCAGGAAAAATAGAAATCGGGTTCTTGTAATTTCATAGTCTGACCTCTCCTTCTCCCTTCCTCTGTTTCTCTTTGCTCATCTCTCTTGCTCATTCTCTGTCCTTGCACTATAGTAATCTGTCAGCGCTGCATTGTCTCAGCAGTCCTTTCACTAAAATATTTCTCTCCAAGTGAAATACAGTGTGATGCTCTTGAGGACTGCCTATTTGTCTGTATGGTCAGCACTGCATAGGGATACAGTATCCCCTTGCCATAAGGAATGAGTCCTACACTGAAATGGAGGGGAATCTTCCTGAAGTAATCTTTCCCTGAGGACCTCGGCTTTGACAAGGACAGAATAAGCCATTCCCTACCTGCTCTGAAAGTGGAGATACATCTGCAGGCGAGTGGCCAGTGATTTATTAGTCCAGTAAAACTTAAGTAGCACTGTTTCAAATTCTCTCTGCGTTTGGCTTTAATCTAACCTAATATTCCTATGAAGACCTTAATCAATGTGATAATACAAGAATATTTCATTTTGGCTCTGAACAGAAGGGGGTTTCTGTATCCGTCTGTATTGTTCTGGCATGATGTCTTTTTCAGTGAGAACAGAGAGATCACTGTTTTTTTTTTTTTTTTTTTTTTAACCATTGTTACCACCAGTACCACTCAATCTCAGGCCCTCAATCTGATAAAAGGATGAGGGTGGAGATCATGAGCTCCTCACACAAATCCTGAGTGTAATCCGCACATTGTTGTTCTCCCACTTCTTCTCATTTAAGCCTCTTGGAAGGCAGTTTCTACAATGGTCGCTCGACTCTTAAATCCTCATTCTTTTCATGTTGGGAAGGGCAATTAAGGTTTCATTTGAACAGACTGTTTGATGGCTACTTCTGTGATGAAAGGGAGTTGGCAGCTGCAACAGTGCCATCAAGAATGGCCAGCCCAATATCTATTTAACACAAATAAATGTATCAGCGGGATTACATTTCACCTCCCCCTCCCAGCTCAGCTTAGCACCCAAGTGGGCTCCCCTCTGGCCATATGTACCATGTCCATTATAATCTTATTTGATTAAATTGAGCAAGAAAAATGAAGGGCAGGGTGGTGGGATAGTGAGTTTATCAGCTTGACACTATGCCTCCCTTTGTAACATAAATACTTCACCTAAAGTTCACTGAAGCATCTGTGCCTGCAGACTCGGGCAGGTCTCTGTAGCACTCCATCAGCAGTGTGGTTAGAGCATGTCATGCTCCAGCTGCCATGCCTTTGCCAATGGAAAGTGATTGCTGTCACCTATAATTTCAGTTTTGATCGCAAGCCTCTAGCCTCCGCTCCCCTAGAGCGGGAATTCCTCCTGATTCCGCCTTTTGAAGAGACGTGCAAAGGCACATGCGCACACTCACTGCTCACCTTCGTATGCAATCAGCATCTTCGGTGGCAGATCCTGATGGATCAAGTCATGCATGAAGCAAGTCATGTGGCCACACTTCCACACTTGCCATTACAAACAGGGTAAAAAGCAGTGAAAGGACGCAGAACTAGTAGAAGCAATGAACAATGCCGTCCGTGAGTCACTGTGGTTCTTCAGGTAGACTGAGGAAAGAAAAGCGTTATGAGGGAAGAGGCATAATAGTTTGAGAGCTACACAGTTTACTGGTCCTCATTCAAAGCACATATGGAGTCAAGACTTCCATGCACTTGTAAAAGTTAAACAAAAATGTCTTTCTGTCCCATTCTTGCCACAGACATTTCTGTGGGTTGGAGATACAGCCAACTGAGCCTGACTATACTTTTTTATTAGAGTAACACGGTGCCCTAACGTGAAGCCTCGCACTGAAAGAAAAAAGCACATAAGGACACATTCTTCAGAGTGCTAAGCAAACAAGTGGTGAACAGGCAAGAGGGGGAAGGGGACTTAACCACACAGTATTATTGTGTAGTTTTCACCGGTTTCTTTTCCGTGTGCTGAGCTTGCAGTCTGGTGCCATGCATTTGTTCTGTCGGCATGAAAAGGACCTCACACAGCCCTCCCAGCTAGCCACTGACCTGGTCAGCTCTCGTGTGAAACTTTTCAGTTTCTGCAATCTGACCCTCAAGAACAACTACTCACAAATTACAAAACTCTTTTTCTATTGCTTAACAATGCCTTGATGCACAATTCCAAAGTCAAAGCTAGCTAAGACTGAAGGAGCTTTAAAAAACCCAAGAGTCCGCCAGTCAGTTACTGTGGTGCAGCGGAGCATGAACACAGATATGAGTAACTGCAGGAGCCAATGTCACACAAGGGATTGCAGTCACACATAACCAAGAAGTGAATTCCCCAGCTGAGTAGGTCCTTTCTTTCAGCTCATTCTTTGAGGTTGCAATGTGAAAGTGGTCAGAAATGAGCTTGATGCAAACAACAACAAACACACCAAGACAAATATGGATGCAGGGTATGACTCAAAACAGTCCTGCTTCTGTAGTGGAACAAAATTAAATGAAACTAATTATTCAGCAATTTTATATTTTCATTACTAAATATGTGCTGAACCATGTACAAACTATGTTACTGAAATGTATCTCTATTTGTGTTTTAGGCCACTACTAAGTACATCAGCCATTTTTCCCTTACTGTCCCAACAATAAAATGGAATTCCTGAGTGATTTTGAGGGCACTACAACCTCCCACAATGCTCTCGTAGTTTCTAGTGAACACTGTAGATTACTGCTTCAGCTCAATGTGTTCCAGCATTCATTGGAAAACTTATGTTCCCAATCAACGGACAGAGGAATGTTAGCTAACATTAATAGTGGCAACTGGGCTACTGCAAATGAAACTTATCAGACCCTCTTGACTTTCCAATCCCTAACACTTTTAGCGCCTGGTAATCATCATATAGCGAAAATATGGAAAGGTAAGTGTAAGTTATTACAATCATGGTCCAGGATTTAAATGTGTGGTCTAGTCAATGGCTAGATATAAGTCAACTTTAGCATCGCTTAAGCAGCTGTTTGGTTTGTTTATGCTACTGGCAAATTTAATTGTTGATCCATTCATTTATTGTTCCATTTTTTTTCTTTTTGGTGTTTTTATTGCTATTTAGCAAACTAATAAGGATGCAGGGATCCATTTCGGTCACAGCCTATGTTTACAGTCATATGCGAGTTTAAAATGCCCCCTTTCAGATGACATGTTTTGCAGATTTTCTTTGTGAAAATAAATTGACACATCCTCTACTGGGTAAAAAAAAACTTGGCATTTTTCTGATCATTTTACAGAGTTTAACATAAAAAACGTGCACCACTTATGTGCATTTATTTCCCAAATATGTTTAATTCAAGAAATCTGGTACATGTGTACCAAATTTCACTAAGAAAATCAACATTGAATGTATGTATTAAGCAAAAAAACCTTCATGGCAGTGAAACGCATTCTGGTTAATAAAATTAAGAGATTTCAGGCCACAAGCACAGTTTTCGAGATATATTGGAGTAGCGGGTTATGTAGATTTTATGAAGGATTTTTTGCAGTGTATTAGGATTAGAACTCTTAGAGGCATGCAGCCCCTTAGTTTACAGGAAAACACGTAAATTCCATCTAGAGGCCTTTTTGATGCCGATACATAGAGGACTGCTTTGCCCCAAAGGCTTAAATGGAGAAATTTACACATTTGTTCAGAAGTTTGCAACAACTTGCTATATTAACATTTTATTGCTATTTTGTATATAATGGTCCCTTACACAAAGCAGACATTTTATTTACCCAAAGATATTTTTAAAGTGTTTCATGCAATGTTTCAAGATGTCTGTGAACAAGGAGTAAAAACAGAGAAAATATATATATTTTGTCAAGTTATCTGACTTAAGATTTGATAAATGCTGGATAAACATTTCATTCTAAATTCATTCTTAGTGCTATACAGCTCTGTCTGTCATTTTTGATTCTTCTATGGCTACATTCATCATTCAGGACACATATACAACTTCTTAATTTTTATTTGCAGCTTCCAAGTGGCTCACTAAATATCTGAAACCTTGTTGTTGTGCAGGACTATCATCGTAGCATCATTTATAGTCTTGTCTGGAAACATATTTTATTGAAAACACTGAGCTTTTTAACAGTAGAACACATACTTTAAATATGGTGTGGGTTTCCTCAGCCAATCAGCCATTATCTGATAACTGGATATCACACCTGTCTATCAGCAAAGGGCTTACAAGCCATGCTAAAAGAGAATCAGCTTTGAACTTGGAGAAATAACATTCAGAATATATGTATGTAATAATACCTTGGATGTGGTGAAGGATTTTTCTTTCAAACTTGGGCCTAGTAAAATAAAGTATGAACTTTCACAGAGAAGGAAAGGCTCAGTAAATTGTCTCTGATGTCAACTGAATGTGATGTCCTGTGTCAGCTGAAATTCACTGAACTCACTGATGAAATCGCCTTAAGGAAGAGCAGCAGGAAAGCGTTCCCACACAAGTGAGTCAATATTTTTCCACTACCATGTTTTGTTGAGTGCGCCTACTTGTTGCCAGGGCTATTGTGCTGTGAGGATTCATCTGCCACTGCGATGCACTAAAACACCATCCAGTAGAAATATTATATAGTCACTCACATTTAAGTTCAGCGTCTTTAGGCTGGTTTCCACAATACACTTTTAAAACCGAAGCTTCCTGATTGGCTCTTGGCTTGGACGTACAGATAAACCAGAAAGAAAATAAACTTTAATTAATGTCAGACCTTTACATTATGTGGAGATTCTTTTAACTCACACATACTCTCATTTACAGGAAAGGTTCTTTAAAGGACTATCCACTGAAAGGTTCTTTAGGGAGCCAAACACTGTTCTGTGCCACTGCTCCAAAGAGATCTTTTTACCACATCTATTTTTGAAGAGTATATTAAATTTTTGGTAGCCTTCAGCTTTAAAATGAGCAAACCAAGGTCTAGGATTCTACGAACAAAAGATGCTGTAAGTGCTGATTCCAGGCATGATCAACAGCTACTAAGAACTTTAACCTTCAAAGCTAAAATGATTGTGAGGGTTATCGAATACAGCCTTACATATTTACAGCAATAAACAGCAACAATACTAATATTAAGATTCCTCAGACTTGTTTTAGTAGGTGCAGTTCACTGCAGGATTAAATAAAACATTTTAAAGAGAAGAAGCACAATATCTCATTCATTTTAAAGGATGACACATCATCTTAACACAGTACATCATGTACCTTTAGGAAACGGATAAATAACTACAGGGGGTCCTCGGGTTACGACGTTGATCCGTTATACGTTGCGTCGTAAACCGATTTTCGGTGTAAGTCGGAACATACGTACATACTGTACGTAAATACTGAAGGCCCCCAAGAAGCAAAGTCAGTCTCTCCTTGCTGGCTTTATGACCTGGTGCTGACTTCTCCTCCTTGGCGATGTACATAGGGTTAGGCATACGCTTCCAAAACAAGCCTGTCTCATCCACGTTGAACACTTGTTCAGCACAGTAACCCCCCTCCCTAATTATCTCAGCCAACGCGTTAGGAAACTCGCTGCTTTCTCATCAACACTATCAGCTTCACCTTGCACTTTAATATTATGGAAATTGGCACGAGCCTTAAACCGCATAAACCAACCTCTACTGGCCACAAAGTCTTCTCTTTCACTTCATTCCCCCTTTTCTTTTTTCAACGCCTCAAACTATCTTTTAGCCTTCTCCTGAATTATCACTGGGATACGCCGTTGATTTTGGTCTTCCAACCAAAGCACTAATAATCTTTCCATCTCAATAATAAGACCAAGACGCTGCTTCATTATCACTGTCAATTTCATAGGAGCAGATCCTTTCACATGTTCAAGGATGCGATCTTTATCTTTTATAATCGTAGCGACAGTCGAACGACTAAGTCCAAGCGACCGGCCAGTGTTTGTTGCTGTTTCCCCCTTATCGGATCGCTTAACGATATCTAATTTCACTTCCACGGTGATGGCTTTCCTCTTCTTCGATGCACTGCCATCAGAAGAGTCTGCCTTACGCTTGGGAGCCATAATGAAGAACAAAATCAGAAGACACACGAGAGAGAGAACGACGAAGCAACAAGCCAAAATGGCGTACAATGCGACTGGGGTGACGCCGTCTTCCTCGGTCCACAGCCGCGTCACGGCGTATTCTTCCGCCGCGCACACCAACTAGTTCCCGCACACGAAGTTTGCGTTTACGATGTTTACGACGCAAAACCACTTGAGACGAAACAAGGCTTTATATAGTATATGGGAGATGTGTCGTAACCACGAAACATCATAACTTGGGACTGACGTAACCCGAGGACCTCCTGTATAGGAAAGTAAAAGGAACTTTTAGGAAAAAGGGGAAATCTGACAGTAATAATGATGCTCCAGATGGAAGGCTTTCAGTAGAAGGAGTCACAGATAACATTTCATTTTAAAGTTCAGTATAAGCAAATGCTGAAACCAATCAGAATACATTACTGAGATTTGTAATCCTCTAGATTACATTCCTGATTACAGATTTAGTCATGTAATCAGTACTCAGTAGCCAAACCAACCCTCTAAACTGTGCACTGAAGGTTAACATTTCATCTGTCTATGCGTGGCCACTGTGATGCTGCCCGGCAACACTCAAGCGCACCCGTAAAAGCAGCGTGACATCTGCAAAATGCTGACCATTGTGCGAATAAACATCATTAACACAAGCTGCCTCATTGTCCTAGCACCATATTTCAGTGAGAGCCAAAAAAGGAATTCATTCTATCGCCATGGACGCTACAGCCAAGTACGCCGGCATACATCGCCGTGGCAATGACAACGTGTCTCAGGAGTCAATCGGGGGCTCACTCCAGGGTCTAACAGCACAATTAGTTTGCAGCTAATGGACCAGTCTGCTCCACCATACTGTCAACACTGTGATCCCACTGCCTGATTAACGCTGGGCATGGAGAACGCGGCAACGAAAGGCCATTGGACAGGCGGACTTTAATCTACCATGATGTGGGCCCTCTGTGTGCTGGCCGAAGTCGGCGGGGGTTTGTGTCCTTTAAGGTCAGTTAAGCCCCCCGGCGGGAGCTTTGGACATTCATCCTCACACACAGGCTGTCTGAATGCTCTTTAAGGAGCCTGGAGCCAGCCCAGGCCTTGCACCTTTTCTGTAAGAGGGTTAAAACAGAGAGGACAGAGATTAAAAGCAAGGGGGAGAGGACTCAGGTGAGATGAAATTAAAGAGGACAAAAACAATTGTGCTCTAAGTGGAGTCATTGGAGGAAGTGCTTTGAGGTTGCCACCCTTCTTCAGTCGCCTGACAGCTGATATTTGAGTGGCTTTAAATGCTGACATTTCCGAGACGAGTCTTTAAGATGCTACAGTGGAGGTGCTGATGTTAAAAGGGTAATTCACACCTCTTACAGGTGGAAGAAGAAGAAGTCTATCGATTGGGCAGCCAGATAAAAGAGTGATTGCCACTGACCTTTGAAATTGGGGTCTCTTACAATGTTAATAGAGAACCACTAGCAAATTCTGGACTGCTGTTAATAAAGAATGCAAATAAAATAAGGTTCTTTTGTAAACATGCTGCAATTCAAGTGACATGGACTCATAATGATTCTGAAAGTGAGCATAAATTACTGTTTGAAAATCTATTATGCCTGTTATTAGCACAAAAGGCGGAGATTGACTTTTTCCATCAAGCTACATTTCCATCAAGCTAACGCCAATACGCAAGATTGCGTCCATGTGGTAGAATGAGTCTGTCATGAGTGAAATATGGTCTGGAAATCAGACGGAAATGCATAAACAAGCATGACAGTTTGGTTTGGAATCTGGAACTCTGACTGACAGTCACTGTCGCTTGGATTAGAGACATTCATTTCGTCCTGAACTCAATTATATTTTACAAAGGCTGACATCCCCAGTTAATTGCCGGCTTTCCACATGAGGGAATTATTTGCACTTCTCAATTCCCTGCCCATGTGTACTGGGTTCTACATGCACAGTGGCCCATCTCATATTAAAAAAAAAAGTCACAAATTACTCCCTCCTTAAAAAGCACATTTGGCAGGTGGTGGAGGTGGCGTTCTTGTGAGGAGAGTCACTCCAAGTGCTGAATGCATTATTCAGAGGAGAGTTTGTGGTTGGACTAGATCATACCACTTCTCTCCAGAGCTACGGTGACAGGATGGAGAGAAATAAAGACGAGGGAGAGCTGACTAGTGCCATTACGTCAACTTGAAAAGCGAAGACTGCAGTGACGTCATGTAGGCCCAGGGGGCAGTGTGGGGACTGGCTATAACTTAGATTAGGGAAGAAGAGTGTGTGTGGGGGGGAGGGGTGTAATGCTAAAGGTTTCAAATGGTAGAGGTACCCCAAGGCCATGCTTGTCACCAGTCCCAGGCAGATTACAGTTTATAATCTGGGGTCCGAGGTGGCAACAGGAAAGCCATGGGCGGATCCACTGATTTTGTCTCTGGCTGAGGAAGGTGTAATCCTAACAGTGTTCCTTGCCCCGGGACTTCTTTTAAAAAGTCCACGGGCTGTCAGATGATGTCGCCCCTCGCTGATGTTGTCATATGTGTGAGGTGCCTAAAACCTGGGATTAGGATTATCTCTGCGGATAACAATAATGTAGTGCACCAACATGTCATGGTGAGCAGAGCTGAATCTCGTGGCTACATCTGAACAACAGCCCTTTCCTAGAAACACACTAATCCCAATATCATTGTTTCCATCTCCTACGTCCTGCAGTGGGTATCAGTGACATCATCATGTTGCTATCTTCTCACTTCAATACTGTAATACCATTGTTTGGATCTGGAATTGAACAACCGAATGCATAAAAAAACACACCCAGATGGCTTAGCTCTTTGCACAGGGCAAACATGGTCTGTGGCTGTTTTTGTCTGCCAAGTTGAAAAAAAAAACATACAAAGCACACACATCCATAAGGGTCTTTTTGTGTGTCCCATATGTTGCTCGAAGCAAGTCACTTAACCTAAATAGGTTCAAAGAAGCAGCTCCTCAGATTAGTTTCGGGCTGGACTATTGTATTGATGGCCAATACACCGCGGCCGTGTTCTACATGTAGCTGAATGAATCGGTTGAATTGGAAGTGGTCGCATCTGCTAAGCCCCAGTAAACTCATTGTGTTTTCACTCCGGCACGCTAGCAGAGCTTGTAGATGAGTTTCACGTGCGCTCTCTGCCGTATTGTGCCCTATCAGCAGCAGGAGAGAGGGGACATGTATGCGATGGCCCCTGTGTGTAATACTAATAGAGTTAGAGTAAATGACAGGTTGGTTAGATCATGTAAGGCGGAGAGGAGGCTACGGGACAGCAGGAGACTCCCTGCTGCTCGCTGTGTCATTCGCCTGATTAAAACATAGCAATCGCTCTTAGTGTCACTTCCCTTGAGTTCAATCCTGTCCTACAGTGACAGGACCACAGGCTAGAGGTGGCACCTCGCCAGTGTACTCATGCACAGACACTTACACATGCAGTTCAGTCTGTAAGTAATTGAACAGTTACATAAAATTGTGTTGTGGGCTTTGAACTCCAGCACACTGACACCTCAGTGAAGTCCGGAATATCAGATTTAAAGGGGCATCCTGGCTCTTGCATTTCGTCGCTGTCCGAACAAAAACGTGTATCTCTAAAAACTCGTTTACTGTGCCAAAATTTATGACAAACAAAATAGAAGTGGTCCAAAATGACTTACAATGAAACTGTAATGTTACTGAATGTTAAGTATGTTTTTTTCCTTCTGTTGTTAAGTCACTTTACTGTAGATACAAGGTTTTATTCTGACAGCGACAATTTTATGCTATTTGTCATGTTTGCTGCTGCTGTAAGATGCAAGTAAGCATGCTTCCGTCAGATGAATCAAGTTAGATTTTCCATTTTGGCTGGGGTGTCCCTTTAACTGGACAGCAATTACACCTACATTGTCTGAATCATACAGAAATCATTTTAATAATGATCTGTTTACCAGTATTAGTATCACACAACAATACACATTTTTAGTTGTATTGGTGTTGGTAGATAAACTCAAATATTGTTCTTTAGGGAACCAAAGTGGTTCTCTTATGACATTGCCCAAAGACCACCTCTGAGGCACCTTTTTATTTTGTTTCCTTTGCTGTGGGTGTCATTTTGAAAGAACAGTTCACAATACAATTAAAAGCGTAATAAACAGTAGATGTCCACTTTTTGTAGGCTTCCCTTAAGTGTAATTCAAAACAAGAAAACAGAGCAAAAGTCTTCCTTTCACCAAAGAGTATCAGTCTTCAAGAAGCATGGGTCCATTAACTTCTTTAATGCTCTTCTGATAATGTGATATATTAGCAACATATAGTGATATTGAATATCAATACCACCTAGCACTACTCTTTAGTTGTGTCTTGGCAAGTTGTGTTAATTCATTATTAATTCAGCCACAAGAGAGCTAATAAAGAGTTCATTGCAGATGTGGTGTCTGCATCCAAAATCGGTTTCTGTTGGGTTTTAACATGAAGACCAAAGACGTAAGACAAGGCAGGAGGCCTTCAATCACTCGTTGAATAAATAAATCAGTCAGGAACTCTGTCAAACCATTAGATGCATCAAAATCAACTGTATAGTACATCAGAAAAAAGCAATAATGTACTAGTGAGCTTTAGCAACATTAAACAACCTGCCAGACCACAGCGGACTACAGTAATGGATGACCAAAGAATTCTTTCAATCAGGATGAAAAACGTTTCAGTAAATCAAGAACACAACCCAAGATGCTGGAACAGATGTGTCAAAGACGAGAAGCATACACAGGCATGACTTCAGAGGAGTTATTATATGATGATCACCACTGGTTTGCCAGGATACAGTTTGCTGCAAACTATGGAGGAAAAAGAAAACTCCGCATGAGCTGAAGCGCACCACCTGTTTCACTTGCCTCTACTAATAATGTGCATGCACACCAACTCTACTCTGTTTGATTGAATTGAAATGTGGCATATTTTATTATATGGCATAATTAGTATGCACAGAACACATCTACATAAGTGAGTGTACAAGGTTATCAGGACTAAAAACTGGAAAGGCCAAGTTAACCAGCTGACCCGAAGCCCATTGAGTTTGCATTTGTCTTGATGAAGATAAGACCAAAGGCAAAAAAGCCCTCATCAGTGCAATCTCTGTACATCAAGTACATCAAGAAAAGTGCTTCAGAAATCACCTCTGACCCGTCTCACCCAGCACACCTCCTTTTTCAACATACTTCAGCTCCTTCCTTCTGCCAGACAATATGGACTCTTGATGATCAAACGAGCTGCTTTAGGAACACTTCCTTCCCTCCAGCCTTAACTGCACTTCGGTGACTACATACCTCTGGTTCTTTCAAACTGCATTATGGAAATGTTTGCATATACTTTGCTGTATCTGTATATGTGCAGTCCTCAACCCTGAATCTTAGAAAATGCCCAGTTTTACTGGGTATGAAGAAATTGAGAATGAGTATATAGAGCTATTTGTGTTCTTCAAACGCTTTCTGCTATTTCATAGGTGTGTCCTATGGGGCATGGAATTTCTGGCATGGAATCTCCTTGGGCCACCATCTCCCTTTTTGGGCCAACATCCCTGCAAGACGGAGTTGTTCTATTTTATGGCCTAGGTTTTTAACTATGTAAAATCACTGTAATCCACAGCCTCTCATGCTATATTGCTTTAATCGCCAACATTACTGGGTGACAATAAAGAATATTGATTAACATATTCTTTCACAGTCCCTTAAGTTCTATTAACCAGGTGAGTGGGGCACAAACTGCAATTATTTTGGGCAATATGATGGTGAATTCTAACACAGTCTAGCTACACTTAAATGCATAGATGTTCTAGATATTAAGCTGAGAAAGAGCATAGTAAAATGCCTCAACAAGCAGAGAGCAAACTCGCAGAGCATGTCTTAATGCATGCTGCCTCAAAATAGGCCCGTGGAAGTATAATGCATGCTGCCTCAAAATAGGCCCGTGGAAGTATAATGCATGCTGCCTCAAAATAGGCCCGTGGAAGTATAATGCATGCTGCCTCAAAATAGGCCCGTGGAAGTATAAACATAAGGAAAAGTTTGATGCTGTAAAATAAGTCTAGAACAACCTTGTCTGATACAGTGACTGGGACTAATTTCCTGGAAAGCTCAAGGTTGAGTTTCAGATACAACTGAAGCTGTGTTTAAAAGCCCAAAGTAGTGCTGACCTCTGCCCTGTACTGGGGTCTATGCAAGTTTTATGGTTGTCCTGTGTTGTCATGGCGGCATGAGGTGTCATCAATCAGCTCATGGGGCAAGGTCTTATAGTTTTATTTTTTATGCATGAATGGGTCCAAATGTCTTGCAGATTGTGACTAACTAAAGGTTCAACATGTCAACCTCATGGGGTATCCTTGTCTGAATACTAAGCAGTATAAAATTAATAATGCAGCATTGTCAGGTATTCAACACATTGTGGAGGCTTTAGTTAGACAAAGGGTGTTGTTTCCTAACCAGGTCCCTCACCTATATGTAGGCAAAATTTTAATAGCTTCCTAAAATGTGGAGGAGCATGAACATGACTTGCTAGATTTGTTAGAATGCACAAAATATTATAAGAAAAAAGCTTAATAAATCCTCTGTTCACTATTTAGGACAACTGGTCTTACAGTAATGAGTTTTCATTCTCTGTATACCCTAGGTCTAGCGAACATGGAACTACTGTTCACACTGGATGTTTCAGCATCACTAGGGTTTATGTCTAACTGTTTTTTTAGCTCTGCTAAAATAGACATAGTAATGCTTGGAATGTCACCTGCCTGAGAGCAACCCAGGCAAACTATTCATGTGGGTTTTAGCTGTTGCTGCAATACTGTCAGACTTTATCTGAAGCTGTTGCTCAAAGACAGGTGCTGGATGCTTAAGAACTTACTAAGGGTTGCCACCCTATTGTCTTTGGACAAAAGGTTAAGGTGCATAAGACTCAGCCGTTAGAGCCAAAATGAACAGGTCCATATCAAGTCCTCCTTACCACATTCTCTGCTCTAAAATGTCATGAAAAAATATGGATACATGGGTACCACCATCTGATGGTGATGGCTAGCACAGGGATAGAATCAGTGACTCTGGGTGGGAGATGCTCTGAGGAGGAACAGTGATGTCTAGATCATGGGGGTCAACCTCAGAGTGAAGATTTTCCTAAACCCCTTTGTGGCTAGCACTCCCCTACTTCCTCCAGAGGCCAGGACCCAGGTTAGGTAGGCAAAGAAGGTATCTGTTACAAGTGCTAAACCAAACCTGTGCACAAGGGCATACGGCATGGTTCGGGTAATAAAAACACAATACTGCTGCTGCGTCTATGTGTTTTGTTTTTAGAACATGCCAGAGCCGACCTGAGACAGGGATGAAGAAACAGGACATTTGGACCCACCAACACTTGCTCCCCATTCTGGAAGAGAAGACAGCTACCACTGCAACAAGCTGCATGATAAAGGACTTTTTTTATAACAAAAAGGGGATAAAGAATGAGGTAACCTGGAGTTTTCATAAGCATTCTGGCAATAGCTTTTGCAGGCATGATGGAGGATGTTTGTGACCACAACATGGTCTGTGCTCAGGCCATTCTGTGAGCACAAAATCATCCCTCAGGAGGTGATGGTTGTTTTGTTTGTCATGCCTTGCATCACTGCTATTATGTGATCCCAAGGTTTAATATCTCTGCACAAGCTATATGTACAGATCGTTACTCTCTGAACCCATGAGAATAATAGCAAATGATGGGAGATGGTATAAGTGACGATAACTGGTCATCTCTGCCTATTGTTGGATGTCTGAAGTCAAACAGAGCTGCCTGTTATAATCCAAATTCTGATAGCTCCCGGAATGTTCGCTGGGAGTATACGAGTTGACAATACTAATTACAACTGTATAGTTCATAGCTATAAAAATAGTAGCTATTGTTATTTACACTTGCCTAAAATTACTTTGTATTTAATGACTAAACTACACCAGAATAGATGTTCCTTATGAACATTGAAACACTTTATATCCCCATTTGCCTGTGCATGAACTGAAGGGAAAGAGATCGGTCTTTAGGATGTATAAAAATGGAGAAATACTGTCCATATTTCTCGGTAAGAGGAAAGTATAGATTGATTACTCTGTGAGAACATACATTTATGAGTATGTTCTAAGGGGGAATGTAGAAATGTACTGCTCTGTAATGTGTTTAGTGTTGTATTATATGTCAATATATTCTGTATTGTGTGTTCTGTACTGTGACTGTTTTAGAATATTCTTCTGTCTATTCTTGTTTATCCCTACATGGTCATGTCTTTCTCACCTGTCACTTGTCATGTATAGGCTGAGCCTAATCGTGGCATCAGCCCTGCTATAAAACTGCATCATCCCAGTGTTTATGGGCTGGCTAGGTGTCTGGTACCTGCATGCAAACTAATGAACTTCACTTCTCCAGGCATACGGTTGGTTCCCTGGTTAAGTTAGGGTTTGGATTCATCAAATGTCGCTCTGGATAAGAGCGTCTGCCAAATGCCATATAAATGTACGGGGTCAGCGGGTGCTGAGGCACATATTGCGCAGAGGTCGCCAACTTTTTGCAGAGTCAATCACTACAGACCTCCAAACTTCATGTGGCCTTCAGATTAGCTCAAGAACAGTAAGTAGAGAGCTTCATGGAATGGGTTTTTATGGCCGAGCAGCTGCATCCAAACGTTACATCACCAAGCTCAATGCAAAGCGTTGAATGCAGTGGTGTAAAGCTCCACCACTGGACTCTAGAGCAGTGGAGATGTGTTCTCTGTAGTGATGAATCTTGCTTCTCCATCTGGCAATCCAATGGATGAGTCTGGGTTTGGTGGTTGCCAAGAGAACGGTAATTGTCTGACTGTATTGTGCCAAGCGTAAGGTTTGGTAGAGGCGGGATTATGGTGTGGGGTTATTTTTCAGGAGTTGGGCTCGGCCCCTTAGTTTCAATGAAAGGAACTCTTAGCAGACTGAGAGATTTTGGACAATTTCATTCATTTGACTGGCCTGCACAGAGTCCTGACCTGATAGAACACCTTTGGGATGAATTAGAGCGGAGACTGTGAGCCAGGCCTTCTCCTCCAACATCAGTGTCTGACTTCACAAATGAGCTTCTGGAAGAACGGTCAAAAATTCCCACAAACACAGAAGATTTGAAGCTGTTATAGTTGCAAAGGGTGGGTCAATATCATATTAAATCCTATGGATTAAGAATTGGATCTCACTCAATTTCATATGCACATGAAGGCAGATGAGCAAATACTTTTGGCAATGTATTGTATTTTCATTTAGAAAATCAACAAAGCATGCCATTTGACCAGGCCCAAACTTTTGACCATATCCATCTGTTAACTTGGTTATGTGAACAAGTAAGTACAACTTGTGAATAGTTCTGACTTTTTCAGCATGTTTCCTGGTGAGGTATCCTCATGTCTGGATCAAGGGAGCTCTATAAGGCCTTCAGAAAGATGGTTGTAGATGCCTTTGTGGAAGGTTTTGAGTAGTGTTTCCAAAATATTAGAAATAAATCCTTCTGGAGGATTGTCTTCAAGTAGAAATGATGTAAAATCACTACCAGCATGTTCAGGCCAAGCTTCCCCAGTAAATGTATCCCAAGAGAGACTGAGAGATGCTAAAAAACTCTCTAAAAAACATTTCATCACCTGATCTGGAGGTAACTCTTGCCATTGAGGATGTCAAAGAGCATGCATCTACCAGTGAATGTGACTCCACAAATTTGACCTACACTGAAGGTGTGCCAGGAGAAAGCATTTGCTGTCTAAAAGGAACATTAGAGCAAGACTAATGTTTATTAATGAAAATCTAGGCAAGGAACAGGACCTCTAGAACAATGTGCTATGGACAGGTGAGTAAAAGTTGTTTAGCCACAGTACTAGAAGCCATGTTTGATGAAACCAAAGACCACATTTGATGAGAAGAACCTCATACCAACAGTGGTGGAAATGTTGTGATCTGGTGCTGCTTTGCTGCCTCAGAGCCTGGCCAACTTGCAATCATAAAATCGTCTACAAATTTTCTTTCATATCAAAAAGTTCTTGTCAAAGATGTCAAAGCTGTACAAGTGGACCTTCCAATAGGATATTGAGGTTAAGAGCCTTCTCGAACATTGCACGGTTAAAAGAATACTGCATGAAGGAGTGTGCAAAAATTTCTCTCAGTAGATATGAGAAGCTGATACACTACTAAAGGAAACTACATAAAGTTTTTTTTTTTCTGTCAGAAGGGAAAATACCAGTTACTGAAGCCAGGGGTATACTTGCTTTTTTATAGAAAAAAAGGCATCTCAGTTCATTTATTTTTTAACAAATGATTGGAAAGTCGACCGCTGGGATAGGCTCCAGCAACCCCCCGCGACCCTGATGGAGAAGCGGCTTAGAAAATGGATGGATTGGAAAGTCAAATTACCTTTATTGTTTGTTTTATTATGTAACATTCATCTATGCATAATATTCAACTGATTATCAAAACCTGATATACCCACATATGTCAAAAAAGAGAAACATTTCACGGCGTGTACTTACTTCAAGACTGTATGGTCCCCTGAAATGGGAAGATTTTGTACAAAAAAGGGTTGTGATTCTCACCTAATACAGATGGAAAATTACTGCTGACATTATATACTTTAAAATCAATCTAACTTTTTTAATCCAATGTGCTGGAGTACTGAACTAAGAGATATTAAATATAAATAAATAAAAAAACTTCCATCATGTCCACTTGACCTTGTCCACTTACTTGCAAAATGCAAGCACATACAATGACACATACTTCTAAGCCCTGCTTGCAAAGAGTAAAGACATTCTGCCACTCATGAAATGCAGTTCAGAAAATGTGTTTTTGAGTGTGGTGTATGTGTTGGAAAGGGAGTGAGAGAGTGAGTGAGAGAGAGAGAGAGAGAGAGAGAGAGAAAGATAAAGACAGAGAGAGGATATAGGCAAGCTTATGTAAACGTGTGAGTAATTACATTCAAAGGGTAATGAGGGCGTTCTTTGCTAGGGTTAACATCACCATCAAACTCTAATTAGAGGAATTACAGGAAATGATAACCCAAATGAAGTCAAACACCAACATTGCTTCAAGATGTGCAGCGATCTCTAATGAAAGCACCCCATAAATCGTGCTGGCTGCAAATCCCAAGGAAATGACTCCAAGCCACTCCCGGACTGGAACGTTGCCACTCTATCTAGCCTGCGTCCTGTCATTAAACAAGGTGCTTATTAAAATACTCCACCAATGTCAAATGCTCTTGAATTAGCCTGTAGCTAACGGTTACTCTGATGAGGCATTTTGTACGGCCTTGGCCGCTAAAGAAACTCCATCGACCCAGCTTCTTCTGCCCTTTTTCAGTGACCACAACAACAGTCACACAAACACACACATGTTCACTTACACACTTGCCTGCCCACCAACCAAGCAGAGTCGTTAATGACGCACTAAAACTACAGCACGCAGAGAAAATTGCTGCCTTAAATGGGTGCCAGATGACAAAACAGCATAGATTTACAGCAGAAGCAGAAAAAGTCGGCCACTGTTTCATGTGGTCAAGAGTGGCGGTGGCATCTGGCCCATTCTATGCTCCTCTCCTAAAGTCCTCTAGTCCTCCAGTCCGGCTGCCTGGGAAAAAGCTCAGCCGTGACTCATAATGACCAAGGACACACTTAAAGGGGCTACATGAGCCTCCTGGTGGGACCAGCCAACCTGAAAATTGACCAAATCAAAATCAGAAATGTCAAAAGCCTTGTTATTATCACAGTAAGGCACCAGGACAGAAGATGGAGGCTCTGCGTGTCCCTCCGGAAACCATGGCAACCCCTCATCTGACTACTTCTATGTATTTGGTAACTGTGGGTCAGGAAAAAGAATGCAGATAACACAGTACTGTTAGCCTAAAAAAATATCTGTCTTTATCAATAGCCCGACAGAGTGCACCAAGACCACTTAGTGCTATTCATAGTACACTCATAATAAACTAAGCTTCTTTTTCTAAATAAATACACAAATAAAAACTCAGCACTTTTGCTGACAATGAATACAGACTCTAAAATCTGCCGACCTCCACAATTTTTTGCCATCGCTGCTTTGCTACCATGAATACTGCTTCTATTATATCAAAACCTTGTAACTCCATGAGCTTCAGGTTGTTATTTTTCACCTTTTCCCAGATGCCCAATGTAGACATCTCAAATGGACCAATACAAATGGTTCAGAACTACTTGGAATAAAATCTCTTAAGATAAATGTTTTTTACAGATAGGAATTTCACCCATTTCTCAAAGTAAACAAAGACATTCAAAGTGGTTTGATGTGAAATGTGCCATTCTAGAGAACTGTACAGTCAGAACTGTTCACAGCGGTGGTGATAGCAGCCAGATAACTACATGACCAAGCCTTTCATGCCTCTAAAAGCTACATCTCAGAAAGCCATTTACATAAAATGGTCATGAATATGTTTCCTGATGCCTAAAACACTTTTTGTATGATAGTTTTGAGACATGGCTTTGGCTTAAAACATAATTTTTCTAATACAGTCATGGTAGAAAGGCACATGAAGGATGCAATAAGGCTTTTCAGATTTACTACTGTTACCATTATTGACAATACATATAAATATGAGAAGATGTGTGAGTTCACTGGCTATTTTGGATAGTAATTAAAATGGTTATATTGAGCTGTAGGCATAGCAACACCTGGCTACTATTACTATCATTAAGCTGCTAATTTGATATAAATGTTTTTGTTTAAATCTCAGTGTTTGAATTATGTAGAAATGTTTTTAAAAGGTTTGGTGGAATTCCCTTTAGGAATTTGTTTTGCTTTTCCTGTAAAGTTAATACTTTATGAGGTATAGTATTGTGCAAAAGTCAGAGCAAAACCACTGTTCGTTGATCTATTTTCCAGTCAAAACAGCCATTAAATACAAGAAATTTATTCAGGTGATATCACTAAAATATATAAAATAACCCATTTTAGAATGAAGGGGAAAGACAAAGGAAAATACATTCCCAAAACTGGGACCCCTAACAACTGTGCAAGACCTGGTAGACCACCAAAACTGTCCCTCTCAGGTAAACAGTACTTAAAGCTTCGAGAAAATCCAGCTCCACTCTTGGTTCAGCTCTGAAAAAATCCAAAAGTGTTTTGTCCATCTTTCCACTGTGGGAAGACAATTCAATGCCAATAGGCTATTACTGAGAAAAGGAAACAGACAAAAAGAAGAAAATTTGCAAATCAAGGAAATAATCTGCTGGTGTTGTCAGAACATTGGACATACTACCCCAGAGTCCAGACCTCAACATCACTGAATGTGTTTGGGATCATTTGGATCAAGAGAAGCAGGAAATGTAACTTCTAAGACTGAATTTTGTGGTGCAGAAAAACAGCCCTGCAGAATTTATTTTGTTTTTGTTTTTACTGAAAGTATGTTTCCTGAGAAGAACCTAAACTGTAATAAAGCATGGACACAATAAATACTGAATGTGGTTTTTATTTTATTATTAAGGCTTCTGTGTAATTATCTGTGAAACAGATGTTTTCTGCTTTTTCCTCCTGCTGGAAAATGAAAACTAGCACTTAACAACCATTCTGACTGGAAATGAATGAAATGAAAGTGTGGTCACTAACTTTTACACAGTACTGTATTCTTATTAGACAATATCATTCACAGTGTGCAGTATCAAGAGTCAGCCTTCAAAAAAACAGCATCGCTGCACTTCTAATCAATAGTATATGCGTCCAGTCCCTGTCCCACATACCCTGAATGCATGCGAACAATGTGCAAACAGAGTATGTAACAATAGCTCTCTCAATACATCTGCTGCGAGATGGCTGGCCAGATGCCATCTTCAACAAACCAAAATGGCTGTGTTTGTCCTGACCTGGCATATTCCAAAACCCCCAGTCAAAAACTGCCTGGCTGAGCCCAGGTGGTCTGCAGCCGTGTCCCTTTCAGGCCACACAAAACGAGGATCTGTGGGCGGCTCACCGTGCCCGTGGGCTCTGAATGGGTTCAGTGAGCCGGCACTGACAGGGGCTGCCCTGCTGTGGCTCTGGTGGTGTGGGGTCCTGCTGTAGCCTGGGGAAAAGGTTGGGGAGTGGTGTCATATCAGTATGCTGAACCGTACCCACATAACCATCCTTACAGTCCTCCATCAACAGAGGAAAAGCACTTTCAACAGGTTACTTCCCATACCTGAAAGCATGGTCACCCCAAACTACGTTTAAATTGAAACTGTTATACTGCCCTTACCTATATTTTATTGGCCATTTTATTAGAAACACCTTATATAGGACCACTTTGTAGCTATACAATTACCGACTGTAGCCCACTGATATAGTGCACACTTTGTCAGTTGTCCTCTATTAGTTGTCCTGTATTATTTAGGTGGTGGATCATTCTCTGAACAGCAGTGACGTTATCATGATAGTGGCATGTTAGTGTGTGTGCACTGATGAGTGTATAAAATGCAGGAGCATTGTTTGGATACTGACGCTCAGTATCACTGCTATGTTGAGAATTGTCCACCATCCAAAAATACCAAACCAATAGTGGTTCAATGTTCAGAAACTGACCACAAATGAAGGGCTAGGTGTACCAACCAAATAGTTGTTTCTAATAAAGTGCCCACAGTGCTTAAGTTCCCAAGCAATACTGCTTTCCATGATAAACTCACACCAGCGCCTCATATTATCCCATGCTTCTACCATGTCAGCATCATTGCTGTGCTGAGAACGGTTCACCACCCAAACAATATCTGGTCAGCAGTAGTCCTATAGTATCCCTTTTCTATTGATGAACAGGCAGAAGAACATTGACAAATTGTGCAGCAACAGACAGGCTATAGTCAGTATCTGTATTCCTACAAAGTATACCTATTTAATAGGCGTTTCTGATAAAATGGCCAGTGAGGTACATGGTAGGTGCCCCTGATAAACTAAGACAACTGAGTATTTGCATTATATATGTACATTTGAGCATAATTTATTGTCCATAAGATCTCTTTTCGGACAGTCTTTGATCATCTTATAAGCTTACTGACTGATTTATCTTATAGATCTCTCTTCTGTCAGATCCAAGTACCGTACCTCTGTTCATTCTCACAGAGAATGTATTACATTCATCATAATTCTGTTATCCAATAAGTGTAAATAAGTGTCAATAAGTAAAGAGACTTTTCAGGTGTTTTTTCATGCCACTGTCACTCTGGGCTTGCTCACTGGAGTCAGGACCTGGATTCATTGCTGTACTGCCCATAAAAATACAGCACAAATAAACGGCCAAAATTCAAATCCATCTTTAATAGAACATTTGGCTCGTCACAGTGGCAGTTTAGCTCATAGTCAGAAATGTAAACTTCAAACAGTCGCGATTAGCCATGCCTGTTGTAAGTGTTGCAGGAGAGGTATTACATTCTTAAAATTAAAAACAAAAAAAGGTTTTTCAGGCTGATGCCATAGAAAAGTGGCCATTAACCTGCGTTCAAGCAAGGTAATGCATCTGATGCAGCCAGTCAAGGACCTCTGAAGAATTAATTAGCTGGAGCAGATGTGCCAGATTATGGTTAGAATAAAGCTCTTTTGGGAAGGTAGATCCCCAGGACCAGGATTAGTGACCACAAAAGAAACAATTTTGGTCTTTCAATTAGTGTCTTTTTAAGAATCATTTTGTAAATGAAAAATGCAAAAGTTAAGAGTCCCCACATAATCTAAAATTTCCCACCAATTAAAGGATTATCCAAAAACCATATGTCCAAGCCAAGAACCGTTTAGCAAATGCTGAAGGGAAGTGTTCATAAGGCTACCTGATACCTACACAGGCCTTTAATGACAAATAAGATAAACCCATATAGACATTTTATAAGACTTATTCCAAGTTTTACAACCCTTATGGTGAAATGACATCAGTATTGATAGGCTTTTATGAGAACTAAAGCTCGTTGGAATAGGCCTTAAAAATGTTTCCAGCTGTACGAATTCTGCCCTTCAGTAAAGTGTTCCCATTGTTGTTTCCAAGCAGTGCAGCACTGAATGGAATCGTCTCCAAATCGTGACCCTTCCTTTAATTCTGGCCATGTAGAAGGCCAAGGGCTGCCACTGAGCTGCCTGAAAAAAATATCTGT
Organism: Pygocentrus nattereri; assembly: GCF_015220715.1. Classification (NCBI taxonomy): domain Eukaryota; kingdom Metazoa; phylum Chordata; class Actinopteri; order Characiformes; family Serrasalmidae; genus Pygocentrus; species Pygocentrus nattereri. The sequence continues at coordinate 8,606,929 of NC_051224.1, forward strand.
TGAGAATCTGTCGAGAATGAATAAAACCGTCTTTCACTCCTCCTTTTAATAAAGTCCAGAGAGACGCTGAAGTTAGTGAAGAGAAGATCCTCGCGTAAAGCCCATTCAGTAGGCAAGCGGTTCTCTGTTGCCACAGCGGCTCTCCTCTCCTCCATGGGTGGACGGCCAGGCTCACGGAGCCCTGAGGTGTAATGGAGTGTGTATGGAGAGAGAGGGCTATCAGCACCACCTGCTCTCAGCAGATTCTCACTTCACACACTCTTCCACAGCCAGCAAATATACCACAAAACCAACAGGCCCGAGATAGCATCATCTCTTACCCTAACAAGCTTCTCACATGGGGCTCATCTCAACCTCCACCACCCCCCCGCTCCCTAAGATCTACGTAATTAGAGCCGGGGTTGGCAGGTATCCTGCAGATATCTCCTCTCACTCGCCCTCGCTCTCTCTCGCTCTCCACTTTCTTTCTTGCTAATACGCCGCTGCTCTACAAAAGAAAGTGCTGGAGGATCTGTAGCTACTGACATCGCCACAAGTGAAGCCTATTGAGGACACTTTGTTATCTAAGAGGCCATAAAGACACATTGGACTTAAAGGCTGTGCGGATCACTATAAGTGCCAGGGGGATCTTTAGTTTGCGAGAAGCTGTGGACAAGACAAGTGTGTGCCAGACAAAAGCGCACACATACCACAACTGTGTATGTTCGCCCTTTTGTCTGACAGGACGAGGTGTCATACACACCATAAACTAGATACCAGAACAACACCAAGTGGTCATTAAATTATATACTTTTAATTATCTATTCAGAGTTATTCTTTGTTATTTGCCTCAAGATTTTAACATTTTTCAAATATGAAGCTTTCTAGGTGTTCGTTTTAGTATGAATCTTTGCTCGATCACGCAGCTTTCACAACCCGTACATCATTCTGGACCTAAAATTTTCTTAGATATTAGCTGATATTGTAGTAATAGCACTGTATTAAAATACAATGCATCAAATGGTTTTACACTACAGAAAACAGTGAATCCAAACTTTTTAACAGTAGCGCAGTCAGTAGCAGTAGCGCTGTTGCTGTCAAACTGAACCCTCTTTAAACATCTTTAAAATTATAACTTTTCAGCATGAGAAAACACTTCTACACACGTTAGTGCAGAAGTACTGTTTGTTTGCTGAATTTAATGTATTGAGGACAATAAACATAAAATGTGGCTGGTGCAATAGTTACGGCACTGTAAAATTATGTTTTTTCTTCTATATGTTAAACTAAACAAATAGACTGTACACTAAAATCTGTGGGAAAATGCCATTCTTCAGTTATTTCCCTATTAAATGAGAAACTTATTTTCTCTACAAAAATAAAAATAACTTTGCCATTTAAACTACCTGAAGGGTTTCGTTCCAAAGTGCAAAAGTTTCAATGTTTAATTTTTTTTGTCATAATTGTCACGATTGGTCCCTTCCTGTCCTGTCCATGTGCATTTGTTTTGGTTTTCTATTTCTGCCCCCTCGTTTCATGACTCCACCCCTGATAGTCTCCACCTGTGTTTCACCTGTCCCTTGTTACCCTTGTATTTAAGCCCTGTGTTTTCCCCCGGGCTGGTTAATGGTCTTTGTTTGAATCTCTGTATGTGTTGTTTGATGTATGTTGGTTGTTTGTTATCTGCTGTGTTGGATGTTCTGTTTGTTCTGTTCTGCTTGTTCTGTTGAATTCTGGTGTCTGTCATGTCTGCCCCCCGATCTCTCCGTAGTGGCTACTTGAACCTGGACTGTTACGACGATGACCCTGGGTTTGCCCTTAATAAATCTTGCTTATCTCAGCACGTGCGTCCGCCTCCTCGCTCCCCATTACAATAACATACATTGTTGAGAGCGGGTAAACATTTCAGGATGAGGGGAACAAAACAAATGGCCCAAAATGCTTCAAATACAATCTAATTTAGTTTTTTACTATTATGTTAATGTCTAGTTTAAAGATGTTTTTCCCCTTACAATTCTTCTGGGTTTATTGCATTTTTTTAACAGCTATGATATGTATGCATGCACTTTTAACTAATTCTTATTACATATAGGTAGTTGAACTTGATGCTAACCTTAACCTCAGTAATGAGACTTTTAGAAAAGGCACTTTCTCTGTCCTTACACTGTAGGTTTCATGCACTTTTCTATGGATATTCCTACAAAATGAAAACCCATTTGTCCTTAAAATATAACACACACCTACAGAGACCACATTCACAGACCTTTTAGTCTCTCGGCTAAACTGTGTACCTTAATGTCACACTCAGCATCAACTCAAGCCACCTCTGCCAGGCAGAGGATCTTTAATCATGTCCCTGCAAGTCCAGGCAAATTACTGCCTTGTGATCACAATCAATAAGCCAATAGCTGCAGCAGCGCACTGCATTTCGCACACAGTAGGAGTTAAATGGAAAGACCGCAGCCAACTGCTACAGCTTTCGTCCTAGCAATATCCTTGAAACACAGCAGAACACTCAAACCTGCAAAAACATACACTCTAAGGGACAATTCAGCTGCACAGAGTAAGTGATGTGGAACATGAGGTAGCTTCATTATCCACAGATTATTATGAAATTTATTGATTTCCAATAAGTAGTAATTTTGTGACTATCATTGGGCATCCTGATGAGACTCTACAGTAGGGTCATAAATAATCCACCATAGCCTGGAGTGAAGAAATTTCATAGAATAAGCTGGCGGTCACTGCTCAGCTTCATCAAGCAGCAGTGCATTATACATTATTAGCCTGGCTCCTCACCTCTGAATCATCAAGCAATTTGGACCAGGAACGGATGCTGAATTTCAGAAGATAGCAAATAAATCACAGCACTGGTCCACTAGCAAAGTAGCAGTTGATAAACCAAGGAAAGGCTATCCTTTTAAGAGGGAAATTCAAGACTGACTTCTGACCAGCAGCAATTTATAGTTAAATTCTGAGAACTCACAGTTGACTGAGATGTCTCCTTGTTAGATGGATTCATTAGTTCAGCTACATTAGTTCTCGTAGCAACTATATTAAGTCACTTCCATGCACTTAAAGGAATAGTTCTTTTTACCCCATTTTACCCCATTCCTCACTTACCCCACATGTGGTCGATCTGCCAAGATATATTTGGAGTCCACATTTGATTTTTGAGTTTAGCACTCGCACTACAAGGCTAACGTTGCTAACAAACACTACATCTCAATAGTCACCCAAACAGCCCAAATCATTTCTGTAAAAATATATCACCACAGTGTCCCACAACCCAGTCAACCTGAATTCAGATCTTTGTTAAGACTGTGCAGGCTTGTCAGTGTGGCCTTTTCAGACCACACCAGGGCTGATATTTACAAAGCAAGACCGATTGTGGATCAGATTCATCCATATTTAAGAAAGTCACTGTCACAAATATTGATTTTAGATAAGCACCCCCACTCCTGAGGTGGTTTGTGAATGCCCTCAGCTCACTTTTATTGGTCACAGTAAGTCTTACTGTGTCCTAATCCACACTGACAAGTCTGCAGAACCTTATTGAAGACCTCGATGTGGGTTGAGCGAGTTGAAAGAAGTTTTTCTGCAGTATTTTTACAAAAATGGTTCAGGCTATTTGGGTGACTGAGTTTTAGTGGTTGTTAGTAATGTCAGCCTCACTGCTCCAGTTCTAATCTAAAGAAACAAAATTTAGATTCCAAGCATACCTCAGCCAATCAACTACATTTGGGGTAAGTAGAAAATTGTGTAAATTAGATTTTTTGAACCATTCCTTTGAGTACAATTTAAATGATAATAGCCTCTCTACACACCGTCATTGTCAGAACTTTATAGGAGAAGCAAAAGATGTGCATGATTAATGCAGGATCATTTAACAAGATTTGATCCTGAGCCATTTTGAACTATTTTCATTGTCCCATTTGTCATGAAATGTTCACACAATGTAATGGTACATGTAAATGTCACTGGTACATTTAGTAGTATATTTTCTGACCTGATCATTTTTCCTCTTCCACTAATAGAAATAAAGGTACATTTTATTTTCATCAAGGTACAAACGATGTAAAGGTAAAAAAAATGGTTTAGCATCAAAATGTGTACACTAAATAAGTTTTTCCAGGTGAAAAGTACATATTTGTACCTTTTTATAAAGTTTTAAAATAGAACAATAAAACAATAAACCTGGTGACGGGACGGGGTGTGTGGAGCTACTGGGATGTACCTTTCAGGGAGGGAGTTTTTGTACCTTTTATTTTTGAGAGTGTGCTTAAGTTGTTGCTATGGACTATATTTATTCCTTTTTAGCTCCTAATTTCTAGAATAATGAGGTCCCAGAACACTAAGCTGTGGTTTATTGGGCAGTGAAAAGTCCTGAAATGTAAAAAAAAATCTTTTATATGCTGCTTTCCTTAAACTAAACATGCATAAGTGATTAGAAGTGCACTATGTGAGATCTGGAGATCTGGAGACCTCTCTGGTAGAAAGGTGTAAATGCCTTACAAATATTTCAGTGAATCTTCTACTATTGTCATCACATTATCAGTACAATGTTGATTTAGCTTTTGAGATGTAAACCTTGAGCCTCTGTTACTGTGGGCAAACAGAAGTCGATAAGTCCCTGACACAGTATGCTACCTCTAAGTAACTTTTCTGGATTTATTTTATCTACACATATTGAGTTGTTTGTAAAAAATGATTTTTCTCGACAGAGCTACAGATTATTTCATGAACATTTGTGAACTAGATTCTGAAGCCACTAAAAAGGTGTCAGATCCAATGTTGTTCCTGCACAAATTATGCTCTTTTTTTTTTCTACATAAATCACTCACTGAAGTAACAGTACTGGTGGGTTTTTATATTTTTTTATGTGATAGACCCGTACTGTTATTAGGATGTTGGCTGTCTCATGCTTGTCAATTCCAATTCCATCCATCCTTGCTTCATCTGCTTAGTGCACAGCTGCTTAGTTTATTAGCAACGTGCACCCTTTATTGCTTTCTGTAAATTACATGGTTTAATCTACAATCTTTTTCAATAGGAAAGATAAATCAAAAAGAGATCTCCATAATATCTCTGTAGTTTCTCCTCAACATCAATGAGATCATCAAAGGAGGTCTCCTGCTGTTCAGACATTTCTCCTGAGAAAAGACCCCAGTAATTTCATGTGTAGTTGTGGAAGAGATCTCAATGAAGTCACACATGTCAAGTAACAACACTCATCTTCATTTGCAAATAAACTCTCATCTCTCAGTTATCTGTCCTATATCTCATGTCTCCCTCGGGCTGATGTTGTTTCTCCCAAGGACCATTAACCATTAAGTCTCCTGAGCCATCAAACATCAACAGAGGTTCCTAATTGTTTTTGGCTTGGATTTATGGTTCTAGAAGTATTATGTAGAGGTTCTTGTGAGATTCTTCACACTTAAAATCTCTTTTACAAACAGCCTTATTTCAGGAACCATCCACTAAAAAAGGCTCCTTAGGGCACCAAAGTGGTCCTTCTATGACATCACCGTTTTGGCACAGTTATTTTTAAGAGTGCAGATTAAAGTTTGCTTTTTGCTGACAGTATTCATCACCTGCATTCACAATGAATGCTCACACCAGAATGAATGCATTAATCTGTCACACTGTGATTTCCAAATCTTCATAAACATAGCATTCTGGTTTGTTTTCTATTGGAAACATCTCATTATTCTCATGGAGTTCACTATCTGTCAAGAGCATTTTCATTTCAAAAGTCAGTAGGTTCTAGCTTCACAGCGTGTTCTGTAACACCTGCTAATCTGAAAGTCTCCAGAATCATTGTGTTAATTTTTAAAACATGAAATGCTAAATTATGCGTAGGCCTGCTAGGCTTGGGATGAAGTACGGTCTAATAGCCTATATTTACATTCATTTTAGCCTAATTTATAATAATTTATGTACTTTGTGCCAACTGTTTTCCTGAGCTTGATATTCAGAAACAAGTAAATAAGTGTGCAAAATTGGTAGTTATTCCTTAGAAAGAACATGAGACAAAATGGTGGACTGAAAGTGAAAAACATGATATGATATCGGCCCCTAGACCGGACCCACCTTGGACTGAAGTCTGGAGAAAACAGCTCTCACAAATCCCTCTTCCCAGCACGCAGCTGGGTCTCGCTTTTCCCTGCAAATTCAAATGGGTTTCCTCATGCAGACATGATAACCATTTTCCAATTTCAACTTCATCTTCAACCACCAATTTCAGCCTGCGTGGCTGTGACTGCAATATGAATCCCTGCATATATACAGGACATTACAGGCGCATGCAGAGGCCTCACCCACCAATCAGGGAGACAGAAAGAGAAACAGACAAGCAGCAGTTCCCACCTAGCTGCTTGTTATTTCGTTCCATCTATTATTCAATAAGCTTTAATTGACCCTTGACCCTTGGGATGAAGCACGAATGGCCCCGGCTCCCGAGCCCGGCAGCACAAACCTTGTGGCAAAGTCAAGTAGGGCTAAATCAGAAAAAGCAGCCACGGTGCGTCACACGGCTTTGGAGAATATACTACAAGGAGAGTTAGGCCTGATTGTGATTGAATGGTGCTTGATGACTCTTGACATTTCAATGGAGTCGTTCAATCACACGGTACTGTTTTTTACGCCTTTGCCTACTGTGCCTATGCACACACACACACATGTGCGCACTCGCAGCAGCAGCAGCACACACTGATAAAGGGCACACACACACACACACACACACACACACACACACACATATATACAAAGTAGGTCTACCAAACAAGCAGAGGAAACGGATGATAAGCACACTTTTTCAAGTCTCCTCCCAGCCTCAATCGGTTATGATCAGATCCCACACTCTTGCAAAAAAAAAAAAAAAAAACCACCACTCAGTGAACAACATGTCTAGTCAACAACTAGGCTTTCATCTCTTTGCTTGTTCCGTCTATTAGCCCTTTCATCGAATCGTTGCTAAATGTGTCTTGACTCACAACTTCATACGCCTTGAAATTCACGACACTTGCAGTCCTTAGGCCCGTTTACCATACCTGATGTGTTGAAAGGATTAAATAACGAGCTTGTTTAAGTTTAAAAGAATGCAAAAGACAAAGTTTGTTCCAGTCCCAGAGCTGGATTGATGTTTAGTTCAAATTTTTTACATGTGTAGGTTTACTTACTCAGGGTTGAGCTCAATATTATCATAGTAAAACATCCATCCATCCATCCATCCATCCATCCATCTTCCGCTATTTCGGGGTTCGGGTCGCGGGGGCAGCATCTTAAGCAATGAGGCCCAGACCTCCCTTTCCCCAGCCACTTCCACTAGCTCTCCGGGGGGGATTCCGAGGCGCTCCCAGGCCAGCTGGGCAATATAGTCACGCCAGCGTGTTCTGGGTCTTCCCCAAGTTGTTGCTATGGACTATATTTATTCCTTTTTAGCTCCTAATTTCTAGAATAATGAGGTCCCAGAACACTAAGCTGTGGTTTATTGAGCAGTGGAAAGTCCTGAAATGTAAAAAAAAAATCTTTTATATGCTGCTTTCCTTAAACTAAACATGCATAAGTGATTAAAGCTGCACTATGTAAGATCTGGATATCTGGAGACCTCTCTGGTAGAAAGGTGTAATTGCCTTACAAATATTTCAGTGAATCTTCTACTATTGTCATAACATTTTTATCAGTACAATGTTGTTTTAGCTTTTGAGATTTAAACCTTGAGCCTCTGTTACTGTGAACAAACAGAAGCCTCTATTACTGTGGGCAAACAGGGTCTTCCCCGGGGTCTCCTCCCTGGTGGACTTGCCTGTGACACCTCATGAGGGAGGCGTCCAGGAGGCATCCTAACCAGATGCCCGAACCACCTCAACTGGCTCCTCTCAACGTGAAGAAGCAGCGGCTCTACTCCGAGTCCCTCCCAGATGACCGAACTTCTCACCCTATCTCTAAGGGAGAGTCCAGACACCCTGCGGAGGAAACTCATTTCGGCTGCTTGTATTCGCGATCTTATTCTTTCGGTCATTACCCAAAGCTCATGACCATAGGTGAGGGCAGGAACGTAGATCGACCGGTAAATCGAAAGCTTTGCCTTGTGGCTCAGCTCTTTCTTTACCACAACAGACCGGTAAAGAGCCCGCATCACTGCTGACCCAGCACCAATCCGCCTGTCAATCTCCCGCTCCCTTGTACCATCACTCGTGAACAAGACCCCGAGATACTTAAACTCCTCCACTTGAGGCAAGAGCTTATCCCAGAGCCAGAGAGGGCTCTCCACCCTTTTCTGCCTGAGAACCATGGCCTCGGATTTAGAGGTACTGATTCTCATCCCGGCCGCTTCACACTCGGCTGCGAACCGATCCAACGAAAGCTTAAGTTCACGGCCTGATGTCCCTAATAGGACCACATCATCTGCAAACAGCAGCGATGTGACCTTGAGGTCACCAAACCGGACACCCTCCGTCCCCTGACTGCGCCTAGAAATTCTATCCATAAAAATTATGAATAGAATCGGTGACAAAGGGCAGCCCTGACGGAGTCCAACTCTCACTGGGAACGAGTCTGACTTACTGCCGGCCATGCAAACCAAACTCCTGCTTTGTTTGTACAGGGCCTGAATGGCTCATAACAAAGAGCCATGTACCCCGTACCCCCTAAGCACCGCCCACAGAATACCCCGGGGAACACAGTCGAATGCCTTCTCCAGATCCACAAAGCACATGTGGACTGGTTGGGCAAACTCCCATGAGCCCTCCAGAATCCTGGAGAGGGTGAAGAGTTGGTCCAGTGTTCCATGACCAGGGCGGAACCCACACTGCTCCTCCTGAATCCGAGGTCCGACTACAAGCCGGACTCTCTTCTCCAGTACCCCTGCATATACCTTACCAGGGAGGCTGAGGAGTGTGATTCCCCTGTAGTTGGAACACACCCTCCGGTCCCCTTTTTTAAAAAGAGGCACCACCACCCCAGTCTGCCAATCCAGTGGCACCGCCCCCGATGTCCACGCAATGTTGAAAAGGCATGTCAGCCAAGACAGCCCCACAACATCCAGAGCCTTGAGGAACTCAGGACGGATCTCATCCACCCCTGGAGCCTTGCCACCAAGGAGCTTTTTAACTACCTTAATGACTTCGGCCTCAGTAATGGACGAGCCTATTCCTGTGTCTCCAGACTCTGCCTCCTCACTGGAGAACGTGTCGGTGGGATTGAGAAGGTCCTCAAAGTATTCCTTCCACCGCCCAATGACGTCTTCAGTCGAAGTCAGCAGCACACCATCTCCACTATATACAGTGTTAATGGCACACTGCTTTCCCCTTCTGAGTCGCCTGACGGTTTTCCAGATTCTTTTCGGAGCCAACTTAAAGTCACTTTCCAAGGCCTCACCAAACTCCTCCCACACCCGAGTTTTTGCCTTGGCGATGACTGAAGCCGCAGATTGCTTGGCCTGTCAATACCTGCCAGCTGCCTCTGGTGTCCCACAGGCCAACCATGCCTGGTTGGACTCCTTCTTCAGCTTGACGGCATCTCTCACCTGGGGTGTCCACCACCGGGTTCGAGGATTACCGCCCCGACAGGCACCTACTACCTTGCGGCCACAGCTACAGTCAGCCGCTTCAACAATGGAGAAGCAGAACATGGCCCATTCTGAGTCAATGTCCCCAACCTCCCCCAATATCTGGTCAAAGTTCTGACGGAGGTGTGAGTTGAAGATCAATCTGACAGGTTCTTCTGCCAGACGTTCCCAGCAAACCCTCACTATACGTTTGGGTTTGCCCAGTCTGACCGGCATCTTCCCCCACCACTTGATCCAACTCACCACCAAGTGGTGATCAATTGACAGCTCAACTCCTCTCTTTACACGACTACAAAGTCAATCATTGAACTGCAGCCTAGGGTGTCCTGGTGCCATGTGCACTTATGGACATCCTTGTGTTCAAACATGGTGTTCGCGATGGACAAACTGTGGTTTGCACAGAAGTCCAAAAACTGAACACCACTCGAGTTCAGATCAGAGAGGCCATTCCTCCCAATCACACCCCTCCAGGTCACACTGTCATTGCCCACGTAAGCGTTGAAGTCCCCCAGTAGGAGACTCCAATAGAGTCTCCAGGAGGAGCACTTTCAAGCATCCTTCCCAAGGACTCTAAGAAGGCTGGGTACTCTGAACTGCTGTTCGGTGCATAAGCACAGACATCAGTCAGGACCCGTTCCCCAACCCGAAGGCGTAGGGAAGCTACCCTCTTGTCCACTGGAGAAAACCCCAACATACAGGCACCGAGTCCAGGGGCTATGAGAAAGCCCACACCTGCCCGCCGCCTCTCACCATGGGCAACCCCAGAAAAGAATAAAGTCCAGCCCCTCTCAAGGAGATTGAACCCAGAGCCCAAGCTGTGTGTTGAGGTGAGCCCAACTATATCTAGCCGGTATATCTCAACCTCGCGCACCAACTCAGGCTCCTTCCCCGCCAGTGAGGTAACATTCCAAGATCCAAAAGCCAGTTTCAGCAACCGAGGATCAGAACGCCAAGGCCCACGCCTTCGGACACAAGATCCACAAAGCACCGAACCCCTACTACTGCCCCTCCCATTGGTGGTGGGTCGATGGGAGGGGGGACTCATGTAACTTGGACTAAAGCATCCGCCCACTCCTAGACAGTTTGTGGTGCATAGTGGCACCACAAACTGCCCCTCAATCGGATTCAGGTCTGGGGAATGGGCGGGCCAGTCCATAGCTTCAGTGCCTTCATCTTGCAGGAACTGCTGACACTCCAGCCACATGAGGTCTAGAATTGTCCTGCATTAAGAGGAACCCAGGGCCAACCGCACCAGCATATGGTCTCACAAGGGGTCTGAGGATCTCATCTCGGTACCTGATGGCAGTCAGGCTACCTCTGGCGAGCACATGGAGGGCTGTGCGGCCCTCCAAAGAAATGCCACCCCACACCATTACTGACCCACTGCCAAACCAGTCATGCTGAAGGATGTTGCAGGCAGCAGATTGCTCTCCATGGCGTCTCCAGACTCTGTCAAGTGTCACATGTGCTCAGTGGGAACCTGCTTTCATCTGTGAAGAGCAGATTCGCCAGTGGCGAATTTGCCAATCCTGGTGCCAACCCCCATCTGTGGACATCGGACCCTCATACCATCCTCATGGAGTCAGTTTCTAACCGATTGTGCAGACACATGCACATTTGTGGCCTGCTGGAGGTCATTTTGCAGGTCTCTGGCAGTGCTCCTCCTGTTCTTCCTTGCACAAAGGCGGAGGTAGTGGTCCTGCTGCTGGGTTGTTGCCCTCCTACGGCCTCCTCCACGTCTCCTGGTGTACTGGCCTGTCTCCTGGCAACGCCTCCAGCCTCTGGACACTACGCTGACGGACAGAGCAAACCTTCTTGCCACAGCTCGCATTGATGTGTACTCTGGATGAGCTGCACTACCTGAGCCACTTGTGTGGGTTGTAGAGTCCGTCTCATGCTACGACGAGTGTGAAAGCACCACCAGCATTCAAAAGTGACCAAAACATCAGCCAGAAAGCATAGGTACTGAGAAGTGGTCTGTGGTCCCCACCTGCAGAACCACTCCTTTATTGAGTGTGTCTTGCTAATTGCCAATAATTTCCACCTGTTGTCTATTCCATTTGCACAACAGCATGTGAAATTGATTGTGAATCAGTGTTGCTTCCTAAGTGGACAGTTTGATTTCACAGAAGTTTGATTTACTTGGAGTTATATTGTTTTGTTTAAGTGTTCCCTTTATTTTTTTGAGCAGTGTAGTATGCCACCTTGGGCTGGAATGGGCTCAGCCGCTTACTTACAGTGAAGGGTAATGTTAATGCTACAGCACAAAAATAGATTTTAGATAATTAAATGCTTCCAATTTTGTGGCAAGTTTGGGCCTTTTCTGGTTCAGTATGACTGTGCCCCTGTGCACAAAGCATAAAGACACCAAATTTGGTGTGGAGGAACTCCAAGGGTCTATACAGAGATCTGACCTCAACCTCACTGAACACTTTTGGGACGAACTGGAACACTGATTAAACATTAGAACATCAGGACATCAATGACAGAAAAGGCACACATTCCCACAGACACACTCACATCTTGTGGAAGGCCTTTCCAGAAGAGCAGAGGATATTATGGCTGTAGAAGAGTGGCAACTCCATATGAAATGTACTGTAAAAAATTAGAGGTCAGCTCAACTCAAAATGATATAGTAACTGATTACATGGCTTTTCTTGAGTTGATTCAACTTGAGGACACACAACTCAAATTTCTTAGTTGAGTCAAAAGTTCTCTTAATGCTTTTAGTACTGCAACTTAGTTATGTAAATAAAATGAACTACTTGTTTTTTATACTCAACTTCCTCACCAGCCAAGACTCTCCATCAAACCATCCTGTGAGACATTGAGTACGCACACTCATGGATGGCTATGGCATCACTGGGGCTCAAACTCACAACCTCCTGTCAGGTAGACGGTTCAGTCCACTGCACAACTCAGGAACACAGGAAGCAACTCAGATTTTGTGTTTACAAATGTTTAATACATTGGAGAAAATATTTGTTGTTTTGACTTTGAAGTGTGGCATCATCTCATGTGGTGCAGCTGTGTTATAATTCATCCCAACAACAGGAGGTTGTGAGTTTGAATCCCAGCAATACCACAGTGGTCTATAATCCGGAAACCCAAGAGGAGAATATGCCAGATGGGACTGTGTGATAGAAGGAGCGCCAGCTAGTGGGAAAACTGAGTAAAAAAAAAAACCATTCTCCTCCAAGCACAATCAAACTGTACAATTACGTTGTGTTAGCGGCAGTTCGAAAAAGATGTGGTGCCACATCACAGGACTCGGAGGAAGCCGATGTTTGCCTTCGTCCTCCTTGCACTGCTGTTATCGTGTTACGGGGGAGCTCAAACTAGGGGGTAGAATTGGATATGACTGAATTAAGGAGAAAACTGAAAAACAACAAAAAATGTTGCCTATTAGTCATTTATAATTGGAATCTGGGCATCTCTTCTGTTCAAAATTACATTATTTCGCAGACGCTCTTATCCAGAGCGACTTATAATTTGATCGTTTTACACAGGTAGGTGAAGGTAGTGTTAGGAGTCCTGCCCAAGGACTCTTAATGGTATAGTGTAGGGTGCTTGTCCAGGTGGGGATTGAACCCCAGTCTACAGGGTAGAAGGCAGAGGTGTTGCCCATAACACTATACCAACCACTTCAGTTCAGTTTTTCTGAGGTTTGAAAAGTTAGAACAGACAAAAAAGAATGAGCAGTGCCACATTTAAGAAATCAGAAACGAATATTATGACTTTTATTCAATGTTTTCAATTAACAAGGACTAATTATGCTCTCCTTAATGAAACCTGCAATTAATCAGCGTTTTTTAAATATGAAGATACCCACAATATGCTCACTTTATTGTAAATGTGGCATATTTTATTACAATCACGATAAGTATTGTCATTGCCCATCCCTAATATGCAGCTGAGCTTGGTCAGACTATGAACTAACATACATTTCAGAAAAAAAATGATTTTTTGGCAGAATTTGTAGTCCTGACAAGCATCAAATGAGTTCTTCTGCATTTATTTTTCTGTGTACATTGCCTGCTCTAATTTGTATTGCATTCAAAGTGGGAAAAACGGGAAAAAAAAGCTCCTACAGATGTACAATTTGGGAAAAAAGTGTGCTGAATTTTGAGTCCTTTAAAAGCTGGATGTCCTCCATGACATCGCTACAAACCTCAGAAGATGACTTCCTCTGAGTTATGCGCTGTTAACACACATTACTACATGGTGTTTGCCTTTTTACTGCTCTAGCAGGACCTTCAGATTCTGGCCTCACGGGCTTTGTTTTGCTGGGAAGGTTTGAAAGTTATGCAGTACAATCCAACACAATGCCAGACAAAGCATTTTTCACTGAAAAAGGTTCATATATTTATGCATATATATGCGCTCACAACAATTATGCTCCCATGCAGAACAGCTTGACAAATAACGTCTTGGTTTACTAAACCGCGACCAATCAAATAAACATCTACAATTAATCAATTAAAACTGCTGCCTAGAGAGAGCCAGATGAGCTCATTTGCATACTTGCGTTTTGTGATCTCTTCTTATCTGAGCTCCCAGCAGAACTTACTCAGTGACTCCATGCTCTCTGAGGAGAGGAAAAGCCATTTAATGTTGATTACCAGAGGACTACAAACTGCCGCCTGCAAAGGCTATCTCTAAAATGAAGGGATTGCGCGTGTGCACGTAGATGAGCTCCATGAAGAGTGCAAATTGTTGATAATACTTCTAAAGAACACACAAGATAAGCAAAGCACGTTCCGGTCGTTTGTTATTATTTTTCTGCCACCTTTTTTTCACTGCGTATAAAAAATTGAAAGGGCAGGAAAGAATAAAAGCAATTTTTCCATACATTAGAGACATTATGGCTTATGTCTATGAGTTAAAACGATTTATGCCCATTTCTAGACTAATATCAATAAATGCCCTGTCATTCCGCAACCATTTGAATTAATACACTGTCAAAGGGAGAGCAATATTAGATAATGGTTATGAACATAAATGTCAGACGAGCCATGGAGGAGGAAACTGGTGATGTATTGTTTGAGCTCCAAAATGCTCCACATGGCTGATTGATACAGCTGTAGTTTGGGGAGATGCAAATGAGCTGCCGCAGCTTGTGTCTTATTTTTGCCAGCATCAGTCATTAAAAATGCCGAGATGTTTCAGGTGTAATTCAAATGCAGCATGAAAAATGTAACGTTTCGTCTTCTTAAATTACGGTGTGAACAAAGAGTAAACACAGCAATCTATAACAGCTCAATAGGGAAGCATTAATGGTGAAGTGACAGAAGTTATCCTAGGTCGAAAGGGGAGAAGAGGGTAGGGTCAAAGCCGCACTCAAGAATTGCTGCAACTGACAAGCGAATAAAAAAGAGAGAGAGTGAGAGAAAAAAAAGGCCCTGCATCTTTATCTCCAGTGGCGCGACCCGCTCTCCCATCAGCCCAGCCTAGTCAATGTGACTGTCACTCCCAATCTCCCAGTCAGAAGAGCTCCATGCCTATTTTTATAAATGTATTCATATTCATTAGTCTTGAGTGTCATTCATAACGGCGCGTCTTAATGCAGCCCCACCGTTTCAGGCTCGTCACGGCAACACTCATCCCACAAATTAATAACACAGGCAATGACTGGAAAGGTAGCGGCTGTCACGCAACAATAGCTTTTGATTTCCGAGCCACATGCTCCCGGTCCTCACAAAAGGACGCCATGAACGGTGTAACACTACACAGAAAAGTCCGTTTTAGTGCCTCTGAAACGAGAAATCGTTAATTTAAGTGAGCATTAATTAGCCCCTTTTTATCTCTTTGACCCACCATGTTATTCTGCCTCATAACATTTCTTAATTGCAGAGAACAGTGAGGGTGTGAACGCTAGCTGCTAACGAGTGCAATTAGCCGGTAGGCTCACCCTCGCCGACAAACAAGGGCCACAATTGGAGTCGCTGTGTCACGCGGGCAAAAAGAACCAATCGCAGGCGCTCATTTGTCTTCCTTCATGTTGCAATTATCTTTCAGAGGCAAGGGTGGTGACCAGGAGCGGCACGAGGTTTGAGGCAACGCAAAATCAAAGGCAGGAAATTCAGGCCATCCCCACAGTTATTCGCCGACAAAACTGGAGTTCAAGCCGCTCGGCGAAATCATGATAAACTTTTTAACTGCTACATCAGAGCATTTGCATCTTAACAAGGATGCCCGCCGCCGCCGTCCTCTAAATTCATTACTAATGAATACAATTGCATTTGGGACACACACATCAAATAAAAGGAGTTTAGAACAGAGAGCTAGAACTGTCTGCACTCCTCCATTAAGAGGGAAGTCTTTTAATGAAGTGTTTTATGATGCCCACCCTGGGACTGCATGGGCATCCTTTGTTCCTCCTCAGTCCCCCATTCTCTCCAAGCCACGCGCTCAGGACTCCATTAATAAAACAGGCTTTCAGAGCAAAGGAAGGCACACAGCCTGCGCAACCTCTCCATGATTAAAGTTTTTAAAAACCACCGCCCTCATGTTTGCATACAGAACATAGCTGGCTGTATGGCTGCATTTGTGCATTTTTCAGCGTTCCCCTTCCCCACACCCCCACCGCCTCCCGGGCTTACACTGCAGTGAGTGCGCTGATGGGTGCGTTGCCGTGAAAGCCACTGGATGAGGGGCCTTAATGAGGCTGCTGGATCAATAGGCAGGTCAGGGGGAGCCGTCAGCTCACCTCGTAGCCTGCCCACATGCTGATAGCTCACTCTTCACTAATGAAATGCTAACAGGCCATGCCATCCATTACCACTGGTATCATATGTCAATGCATCCATGTTTACATGTTTACACTGAGTGTATCTTCTATGGACGTAGCAATACATTGATTCTATTTCATCATTTTTAAAGGCTATAATGCAGATATGTAAATCCAATGCAGATGCATGCACCATACATAAGCAATATATTCATTGTTATAACAAAACCTTGTATCACAGAAATAGTAACTTTTTTAACCCTAATGTACAGGAAGGTACAAAACCATCCATTTATTTAATTTCCAGACAAAAAAGCCATTAAGCAGTAATTTTTCATGTTCATATATATCTTACTGAACAGAACACATCAAGGCCTCAACAACTAAATATACTATATGTTTTGTATTTCATGTGTCCATTTTCATTCATGTGGCTTTCGTTACAATTTCCACTCATTTCGGGAGACTTGCTTACATTGTTTTTAATCTGCAGGGATCTTTCTCCACACCTCCAAAGTTCAGTCTTCACACACATTTTCTTAAGCCGCTTATCTCAGCAGTCATCAGACGGAAGGCAGGAAACACCCTGAACGGGTCACCAATCCATCGCAGGGCAGATACACAGACATATACATTCACACACACACGCACACACACACACACACACACACACACACACACACACACACACACACACACACACACACATACACACACCTAGGGGAAATTTAGCATCTCCAATTGGCCTGGCTGCATTTCTTTGGACTGTTCTCCCTGAGCCATCCAACAGGCCTTGGTCGTCCGGCCGGGAATCAGACCACTCAGACCACCTCTTGCTGTGAAGTGAGAGTACTACCCACCACGCCACCATGCTGCCGCTGCCCTTTTCATGATCCAAATAATTATAATTACAACTCTATGCTCATCAGTCCATAAAATCTTACTCTACATCTCAGACATCCAGTTTTGATGTTTGTTTGTTTTTTCTTTTTTTTTTTCTTTTCTCAGCAACAGCTCCTTGGCAGCTACACATTCTTTCAGACCCATAGTGGTGAGTCAAAGTGGGAAGATGGTTTTTTCAGATTTGAAGAGTGCAGCTTGATTTTCTTCTCTCTCTGCTTTAAGCCCTGTTTATCTAATGAGGACACTTTTGGTGGTCTACCAAGTCAGGGACTGCACACTGATCTTACTACTTATATATGCTGCAGCATGTGCACTATGGGAGGATGCAGATAAGCCTGTATTGTGTTGTCGCCTTAAGCACTTTCATGACTCCTACATTAGAAGCGGTGTGGGTTTGTGCGTAATGTGTCCTGTAGGTCTATCAGACTTGCTCTTGCTGCTGCAGTAGCCTAAAGAAACAGGAAAGTGGAGGCTGCAAGAGCGTCCCAGCCCTCAGCCCTGTCGACGAGCAGATCCGCACAGCTCTGGGCTGACACCAAGTCTCACTCACATCACAAGGCGCTGTGCTGATTCAGGCTGACGCGAGCGTCCTCTCCCTTCAGCCACCATGTCTTTGTTATGGCTGCAGAACTCGTCTTATTTTTTTTTTGGTCTTCTGCTTCTTCTCCCCCTCCCTTCATACATCAGTGACCTTTCGTATGGCCCGGCTGTCTTTGTCAAAGTGCATCAGACCGAGAGTTTGTCCTACTAGATCATCCACAAGCAAACAATAAAACTGTATTGAGGAGGTCCGACCTTACCAGAGGGTAAGGAGCATATAAGATGGGCCTTTGGGCCAAACGTTGGTGAGATGGTGTGGGTGATTATGAGGAGAATGGAAGAAGTCGGCCCATTGCATTTCTTTGACAGACTAGATTCACTGGTGGAAGAGCTTCTCAGTATATGGGTGTAGTTAATGCTGGATGATTTCTCATCTGCACAGGTATACCAGCATAATAATATGTAGGGAATGGGCTTTCTTTTCCATAAAATGACAATGACCCCTGTTGCCATAAGTGCAAACACCATGTAAGGTTACCTTTACATAGTCAATTTAAAGAAGAAAGCAAACCAAAACAGCTCAATCAAATTAGGCCAGGTTTATCTTATCTTTCAGCACAGTGACCAAGCACTCAGGATAGACAACTTTATTAATGCAAACTCAAATATCATGTGAAGCTGCAATTCCCTGATGCATTTATCAACTGTGCCCTGCTTTAGCCTAGGTTAAGTGCACCTTACAGAAACCATCCAGCCTACATGGAGCGGTTGAATGAGAGCATGATGACTGCTGCTGTTAACTTTGAAGTAAAAGACATGGACAACGACCAAGGACTGTTCACAAGATATTTATTCAAACAAAAAATAGGTTACTATACTACAAAGTCTCTTATAATCAATTACTATTATTATTAATCACTAGAATGATTAATTATACATAACAGCTATTGTGACAGACTCCTACATAAGCTGGAACTTCTGGGTTTGCATTCTCTGCTGCATACCTGCTCATTCTCCTACAGGTTCCACTAATATAGTCAAAAAGACTGTTTATGATTTCATTTATAGTTTTAAATACTACTATAAAAAGTTCTGTTATTTTTTCCGAGATGGTCACAAGTCAGAAAAAAAACATGCCTCTCCAATTTTCACTCTTATTTTTTGACATCATTTGAACACAGCAGCTGTTTTTTACACTGTGTGAAAATTTCACAATGACTGAACCAACTGAAATGCTTCAAAGCACTTTTAATTAAATCTCTTCAGATTAACTTACATTAGTAGTACATAACGATTTTGCCATCTCCTGTAAAGTGTTTTTTTTTTTTTTTGAAGGACAACATGCTATATGAGTCTTGTTTGTATAGTTGGTAATGGGTATGACAGGGATGACCCCACAACTCCAAAACTGGTGGGGCACAATTGAAAATTTGGTTTGACTTTGCAGGTTCATGTAACAGCAGTATGATAAAACATTCCAGCTGACATCAGTACCTTCACACAGTGTGTTAACATAAAACAACATGACCAAATGTATTGGTATGAACATTGAGGTTTTCTTCTCAGGAATTGTCCCACCCTTAAGCTGAAATGGAGATTTTAATTGGTTCTGCCACTGTTTTGACTGTCTGTCTGTTCATGCCTATGGGCCAGTGGTCTGTGCAGTTAGAGAGAGTGATTTTTATTTTTAAGCAGCGTGAACTTGGTAAAAAAAGTGGTGTCTCAAATGCCTACTCGCCCCCGTTGCTCCAGCAGCCGTAGAGATTAGGATCCCTTAAAGCTTTTCTACATATGGTGGTTTGGATGCTGGAGAGAAGGTACTGAAACTGGGCTCACTAACATATCCTGTCCACTACTCCACCAGCTCTGCTTACACAAGCATACACACAAACATACTACCCATATACTTTAACCAGCCATTTCTTAGCTAGCACTGGGATATTTACAGTTTCATATATGTGAGTTTCATATATGTGCTGCTATGTACCACAGCAATCCCCATATCAAGAGATCCAGTACACCCCCCCCCCCCCCCCCCCCAACCCAACCCCCCCCACGCCTCCGTCTGCCTCTTTCGTCTAATCGGAAATGCCAGCCTTCACACATCTGGTATGACACTAACTCTTAACTCTGGTCTCACATTCCCTCTCTGACCAAAAAACTCCCACTGAAAATATGAATTCATCTAAGCAAAAGCCTGGACAGCAATGTTCGGCCCACTACGCTCCATACTGGCGGGTTACTAGATTTGCAGAGGGAGTCATAGGTGGAGACCATTTATGCTTTACTCAATCCATGCAGATATTAATCCATGTTTGACTGCTAACAACCAGTTCAAAGGAAGCTGAATAAATTCTGCTTGACATGAGCTACGCTTCCAGCGTAATTACATGTGAGTCACTTCCAGGTTTGGCAGATGTCAAAATTTAGCTCACTCTGTTTGTCCACAGTACTTACGTCGGAAATGATGGGGGGCTCCACATCATTATTAGGCCATTCTTCTTGCTGTATTGTGCAGCCAATGCAATGTCAATGTGAAATCCATAAAGAACATGGCTTATAACACAGTCCATTAAACTGCTTACTGATTGTTAGATGCATTCTGCTGGACCAAGAACATTATTATAGACAAAGATCATAAAGATACTGGGACATCGTTTTTTGTGACAAGGAAATTGTTTTTGACTTTAATAGCATGTTCTAGAACAATAAAGGCTCATAGCACTTTAGACTAGGATGCTAAATAGCTGGGTGTACTGAGCCTCTCTTAGTGAATTACTGAGAGAAATTCACTTCCCTGCATTTGCAACCCATTCACATAGAGTCTGAAACAGGTTTGTTTATGAAGAGACCTCTTGAGTTCAATAATTGACAAACTTGACCTCCCAGGCAAAGCGAGCAGTAAAAAGGTCAGTATTTAAAAGTCTCAGAGCTGTTATTCAGTGGAAGTTGGCCTCTCAGGCTAATAAGCTGAGACAGTTATGGCAGTATTTATTAAGCAGCGTTTTCCTCTGCTCTGAGCACTCTCCTTCACTGACCAAAATCAATTCTGATGGTAGGCATGGTGAATGCAGCCTGCCTAATTCTGGAGACGCCAACCAATTCTGGAAGCGTTTCATGTCCCGGCGTTAGAAGCAGCACCTTCAACTCTGGAGCCTGTTAGGCAGTAGTGCGCACCTGTGTGTGCACTCAGACGAGAGCGTTTGTGCTAGTCGAGAATTCCGAGCGCGTGTTTTCACATCTGTTTAAACACATCAAAGCCATAAAGATGGTTTTATTGGATTCTACTTTTGCACTTTGAAATGAAAATAAATAGCCAAACATATCTGCCGAGGATCTCTTTTATCCCTGTCAGGATTCATTGCCTTGAGAGGTGCAAATTGCCAGGCACTACAGTTTGCACACTTAACCTCTTAGTCTTTCACAGCTCCACAAGCGCTTATTAAATCATTCAGGGCACAAGCCCACGCAGTACAGGAATTAACCTTTTTTTTTTTATTTTTAAAAAAGATTCATACCTCACTGTCATAACAATAGAGCTAATTAACTGGTACTAATCTATGAGTTCAATGAAACTGTCAATTTTACAAGGTACTTATGGCAGTGGCCTTGAAAGGGATTGGAAAAAAAATCTGTGTGTGACTAAAGTCTCTCCACCCAACTCCCTCACTGCTACAGCTCTTCAATGGCAGCTGGAGAAGATGAGGACCTAATTCATTTCTGACTCGCAGACATTTTTAGGATGTTTGATTTTGCACGAACAAAATACCAGCATCAACCTTCAAGAGCCATTTCCCTAAATGCCAAAATGTGAAGGCACAAGGCGTACAGCATCTTCGATTAAAAGTTGAATGTGCAGGATGGCACAGTAGTGAGTCATTTACATATTTCCAGCATGACTTGAGCAGGCAGAGACGTTCACAGGTGGGGACGCAGAGATACGCGCAAGGGAATGTGGCCCGCCCCAGTGCCACACTCAGTTTTGTTCTGCAAGTCTGTTTTGCACAATGAGGAATTGTAACCGAGCAGCAAGAGGCCGCTTTTCATCAAGAGGGGATACTAGCTACATCTGTACGAGCTACGTCGCTGGCATGTAAAGTGGTCCAAGGCGAGGAAGAAAGAAAGGGGGAAGAAAGGAAGGACAGAAAAAAGAAGAACAACGGCGACATCAAATCGCCCTGCGCTCGCTCTCCCTTCGTGGGTCGAGGCAGGCTGGTAGGGAGGGTCCTGCATTTGTCCTAATCGATAGCGAGCGCCAAGCATTTAGATGCAGCCAGAAGCTCCCAGCCAGGCCAAAGCCTCGGCCGCCTGCCAAGGCTATGGGTGGGGTGGGGAGGGGGTGGGTGGCAAGTTTGTGATGTTGGGGGTGCGCAGAGATGTATCCATCTGCATACTCAGAGAGTCAGCAACAGTTCTAGACCTACAGTTTCGCAGCATGATGTGGCTTTAGACTTAGGAGCCACTGATGTAATCTGTAAATCTGTACAATGTGTAAAAGGTACAAATAATTGAGATTAATTGCAGTATTTTGTGTAGTACATTAATTAATCGCAACTGCCTTATTTGCTCTAATTAGATGCTAAAAATAGATTTTTCTCATTTAAAAAGCAATGCATTCTGTTATAGCTGTATGAGTGAACAAAATGGGTTTTATCAGAATGCATAACAATAGCACTATTATTGATGTGTGAATGCAGGGTTTACATGAACCTGAACATGAGAATGTGATTTTCCAATTTTCATCGCTGATATCCAGTGAGAGTAATAGTGGTTGTATGCTCCAACCAACAACTGTATATAAAATATCGCTGTTGTCGAATGAAAACCCTGTTTCTCTAAAATGGTAACTTTACAGGAAAAGGAGCAAACCTACTATACTTTTAATGTAAGTCAGTGGAACCAGACTTTTTTCCAAGTCATTCTGGGCCGTTTCTTTTAGTCCATTCTTCATGAAATATACATACAATGTGTAGGGCAACAGGTATTTTCAAATTATGTCAAAAAAAAGATTGCAGCAATATATATCATACTAAAAGTCAGTGCTTCCAGCTCCTCAAAGATTGTAGCTTCTCATTTTTATTATGCCATGTTACAACTCTTTAATTACTCTTCTGTTTGTTGATACACTCTCCCACCAGCTTTGTTCAGCATGGTCTTCACTAACATTATGGACACTACTGATCTTGCCAGCATCATCACTGTGTTTTCCTTGTAAATAATACTTTTGAATCAATCTACTTTTGTGATAAACAAATTCACAGGATGACAGAAGCTGGGAATAGTTTTGATTTTATCAAGAGAGCAATCAATGAAACGTGCCTTTTAAAAAGCTGTATTTGAAGGAGTGGGCTAAAGCCATGGATTATATCATGGTACCATATAACGGGTGAGCAGCTGGGTATCAGAGTGGAACCATGGATTGTTTGAAGGGTCAAACTAGGAATAGTGTTATAAAAAGCCAAGCATTAATCATTTATTAACATGTTAATAATCAGTTATTACCATGTCAAACTTGACACTTTAGCTAACATGTGAACGTTGTGACAGGTAATATACTGACAGCATGACAATCCTTAAGGGCATATGGTCATCTTGTAGGGAAAAAATGAAACAAATTATGACGATGAATCTGGTTAGGTGAGGTTAAGTTATAAGCATGTAATGCTTAAGTTAACTACCTTGGCTTCTAGCTAGACAAACAAACAGGCTGTTCAAGTAAGCGCAACCTTAGCCTAGTGGTTCGCACATATGTGCACAACATCTGGTGAAAGTCATATTTTTTTTGTAATAAAGTTAGATTTTTATCATATAGAACAAATGTTCAAAATGTCTAAAACTAATTGACTGTGGCCATCAAAGAAAACAACAACAAATGATGAAAAAAAAACAGATGATCAGGTCATGCCCACCAGTTTCAGAGGATTTTGGGGCCTAAGCAACACCCTACTGGTGAGTCCCTGTCCAACTCAATCATTATTTTGTATGCAAGAATGAAATATAATTAGATTTAGGGCAATGTACCTCACAATAAGCACCAGGGTTGTATCTTGCTATAAGTCAGGGGCAAACAAGGGGTTCCACAAGTATGGCCCAAAAATGAAAATTTATTCTAACATTAACTAGGGGGTACATCCCTAAAACCACAGCATGCCCTGAAGCCACAGTTTTAGAACTGCTGTTGGCTCTGCAGATGGAAGATGTTGGGGGATACAGAGAGCACACAGTGGAACAATCAAAGCCCCCTCAGCCATAGACAGAATGCACGTGCAACAGCTCCCCTGTCATGTCCCCCTCCCCCCAAATCTTCAGAGTGAAGGCAGCTTCTCCATAGCACTCCCTCTCCCTCGAGTTCCGGAACCATGGGTTTGGAGCCAATCAACTGCATACAGGGCCCTCTCAGCTTCTACAATGGTAAGTGTGCTTTGAGGGAGCACGTTCATTTATTTCCCTTGAAAGAAGAAGCTAATAATAAAAGCAATTCTTTGGCATGTAGTGCTTGTAGATGACCAGGTCCGGCTCGTAGCTAGGAAAGAAAGGCACCCCACTCTCCGGTGCAGAACCACTCTGCATTCTCATTCTATTGCTGCAAAGAGTGGCGGCGTGTTTTACAATGAGACGCAGGCCGCGTGGCGGGTAAAATGATCCATACCTTCTGATTGGCTGCATCTGAATTGAGTCTGCCTCCCGTTACATTTGGAAGAACAGAATTGCAGCAGTTGAACCCATTCTTTTGTACACGAAAATGGGTTCAGTGCCCTAGTGTTCTTTTTTTTCTTGCAAAAAAAGAATTGGGGGGGGGGGGGGGGGGGTTTGGGGTGGCATGCATCACACAAGCTCTTTCTCCCTCCCTCTTTTTCAGTCTTTCCATCAATGCCTCTATCAGTATGTTTTTTTTCACCATTGCCTTTTTTGCTGTTTTATTCGCAACACAAGAATACGCTTCAAATTTCCCAGGAGGGGGAGGCTGAATAAGAGAAGCGCCATGGCGGCTTTTGTTTCTTGCTGCAGTTTCCTTGAGCTGATGCGCTCTGTTCTTTAAATGTTTACACTGAAGAGCCCAGGGGCTGGAAATGAGACTATATGTACTGAGCATATGACACACTGTCACAGTTTCACCATTTTCCCCCGTCCCCAGTGCAACTGAGCTGTGATCGTTCGAAAAGAATTAGTTAATTTCACATCAATCCAGCATGAGTCAGTGGCCAAGGTCTGTTAGAAAACACAGTACATGAGGGCCTTTTGTCCAAAAAGCATATGAGGACACACCTGAGTCTTTTTCTCTTTACTGTTTCCCTTCATGGCCACCTCCTCCACCAAGCTTCCCGGCTTTAATCCATTTACATTTTGGCTCTGACGCACAAACCATAGCCCCCTTGGTTCTTTGGTAAATTGGCACGACTTTCCTGCAAGCAAGTTCACATGAAGCACATTTATTAAGCGTATTACACCCCAAAGGGTTCTCTCCTTCCCCTGTCAGTAAACAACCAAAAAGGAGAAGGGAAAACTCACTCGAGCCGATTCCCTTTGATTTAAATGAGCCCTGAAATAATGGGTTTTCTCTAAAGGCAAGAATTTCATTATTGACACCTCCCTCATCAAGCATTTAATCTAAGGGGCATGCTCTCTCTCTCCATCCGTCTTCCTTCCTTCTCCTTTTCCTCCTGTGTGCCTTTACCGCTCTCCTCTTCTCCACTGCCTTATCACGTTCAATCAAATGAGTAGTTTTAAAACTCCTGTATCTTGCATGGTCTGAATCACATCAAGCAGTAAAGGAATTTCATGATATCTGCTTCCGACATGGGAATTTTATGAACTAAATTTCTAACGCGCTGAACCAACATGAACTGAGTTGTGAAAGAATCGACTAAGCCTGGCTGGCAAATGGACAAAAATCGAGCCGGCAGTTCATCATAAGCAGCGGAATAACGGAACGGGTTCTTTTCATGGTGCGGCTGCACGGAAGCACAGCGAGTCAGATCTCCTCGGGGGTGACGTTTACATGGCAGCGAGTCACAGCCTTGGCGCTAGACATGGCGCTCTCTGGCCTCGCACAAACACTGACAAGTCATACCCCTGCAGCTCATGGCAATTACCGGGCCAGGGCCTCGTGTGCCAAGGCCCGGAGTCCGAACTAATCTGATTACACTTTCATTCTGAACTACAAACACAGTTTTGCCGCTCAAGCGAGTCGGTTAAAAAGAGCAATGGGAGGGCGACATTCTCTCTTCCTATCAGACCACCGCTACTCCTCTGGCAAATTAATCTAGAGCCAAAACACAAAAGAGGGAGTTTGACATTCCATCCAAGCGGCAGACTGTCCAGAGCAATCCGGGGGTCACTAGGGTGCCCGATTTCCTGGCAGTGTCTCCAATCTCCTGGCCAAACCCCGACGCCCTTGCTGGATGAATAAATAGTGTCAGGCTGCAGCAGCAACCATTGCTGAGCAGGAAGCCAAGTGGCAAGTCAAGGCTGAGTTATACTTTTGTGAAGATGCACAGAAGTATGCAGAGAAGGGGTTTATGATTAATCCCACCTCCTCTGGCTGAGCAGGGAAGTATATCCAGTAGCACTGGGTTCGGGACAAGACCCAAAATGGAATGAAATACAGCATGATAAAAATAACACATCCACTATTTGACTTTTTCGGTCTGTTCTCCCCGTACTACAATGTGAGACTTTTCCAGGGGTTGAAATTGGATAGAGTGCTGAAGTCATATTGTTCATATAAGGAGCTCTGGACCTATGCTGGTGTTCTCTATGGGACAAAAACATTCCAGACATGATATATATTTTGTCATATGTACGTTTTTCGCCTGAATGTGAGTGGATCTTCTGAATTACAAAGTCCTCAAGAAGTCAAAATACAAATATTGCTATATACAGGCTAACAGATGTTATGCAAGCTAGGAGAAGTAGACTTATTTTCATAGCATGTTATTTCAGTGCACAGGAGTACTGACTTGCTTGTTGTATGCGTGTGACATTATTCAATTTTGACGGCTGAAGAACTTCATAATTCAGAGGATCCTTCATAAATCCAGAGGATTTGCTACAATTTTCTTACCCATAAAGTGAGGAAGGAGCAATTTACAAACAATTCAGCATTCATTTTTTCAATAGAGAAAACTAGCTTTGATCCAGAGTTCCGACTAATGCTCATGATATTCGTGACGTCTCACTACAAAATGAGGCACTTCAGAGATCTTCATTTTCTGTATGTCTAATGCACATTTATGACCGAATTAAAAACTCCCTATTAAAAGCCATTTTAGGCTCAATGGTAAATGGCAGGCTTCTCATCTTTTCCATCTATCTTGTGCTTAATGAGTGTGTTGATGAGCAACATTTTCATTTCCCAAGAACATCAGATGGACCCTTAAGAGGAACTCAACAAGCAAAAGCATAGTCCATCTAAAGCAAGAGTGGTTGATAAATCAATTTCATAAGCCGGTTGTTTTCTTCAGCATTACAAAGCTTGATTGAACCAAATAATTGCATCAGCATTGGACGTGATTTCATGTGATGTTAAAAAGAAAGACAGGGCTTGTTCCGGTCCAAAATAAGCAGTGATGCCCATGTATGTTCACAGATGCGCAGATCTAGAAGTGTGTTTCAGCCTTCACAGCTACTGCACAGACGCTAGTCCACAGAAGCAAGAGCCAGGCTGTCACCCGGCTTCACCCAGGCCTTTTACCCAGTGGGCAGGTGGGAGGGGGGCTGCTTAGACAGCCAGCAGCCTTTGCAGGAAACACACGGGTTTTGTCAAAAATTCACGAGACATCTGTTCCCGTTCGGAGACCTAGCCTCCAAGACGTGTAATTAAATAAGTGTCATGCAGCCTGGCGATAAATATGCCGCAAAGAGAGAGAGCAAGTGTGTGCGTGCATAATTACAGCGTGGCAACGAGAGTGCTGAGGCCCTCCCCGCTCATTACAACCCATCTGGGACATCAAAATCAGAAGCTTTCGCTCATTTGGGTGGGGGGCTTTCATGGCAGCACCGGGACAGGGAAACAGCTGGATAGGGGGGATCTAAACTCTGACTGCACTTTTGATCCTTTCTGACTTTTCAGAGCATCAGGCATCACATGGCTGCACTGTGTCCACATGCATGAATGAATGTACGGTGATGTCTTGACATATGTGCTTCTGCGTGTTTGTTTGTGCAGCGTGTTTGTGCGTGCAGCATCTTGACTGTGCTGCACAGCAGACTGTTTTAATCACATAAGGATTTAAGTATTTCGAATGAATTCCTTGTTTTAAGCATGATGGATTATCAAATATAATCACAAGATTTAAAGATTGGAAAATGGCAGGCAGCTGTCAAATGACACAATAAATGTACTGCTAGAAAATTCCCCCTCGGACTGGCAGAACATCAATGCCTCTACCGAGATGAGACAAACGGCTGCATGCTCACGCGCACGCTCGCATGCGCCAGGGCATATTAGACCAAGAAGCTCTGAAGATTTTCTTAGAGATCTTTGCAAACACATGAATCATCTTGCTGATTCCTCTCTCAGGAGGCGAACAGCAATACACTGGAGCATTTTTTTTTCTTCTCTGCTTCCAGAAAGCTGTCTAAGTGAATATAAAATAGGTTGGCACGCATGCAATGCTGTTAGAGCGGCATCCTGTGTGTGGACTCTTGTCAGGTATGCCTGCGTGAATTAAAACGTGGCAAACTGTTAAACACAGCAGGAGAGGCACACTTGTCTCAAGGTAGAAAGGGGGTGGGGTGGGGGGTGGGGTGGAAGAAAGAAAACCACGAACACAAGATACCGCAACTTCCCAAGGGACCTCCACGGCTTTTGCGCGCCCCTAATTTGCGGAACACTCTAGGCTCCGAAGCACTCTGAATGGATGACTGAGCCCGCTCTATCTACCACGGTGCGACGTGGTACGGACGCTCATTAACGAGCAGGCCAAGAAAAAACACTGCAGCCTCATGAGGGGGGAGTGCGATAGGTAGCAAGAGAAAGAGAGAGATTGAGTTTTTGAGGCTCTTGAGCCTAAGTTGGCTGTGATGCCTCCCACAGTGAAGGATCCAGCCAGGCTCCTGACTCTGCTCCTGCTGCACTCCCTCATCTGAATGGAGACACAAGCTGCCCCTGCAGTGCAACATCAACCAGTGGCCTCACATGGAGCCCACTAATGGCTTATCAGTGCAAGGCAGCAGTAAAACTGCTCCTGCCTTCCGCTCGTTGACTTTTTAAAAGTAATTCTTCAATAAAAATTCTCATTTACGGTTTTACTCTCACCCCAAACGTTAAAAAACACCTTTGGCTCTTCTGTTCTTCAGTTTTGAGCTACAGCTATGTGGCTAATATAGCTAATAAGAAATAGATGCTTATATCCTCCAATTAGCAGGCCAAAATCATAACACATTTGCCTCTTAACATCTTGAGATGTTAAGCGATCTCAAATAGATTCACTTGTGTGGTTTCTGATACTGTACTGACACTGATATACTGTCATCTTTAATGGGCCCATATCAAGGAAAACTGAATAGTTGAGCAGAGTTGATGTAATGTAGTATGTAAACACTGTTAGTGTTTCAAAATCTATCATGAAATGCCAATTTCATATGATCCATATATGGAAACTAACCTTCAAAAACAGCCTGTTTTCAAACGTTTTAGTAATGTCACAAAAACCAACATACATCCATCCATCCATCCATTTTCTAAGCCGCTTCTCCGTCAGGGTCGCGGGGGGGAGCTGGAGCCTATCCCAGCAGTCTTCGGGCGGAAGGCAGGATACACCCTGGACAGGTCGCCAGTCCAACGCAGGGCAGAAAACCAACATACATATATCTGCCTATTCACTCTATATAGCAGTTTAGCTGAAGTGTTTCAGTCTTGCCTGCTTTCTGTATGATGCACAATACAAGACAGCCAATCAGAACAGAGCTCCTTTACATCTATCCTATATATTCTTATAGGCAGAGTAACAAAAAACAGCCTATTTATTTCTGAGGGGCAAATAACAGCTGGAAAAAGATCATAGAAAAAGAATGACAATTTTATTTTTTACTTAAAAACAGAAATGTTATAAGTGGACCTCAGAGGTTCTTCAAGGGTTTCGGTAGTAAAGGCAACTGTGATATGTAGAATCACAACCGTCAATGGTTCTTAAACTGTTAAATGGTTGTTCCCCATGAGGGAGAAACACAGAACACTTTACAGAACCTTTAAAAAATGGTTCTAGATAGCAACAAAAAAGGGTTTTTACAACTCAAACAGCCTATATTTGGTACAGTATAGTACTCCTTCTACTAAGGACTTACTATTATCTATGTTTATAGGTAACAGTATGTCATACAACACATTAAGTGTAACTGGGACTTGGTTTGGTTTAATGGTCATTTATGGTATATAGGCTTTGATTGCATATTAATCAAATTGGCCTCATGGCTCCAGTGCAAAACTAAAGAAAAATGTCTTTCTAATTGACTATATTCTGAGTAAGGGAAAAACATCTTTTGTAGAACCACAGCTTTACCCAGTAGCTACTTTCTCTTGAAGCCACTCAAGGACTCTGAAAGCAAACTAAAGGGTGAAAATGCAAATCAATAAGGGAAACGTGAACCATGTGAGGTGGCGCTACAGGCCTGTCCAGCCAGTGCTTGTCTTCACTCTGAAGCGAGATGCTAATAAGTGGTCGCACCATTGCGCTGTGCATAATAAGAGATGCCTGAGTGCTTCTTGGATAAGGTTGGGGGCACTTTCGGTGCTAGTGTGGCCTGTTCAAAGCCAAACAAGCTGGAGGATTATGCTGCTTTTAGCACCTCACCGCTCAGGGCATCGTGGTTATCAAACTCACAACACCAGAGCCAAGCCACTTCACGGTAAATGAATCACTGTGGCCAGTACATTGAGGCCCGTCGGTCGAACGGGACGGTTCGCTGGACTGTATATCAACCATCTGCCTCCGGACAGCCGGGTGATTTTTTTACAGCAACTAATGGATGGGAAAAGCACCCGGTGGATAACGCGCTACATGTTGGCAAAAGGGCAAATGTCCTCCGGACTGAACTGTAAAGAAAGCGCTTTGGCACGCTGAAAAAATGACCACGGCTGCAATTTCTGACCAAAAAAAAAAAAAAAACTAAACTAAATAAGAAGGCAGCAGATTAACCCATCAAAGTCGACCAGTGGCTCTCTCTCTCTCTCTCTCTCTCTCTCTCTCTCTCTCTCTCTCTCTCTTGGAAATGAATGAAAGCAACAAGGCATAAAGAGACAAGTGATGAGACAGAACTTCACATTTGTTTTCAGTACTTCCAACACATTTGGGCATTTCATATCAGTCCACACAGCCAGCAACCAGCTCCCCGAGAACGTAGCACACATGATTCAGACAGCTTGAGGACCCATCTATTTATTCATTTATTTATTTATTTGACTCCCATTGCTTTACTCTCGCCAAGGAATTAGCAAAGATCTACTTCGTCAGAAAGCAAGTGAGGGCGCTTCAGGCAGCCACATCTCTTTGAACTTGACCCACTGCGTAGGAGTGCAGCAGCAACTACGACTGCAAGGCGACGACGGCGATCATCATGATGATGATGATGATGATGATGATGATACATCGCAGTTTTCCTGGGATGTTACTCTACAGCCAGACTTTCCACTCCGAGTCGCTGCTAAAACAGTCTAAAATTACAACACGTCACATTCGACAAAGACACATGGTGCGGTGTGCGTGCGGGTGACTCGGAGCGAGCGCGAGCCCCCAGCCAGGCACTCGTACACTCGCCTCCAGCTCTCGGCAAGCTTACCTTGAGCGCGCGCGCCGCATATAACGGCGAGCAGCGGCATCCATAAGGCTCCCCACGTCCGCGTGAACGTACGCCTGGGCATGGTCCGCGGCGGCTGGCAATGGACGCCGGAGAGCAGTGACCGGTTTCCCGGGGTTCCGAAACAGAGGCGCGTCGCGCTCTCAGAGGTCCGTTACACCCCGAGGAGGGAGCGCGTCCGAACTGAGCCAAGTTTACTGACCCAAACTAAGTCAAAGTGCGCGTGAGCGGGACGCCCATGGCACGGCGTTTCCTCAGCTATCTCGATTATGTCTCTTTTCTGGAGCGCGCGCGTCGTCGGCGAAAGTTGAGCCGTTTGGCGGGGTGCGCTGCGCGCGCTGCACTTTCCTGAAGTCAATTAAAGCGGGCTGCTGCCGGAGCTACGCCTCCCGCGGCGGCGCGCATGCGAGGTAGTACCCGGACGCGAGCCCATCGCCCTGATGGAGATCCTTAAGAGCCGAAATGACAGTGAAACTGAGAGAAAGTCAGGGCGGATAAACGCTGCCTCCGGCTCCTGCAACGGATTCCCCCCACTATTTACCACACACCGGGCAGAGCGCGCGCTGCACAGCGGCGCTGTAGGAGGTCGCCCCCGTGCGGCGCGCGGAAGAAGCGCGCGACGCTCATCTTGAACAGTCGTGACAATTTTCAACTCTTTTGTGTTTGAATTCAACAAATGTTCGCTTTCCCGTCTAGCGGACCTGTTTAAGGGCGATCAGAAGATTTAGGCAAAGGCAAATCGGCCGACTTGAACTGAGTCGCATTGGACTCCGCTTTGGGGGGGGCTCGACTGGCTTCTAAACCGTCTCGTGCTACACCCCCTAAAAGAGAGAGAGGCACGACATTAAAACGCGGCTAGGCAGATTTGCCGTTAGAGGGGCGGAGAGATTTGGATTCTTCTCGTGGCGGTATAAGCCGGCTGCCTGTCTGAGACCGCAGGCTTTGATCCTGAGGGCGCAAATGTGGTTTTGAATTCCGAGCAGATCCAGAGACTGGCGCTCATTACCAGGGCACAAGCATGACTCACATACCTGCAACCTCGGAGCAGGTCACATTCAGAACACGAGAGAGCGAGAGAGAGAGAGAGAGAGAGAGAGCGAGAGAGAGAGAGAGAGATGAAACAAAACAGCGTGCATCATTATCCTCATGCGTAATTGTATGGGTTCCACTCTTACAGGTTCCTTGAACGGCTCTTTATTCCTGCTGAACCTTTACATTGTGTGGAGGCTCTTCAAACTTTAATAAGTTCTTCACACATTTCATTTACAATAACGATTCTTTAAAGAACCACGCATTAGATCCGTGGTTCCCATCCTGGTCCTCCCTTAGATAGTCCACATTTTTGCACCAACCTAGCTCACAAGACGTAGGGGTGAAGCAAAAATATGGACCGTCTGGTGAAACCACGGTGAGGCTCTTGAAGGAGCTGAAAATTGTCCCTTTTTGGTGTCACTCCAAAGATCCGCTACTGACACCTGTATTTTTCAAATTGAGGATCCGAGGTCTTATCGTTTTCCTTTCTACGCCTTGATGTTTTCCCACGCGAAACACAGTATTTAAGAGGGTCTCTGAGCTAGCTGAGGGGTCGCTTGATGATAGGTGGGGTGGTGGAAGAAGCAGGTGCAACATGGCATCATTGACCAGAAAATGTAAACTCAGAAAAATGTTGTTGAGGCACTCAAAAGTCCCCACATTTTATAAAAGATAGAAAAAACACGAAGTAAGCCTTGTAAATAGTATGAGATGATGATGCTTAATTGGATCAGGAACGTGCTAACAAGGTCAATTTTCATGTCAGATTGACTTTACAAGTGTAGTGTTATGGTGATGATGATGATGAGGGGGAGAGCTAGACTGCCATTATCATCATCATCATCGTCATCATCACAGGCATCAATCATGTGCGCGGCATCTTCTGATTATGCAGCTGTAATTCTAGCTGAAGAGGAGCTCAGTGTAGGCTTTGACATTGAGAGCATCCACCAACGTCTTTGTCACGTTGAGTAAGCAGGATCACCGTAAAGCAAACTATTTGTTCCAGCCCCCTACACATTCCCCCCTGCTGACACTAACATCTGCTCGCGTGTGGGAAGAAGACAGAACCAATGAAAGCGCTACTGTAGAAAAAAGGGCCCACGGTAGCTGTGACAGGGCCCTTGATCCTCCAGGTAAAACAGTCAGGGCGTGATTTGAAGGTAGATGAGACCTGTTGGAGGCAGACTCACAGGTTCTAACCCACAGCGTTGTGTCACTGCCCTGCTTTTTCCCCTCAAGGAAGGAGACTGTCTGTCTTAATGAGCTGGTGGTGTGTGAGCGCTGAATGGCCCACCTGTCTGCACGGGTTGGGCCTAATCACATGCGGGGGCAAACTGTGGGGGCAAGCTGCATCTGTCTTTGCGTCACCTTCTTCTGCTGTGCAGAGGCAGTCATATACACTGGAAAAACAATCCTGTAAAAATATGGTGCTCCTGCCAGCAAAGTTGACAGCAGAATACTATTAAAGTGGAGGTTTGGCCAAAAATCAAGTTTAGACAATTTTCCCCTTACCCCAAATGTAGATGATCAGTCAAAGCATGTCTGGTGCCTCTTTCGTTTTGTTCTGGAGCTTCGAGGCTAATGTCTCTCCAAGATATGTGCCAAAATGGGTAGTAGACAACTGCTTGGTTTTATGGGCTGTGCTTCAGCTTGGTAGCAAGTCAAATCTGCAGCCCTTTGTGGTAAGAATGGTGCCCCTGCTATATATAAATCACTTTGGATAGTTCTGTAAATTATTAGATGTCTGAGTGTGAAGAACTTTTTTTTAAAGTTTAAAGAACCCACATGATGTAATGGTTCTATATCAATTAAAAGTTTTTCTTTGCACTACACATCCAAGCCAAGAAACACTGAGCTTTGTTTTAAGAGCAAAGGTAGTTTATGTGCAATAATTTAGTCTCTTTGCAATTACATAAAAATCCACACAGTTTGAGACAGGTGTGATGGTTAAGCTTGCACATTGCGCAATGTTAAGTGATTAGAATCAGAATCGCTTTATTCTGCCAAGTATATCGCATGTACTAGACATTTGTTTTGATCAGTGCACACATGCAACAGGCCATTTTTATATTTCCTTTTCAGTCAAAATGTACACTGTTGGTTTTTGAGGAAATATTTCTGAGGACATTATAATCCACTTGCGTGAGAAAGTGAAATAGGTGAATAGAGTTTCCAAATCTGGAGTTTACCATTTACAACATGGTAGACCATCAAAACTCTCCCCATCAGATAAACGCTACTTGAAGCTTTCATCTTTGAGAGAGAGGAGAAAATCAAGCTCCACTCTCACTTCAGATCTGAAAACATCCACAGATACTTCTGT
The DNA here is from genome assembly GCF_015220715.1 of Pygocentrus nattereri. Classification (NCBI taxonomy): domain Eukaryota; kingdom Metazoa; phylum Chordata; class Actinopteri; order Characiformes; family Serrasalmidae; genus Pygocentrus; species Pygocentrus nattereri. The sequence continues at coordinate 8,641,807 of NC_051224.1, forward strand.
CCATCCTTCCACTGTTAGATGACAACTCAACACCACATGTCTGAAAGGATGTTTAGCTGTCAAGAAGCTGTTACAGAGAAAAGAAAATAGATAAAAAAAGGAAAAAATCAAACAAAGAAGCTGCTGGTGTTTTCAGAATGATGGACTGACCGCCCCAGAGCCCAGACCTTAACATCACTGAATGTATTTGAAATTGAAGCAGGAAATATAGCTTCTAAGACTGAAGTTTCGAAGTGTGGGAAAATGTCCCTGCAGATGTCTTTGAAAAACTTGAATGGAAGCTACGATAAAGACTGTCTGTGACTTACATCAGAGATCAGACACAGGTTATTAACAAATACACAGGTTATTAACAAATAGTCAGACATAATGGTGAAATATAATAAAAAGAGAATAAAAGAAAGATGGAAAATGAAAAAAAAGCCAGTGTGAAACTGTCTATGCTGTTAGAGTCCATTACTTGCTAGCTTCATTAGCCTTGCAGCTCCAGTGCAAAACTAAAGAAGTGAACACCAACCATCAAACATCTGTTTCTTTTGGCATAAGCATAAAATTGTGTTTTGCTTTAAGTAACATTATACTCCAAACACAACTGCAGTGACAATCCCTACATTTACAGTCATATTCATTCTGTCAAGGGAAGTAATTTGTGAGTTTAACAGCCTTAGTTAATCCTTAGCTATTCATTGAGACACGCTGGAAAAATAACATGTTTTTTAGATTTGCTTGTCAGATGCCTCTATTAGCTTAATTTCTACAGGAGGCAATTTCCCAGACATGACAGCGTATGAAATTTCTCAGTTGAAATATTGTTAATGAACAGAGAAAATCATGTCGCATTTACAGCACTTTGACCAGTATGGCCATGTCGGGCAGCGGGGAGCAGCAGCTAACGACCATAGACGAAGGTGTACACTGTGTTGAGCCATGGGGGACATTGCTGAGATACCTAATGACTGGCTTAAACCCAGGGCTCTCTCAATGGGACCGTTGTTTACAGCTGTGGGGATCTTGGGACGTCTCATTATAATGTAGGCTTATACACTGTATAATGTTGAACCGGGTTGTATGTTGGCAGTACTCATTATTTGTTGTTGTGAAAGCCCTGCTTCAGACAGGTTGTTTTTTTTTTCCTATAACGCAACAGATGGGCTGGCCCTAGCAGCGGTTCCTGCTTTTCCTGCTATTGTGTGACATTTTGTGCTGATTCAATTGGGTTCACTTATTACTGGAGCAGACTCGAGTGTCACATTTTATCGGTAGTCTGTTTAAGGCAGGGTTCCTTGTTTCACATGGTGTTTAGTCCATTGCAGAGATATCACACCCAAAGGGCTTCGCCACGCGACAGCTCTTCATTCCATAACGTGCACCGATTCAGAAATGAAGATCATCCCACAGATCCTCTCCACCTTATGTTTTATTAGCTAAAGAACTGAAATGAATACAAATCAACCCTTATAATATGAATGGCTAGACAGAGCATACACTAGTTTTTTGTCAACTCCATCTCAATCCTCTGCCTGTCAAGCTGGAACACTCGTTTTGTCCTGAGGAAACCAATTCACATTTTCTGCTTTTCATTAGATTCAAGCAACCAAAATGGAATGGCTTTGTAGTGTAATGGAATGGCTTTGGAGGTTTGTTTAGGCCTTGAAAAAAAAGAATGTTCATTTAATGAAGAATATAAAACCGCTCCAGAGAAAAATGTAAGTTATAGGCAAAAAGGAGGGGGTGTAGTGTGCATCCTCCTTTATGTTTGCCTTAAGAACAGCCCGGTGCCTTCATTAGCTTGCCTCAAGAATAAAAGCACTCAGTGGCAGAAGTGGTAAAAACCCTGCAATAACACTCTACATTAGTTTAAACAAATAATAAAAGGAAAGGTTATTCCTTCAATTCATTTTCAGCAATCATAGTGTAAACTGACCAGGCAGCATTCAAAGATGGACTAGCTTTAAATTATTGTGTGTTATAGCCAAAGGGGTTATGAATATGTGACTGCTCTATATTGGTATCTGGGTTACCTCAAATATCCAACCTTACTTAAGATTCAATTTCCCTTATTTACTAAGTTGTCATTATGTTTTGTGGTCACTTTCTTTGTTTGTGCATGCCTGTAGGGACCTTGACGATATAGGGTGTCACATTTCTCATTTTGATGCATTATCAGCAGTGGCCTCTTACCCAAAATTCTCTGAGATACATTTACATTTATGGCATTCAGCAGATGGTCTTATCCAGAGCAACTGATAAAATTGTATTGTTATCCAGTGTATCCTTGCTAGTGCAAATATGTTGGAGTTTAAATGACCCTTGAGACAAAACACTGCCAAAAACAAGTCAATGCTGATACTAGAATGAAAGATAGATGGTGCATAAGTGCAATACAAGACATTTCCATTAGTGCTAGATTGGAGTTCATTCAAAGCTTCACAGAGAGATGGGTCTTCAGCCAGTATTTGAAGAAGGTGAGGGATTCCACTGTTTGGACAGCCAATGGAAGTATTTACCACCACTTGGGTACCAGTACCAGTGCTTGCCTTCCATTTGTCTTGAGATATGGTCGTTCAAGCTGAATCATGAGCTTGAAGGATGATTTTGGATCTTTGCCATGGGGTAGGGAGGGTCTGGTCAACTTTGGGCTTCATAGGCAAGCATCAGTGTTTTAAATCTGATGCGGGCAGCTACAGGAAGCCAGTGAAGGGAACGTGGTATAGTGACATGAGAGAACATAGGAAGATTGAGGACTGGAGTTCATTCAAAGCTTCACCGAGAGATGGGTCTTCAGCCAGTATTTGAAGAAGTTGAGGGATTCCACTGTTTGGACAGCCAATGGAAGTATTTACCACCAATTGGGTACCAGTACCAGTGCTTGCCTTCCATTTGTCTTGAGATATGGTGGTTAAAGCTGAATCATGAGCTTGAAAGATGATTTTGGACCTTTGCCATGGGGTAGGGAGAGTCTGGTCAGCTTTGGGCTTTGTAGGCAAGCATCAGTGTTTTAAATCTGATGCAGGCAGTTACAGGAAGCCAGTTGAAGACCAGCTGCGATGCTGCATTCTGCCAACTAGACATTGCACATACAGGTGGTCCCCAATATTTTTTCCTGGAGATCTGCTTTCCTGCAGCGTTTAGTTCCATCTAACATGTGCATCTAACATGCTGCCCCCTAACACTATCTTATATTGATGCATCTAATTCAATCAATCGAGCACTACTAAGGAAGTTAATTAGCTGCAGAAGATGCACATTGGTTGGTAAATTCCAGTCAAAGGTAGATCTCCAGGGCAAGGGTCAGTGACTGCTGGGATCAGACCAATTTGACCTGAAAAAAAGGAGTAAAAAAAAGTGTGTGAAGCACAAACCTGTTCCAAACATTTTTAAACCCTTGCCCTCATGGTTGACCTCACCAAAGCGCGGGCATTTTTAGGAGGTCGGGAGGGCATACGCTGGAAATATACTTCAAGAAAAACAACATTTCAAAGTAAAATGATGAAGTGATTTGAGTTTATACAGTGTGATGTGAGCCATTCATTGAACAGAACTCAATCACCACATCCTATATTCGGATGTGGTTTCCTGTGTCACTGCATTGTGTTAATCAGTAGTTTGATTTCAGTTAGCTATTTAAAAATTTTAAGTACACTGCTGGCCTTAGGGCGCCTTTTGGGACAGGCCGTTAGCAGCATCCTATTCCTTTTCCAAACGGAAGATATTCACATGTGAGTTAAAATGTATTCACTTATCAAATTACCTTGTGAAAGAGCTACATTATGATTTTAATGTGAATTGAGCCACTGGAGATCAGCAAGAAAATCAATGACATAATTTCAGCAGCTGAGGTATATGCGTATACCAGAGACTGTCCCAAATGTGTGCTTTAAAATGCTTTTAAAATAAATTTGCGTTTTTGTCTTGAGGGCACACACACCAGAGGAAAGGGCTGAGAGAATGAGTTTTGGCTAGGAGAAAAGCACTTAAAATCCCAGATCTAAATGTTATCACGTGATAAATCACAAGCTAAACTGGACCAGGCCTGTTTGTGCTTTTATGCACAGTAAAAACACAAACTGAGGATGAATAGGTGGTGTGAAATGGGGATGTTACAGACAGAGCTTGAGAAACATTTCACTACAAACTGCCAGCAGACTTAAAAGCAGTGACTTAATGTCTGTGTCCATACATGATAAACATTGTAAAGGCATTATTTGCTTGTTTAACAAGCTCTGTCTGAGGTTCACTGCACAGTCAGTGTGCGTATATTTCACTTGTCCTTCTCTCTCTCTCTTACATCTCTTATTGAGAAACATTGCTGATTGTCTCACGCACTACTTGTGAACGTTTTAAGTTGTAAAAAGCAAACTTCTGAAAATATTCAAAGATATCTGAAATCTCCAGAGCTCAAATATTGACTCAGAATTCAAATCTCTGACTCATTTCCCCCCGCCACACCAATAGATCATTCGCACCATAAATTGCTTTCGACCAAGCTCCTGGTCTATAAAACTGCTTCAAGTTATAAAAGTCTCTCAGAAAGGGCAAATTGGGGTTAAAATCAGACTAAAAATCATGTAGGCCCACCATTAGAGTGCCTTTTGGGACTGAACTCTTCCAGTCACCATAAATTGGAAACCATAACATTTTTCTTTAGTGCTGTGACAAATGTACAGGACTGGTTTGTATCCTAAAGCCCAGCAAATCAAATGCTGTGGTTTGAAATGTTAAGCGTTTTAAAATACCTTTCTGCTATGGCATGAAATTGCTATGTCTACAATTATTTTTGCATTTGAACGAGAAAGCGCATCATTTCTAGGCAAATTCTGCTGCTGAAGTCGACAACTGTGTCCACTTGATGCTCACCCCTCCAAGGGCTCATCTAACCCCCTTCACTAATCTGATAAAGTAATGGAGTGGACCTTAGGATGGTGCTGGGGATTCTAAGTGGACGTTGGTATTAATGGGCAGACTGTATTAGAGAGGGTCTTTGAGCTAGTTAAGTGTTTGCATCGATGATAGGTGGGGTAGTAGGAGTGAGAAGTGAAATATATTATTGGTTATTATTATTTTTTACAGCCTGCTGGTACATATTTTAAACAAAGCTCATTTTTGAAGCAGGCAAATGTTACTATATTTCAATCAAAGATAACAGAAAACAATCATTTTGTCTTTTAAAATGTTATGGCATGTTAAATCATGCTTATAGCTGCACTATTTGGGGATCTCTAGTGGAAATGTGTAATTGCACACAACATGTAGAAGATTTTGTAACGCTGGTTGTGCACAAGTGGATGAGTCTGATATAAACACACTGAGTATTCAAAGAGAACTCAGTCAAACATGGTGAAGAGCTTGTCTTTTGAGTAAGTAAATAAATGATCTATTATCGTCATTATATCTTCATAGTATAGTGTTGACTTTGTATTTGAACATCTAACCGGACTTTTCTTGTGAGTCTGTGTGTGACGTAAACCCAAGCTGAAAAAAAAAATAACTGTTTCAGGCTATACAGGATTTTGATTTGTTGCGGCTCATGGACACCATATCTTAGCCAGTTCTCTTGTCTGTTGACTCAGTGATGCTAGTTGTAGTTTTAACAAAAAACAAAAAAAAACATACACTGTGCAGCTTTATGATGACCAGGCACACACTAACAAAGTAAAAATGATCCATTTTGATCATAGGCTGACTTTAATTGTAACTTCCCAGTTCCCTCTTTGATCAGTCGGCTGATTTAAATCATCATGGCTTTTATATGGGCTTGAAGGCCAACTTGGCTGAAACTTTGGCATTTTCCTTTTTACCATTGACATGGCAAATAAATAGCAGTGCATTTTCATGCTTAACTTTATTTTGAAGTGATTGCTTTCACTTACAGGTGTGTTTTTTAAAGAAATAGTTTAAACTTTCATATTTTTCTGAAACACACTCATGGCCAGAGAGAAAATTCAAAAGATTCTGAATTGTTTGTGGGTAGAAGGACAGTGAGAAGGACAGGGAATATCTCTTGAATATGCTCTCCTGTATTATGAGGGATGAGGCTGACGATATCCTTTGTTCTCTGGCCCTAAAAGATCAAAAAAGAAGGCAGTGAGAAAGCCATTCGACAAGCACTTTGTAGGCACTCTTCTAACAGTATTTATAAATGGGCAAAGTTTAACAAATCCTGCCAAAAACTAGACGAAAGGGTAGAGACTTTCATTACTAATGTGCACAGGCTAGCAGAACATTTCAATTTGCTGCACTGCATGACGGAACGATTCGAGATAGTTGTAGTCAGCATTAGAGAGAAAACCCAAGATTCAGCTGTACTGCAATTACACATGTAAGACAACATGAAAACACGAGATCAAGAAGCTCGTTATGAATTCAGTGGCATCATCTTGTCAGGCTTCTGTGGATATCGTCATACAGCAAAGCTTCAAAGGAGTGCCACTGTGAAAACATTGTAGTGGAAAGATGGAGACAATCCCAACAAACGGCAATGAAATGTGCAGAACATTTTCCAAAGCATCTGTGGAATGAGTTGCCCCGGAAAAGCTAATGTCTGTATGCAAAATTGTAGGGAAAGGTGAAACAATATTGCAGAGTAAAACAGAGATTGCTTGCTTTTTTGAGCTCAATCTAACATGCATAAACTGGAACATTGCAATCTCACTGCATTTCAAAATTGACACTTGTGCAGAAGTGACCACAATAGACAACAAGAGGCAATATAACAGGAGCAGAAAGACATCATGCACCAGCCTGCCTAGAGAAGGTTCTGCAAAAAAGCAGTCACTACAGGTGAGAGGCCAATTTGACGCAATGCTGAGAATGAAAGATGGAAAAAATTGAAGATAAGATGTTTGTTGTGACAGGCTTACCTGCTACCTGCTTCAGTCACTGAGTCATATTCTGAGTCACAGGAGATGCAGAGATCCATTCCAGGACCCTCTGTCCAGAACCCTTCAGAGGCCTAGGCAAGCTCCAAGAGGAGAATAAAATTAAACTGCAGCCCCTATGACCTCACAGTTCCTGTAGGTGTACAGCTAAGAGTAACTGCACAGAATGGAGAAGGCTACAGAGCGTACTGAGGGTGCTGGCACCGATGGGAAAGATTCAGATTCCTGTGCATCACCAAAGCATCACCAATGATAATGTGTGCAGAGAGATTCCGCCAGCAGTTTATAAGCCTTTGGCACAACTAGAAGAAACAAAGTTCATCACAAATTTGTAGTATACAGTGCAGTTTTGGCAAAGTGCTCTGTGAGAGAGTTTATCCCACCAATAGGCAGGCTTCCATTTGGAATTTGGTCCATTTTCAGAAGGTGATTTCTCATCTGAGCATGAAGAGGATTCTGAGTCACGCTGATCTTGGGTTATGGGTCTGACAGGACAGAGCATGACCACACACTCCATGAAGTTCTATAAAAATAGAGAAATTGGGGTTTTGCTCTCAACAAGCGCCAATTTGCTGTTCCCACAGACAGCTTCTTTTGGCAAGCTGTTGGTGTTCAGCACATCCTTACTGACCTTAAAAAAATTAACCAGAGCTTAAGAGAGCTGCAATTGTGTGAAGGTTCATGAAATTGGTGAACTCTGTGGGGAAATTTTCACCATAGCCACCAACATTTTTTTCTCCTGCTCTGTTTCTGGCAGCAAAATGCCAAAATTTGGGCTTTTTATCTCGTAATAACGACAAGGTATTGCAGAAGATTTGGCTTACTGTGCAAAAATAATAACATTTTCTCAAATGTTTGACTTACTCTGGCAAAATGGGATTTATTTTCTCAAAATTTAGGTTTAATTATTAAAATAATGACTCCTTGTCTCAAAAAATTAACAATCAAAATATATTTTTTTACATTTGTGAATTTACAAAAGTAAGTATATTTTTACATTTCAATAAAGAATGTGCACTTTTTTGGTCATTATTTTGGGATTCTAAGTCAATGTTTGGGAGAGATTCTAAGTCAATGTTTAAGAGAGACTAAGAGGCAGGATGCATGTACATGTCCTTTGATTCATTGAAAACATAGAAGGAAATCTAGCTACAAAAGTGACTAAACAAATAAGGTACCCATATAACAAAATGCTTGGACAGAAAGAAATCTAAAGACAAAGGGACATGACATAAACTGGTTAACAAACAAGAACGAACCAAAACAGGGCCTGAGAGAACGAAACACTAAGCAAACACAGAGCACACAACCAGGGGTATAAATACACATGGAACAAACCAGAAACACCTAAGAGAGTGGGGCTACAGACTACAGACAGGTGAGACAGATGACAAGACGGCAGGACTGGGAGGAGACAAAGACCAGAAAACAACAAAAGCACATGGCCTACATTAATAAAAACCCCATGAAACACGAAAACAAAGGCTGAAAGACAAGGGCAGGGCAAGACAGGGTGTTACATTTGTAACATATTATTTCAAACTATTGAGAAATTGAGAATACATTCTATCTTCAGGACACTAAGTCAATATTTAGAGAAACAGAGAAAGAGAGAAAGATGACATTTTTCTCCTCCACCTGACTGGAATCACTTACATGATGGGCTACTATATATTTGAAAATCTGTTGGACAGATACACAGCAAGTGTGAAGTGTTCGAAGAGATGTAACAGATTTAATTTAGTTTATTTATTTTTCACACAAAATCTTCGTATTTTATGTGTTGGAAATTATTCTGAGTTGTGTTGGGCAGAAAATGTGTTTAAAACATATATATATTTAAAAAAATTTTTTATAATTTTTATTTCATTGTGGCGGCACGGTGGCGTGGTGGGTAGCACTGTCGCCTCACAGCGAGGAGGGCCTGGGTTCGATTCCCCAGCCAGGTGACCGGGGTCCTCTCTGTGTGGAGTTTGCATGTTCTCCAAGTGTCTGTGTGGGTTTCCTCCGGGTTCTGTGGTTTCCTCCCACAGTCCAAAGACATGCATGTCAGGCAAATTGGACATGCTAAATTGCCCTAGGTGTGAGTGACTGTCTGTGTCTGCCCTGCGATGGACTGGTGACCTGCCTAGGGTGTATCCTGCCTTCCGCCCGAAGACTGCTTGGATAGGCTCCAGCACCCCCCGCGACCCTGACAGAGAAGCGGCTTAGAAAATGGATGGATGGATGGATGGATGGATTATTTCACTGTATTTTATTTTTCTCTGTTTCCCCTTGTGGGCGGAGCTACTGCTGTATTGGCTGAGAGTACTGCAGGAGAGAGGTCGGTGAAACTTTGGTTTCCAGTAAAATAGTTAAAATAATGTTCGACACAGTGTTAAAAAATGTTAAACGGTACAATATGAAGCAAAATGCCTTTGTTTTATGAGATGGATGTATTAGAGGTGTATTTAGGCGGAATTTTCCAGTATAAAGGTGAGAATTATTAGCAAGCTACAGCTGCTGGCGCCATGTGTAATGCTAACCCCCCTCCCCCACCTTTTCTGTGATGTTGGGGTCACGCAGAGGTTTGTGCAGGGAGACACGAGCTGGAGGCTATTTCTCAATGACTTTTGTCTTTTACATCCAGGTATGGTTTTAAACTCGCTTCATTAGCTCAGAGGTTTTATTCTTTTTGTTTGTTCTCATGTTTTTAAAAGGGTTTCATATAAAATACTATAAAAAGCAGGTATTAAAAAGGGTATACATTAAAAAACATTAAAAATGTAAATAAGTAATAAAAAAAAGGTAAATAAGTAATATTGCACAAATCCCAGGGGTTTTTGTTTTACAATTTGGCACTTTATCATTTCTTCGAAGTCAGTCTTATAAAGATGTATTATATGAAGTAAAAAAAAAAAAAAAATATATATATATATATATATATATATATATATATATATATATATATATTGAATGTAATTGTTTTTTTTTATATTTTTGTTATGGTTATGTCTTTGCTTTTTATTTTATTGCTTTATGTGTTATGTGTAAGAAAAATATCCTAGTGGAAATGTAGCTACAGTACGACTGCTAGTTTCTTTCATGTTAGAGACTCTAGATTGAGTTGGCTGAGAGTACTGCAGAGAGAGAACTTTGTGCAGGCAGACATGAGGCTGGATGCTATTTCTCAATGACTTTTGTCTTTTACATCCAGACAATAAAGGATTCCCAGTTGGTACCGGCATTGGAGGTCACGAGTTCTCCTTTTTTTTACAACACAACGCAGAGTAGTCGTGGCCGGGTTCCCTTTGCATGTTCGCTCCATGTGAAGGTTTGGACCCGCTACAGAGTCATAGACATATCTTATTCACAGTGCCTGTCCAATATGCTCCAAAGCAACAGACTCTAGTGTCTGTGAAGTCCTTACAGAGCTGTAACCAGATGGAGGCCAAAAGTCCTCATTTTCTTGAGCCTCATAGCTAGCATGCCTTTTGATAGCCTGTTTCTGCCACTTAAAAAAAAAAAACCATTTAATAAGACATAAAGGTGAGGTCTCTCACAATCGAGTTACTATCTCATTATTATGAATTAAAGCTGACTAGCTAAGTCATAATTAATGAGATACTAATGCATTATTATGAGAATTTAAGTCATAATCATTAGGAATGTCACGATTGGCTCCTCCCACTCCATATGCTTTGGTTTGATCTTCCATGTGAGTTTTGTTTTGGTTCAGTCCCCTCCTTTCATGACTCCACCAACTGATTGTTTCCACCTGTCCCTCATCAGCCCTGTTGTGTTTAAGCCCCTTGTGTTTGCTGGTCTTTGTTATCTGCTGTGGTGTTTGTACTGTTCTGGTTGTACTGTTTGTACGTTGGATTCTGGTTTGTCTGTCATGTCTGCCCCTCGATCAATCCGTGTTGGCTCTATGACCCTGGATTGTCTTCACTGTGACCCTGGATTTGCCCATAATAAATCTCGCTTATCTCCGCATATGCATCTGCCTCCTCACCCCCCGTTACAAGGAACTTCAAATTAAGGCTTACTAAATGGCTTAATTTTTCTTCAGTTGGTGAAAACTGAATAGTGTCCAGGTTTGCTAACCCAGAAAAAGTAGCTTTTGTAGTCACTTGGGGTTCTGAGTAGTTATCTGAATGGCCTTCAATATCAGGACAGATTACAACCACCTGCTGGAAGATCTTCTCCTGATTCAGTCTGAAGGCTCTCAGGTTCATTTCAATGTTCTTCTTGTCCCCAGGGAATAGCCTTTCATGGCTGATGCTCTGTCTGAGACAGTACTCCCTGTGGTTTGCACAGAGACTGAGCAGGAATTGGAAGCAGAGTGTAGTGCATACACTGGGAGTGTGCAACAACATATTCCTGCCACACAGACTAAACTGGAACAGATGTTCCTGAGTCACTCCTCCTGTAACTGGCCTTAGAGAGCTGATCTACACACTGCAGACAGATTGCTCATGAAAGGTGTGAGACTTATCCTTCCAGAATACACGAATGAGAACATTCTGGAAACAACCATGTGCAATATAGCCTGGCATTACAAGTCAAGACAAAGAATTGTTGAGAGTTCTTTGTTAAAGATGTCCAAGACAGGGGAGAAGCACTTATTACCACTGGCACTGACTGACCTACTAGGCCATGGCAGAAAGAGGCAGTGGGAAATAGACTGCATTTGCTAGTCATGGACTGCTTTTACATTTATCTTGAAAACTTGCCAGCCTCTACCTCAGTGACACAAACAATTCAGAGGGTAAAAGCAATTTGCTTTAAGGTGGCTGAACTTATGTGTCTATTGTAATGTGGACCAGTTTTGTGGAATTTCCTGAGAATACAAAAGACTGGACCAGATGTACTGAGTCTTTTACAACAAGTTTCAGACACAAATAAGACACATTTCGCTCAGTGAAGCAGGAGGAGGATTGTGCAAAATGTGGGAGAATCGCATAAAAACTGGGTGAAGACGTGGTCACACTTTTTTGATAGTCCCCAGTAGGTGACCATGAGACGCTCGTCATTAACAGAATATCTACATTTGCATTTATGTATTTGGCAGACACTCTTATCCAGAGAGCGTTAAATCATGTGACAGAATTCACCAAATGTAGCATTAGGAGCCTTGTCCAAGAACACTTATTGGTGTAGTGTGGTCTGCTTGCCTGAGTGGACAGTTGAACCCTAGAAGATGGTTGCATTGAGGGCAGCAGTATTGCTCACTAGATTTTATTAATCAATATACTACATGGTCAAAAGCCCTTCTAGAGTTCAGGTGTTTCAGCCACACCCATTGCTAACAGGTGTAGGAAGTCAAGCACATAGCCATACATTCTCCATAGCCAAACACTGGCAATAGAATGTGTCATGCTGAAGAACTCAGTGACTTTAAACATGTCACTGTTATAATATAACACCTTTGCCACAAGTCTGTTTGTAAATTTTTTCAGCCATGCTAGATCTGCCATTGTCAACTGTAAGTGCTATTATTGTAAAATGGAACCATCTACGAGTAATTCCTTTTGAAGCAACATCAGCACGGGAACTGTGCATCAGGAGCTTCATAAAATGGGTCTACATGACCAAGCAGCTGCACAGAAGCCCAAGATCATTATGCACAATGCCAAGTATCAGCTGATTTGGTGTAAAGCATGCCACCACTGAACTCTGGTGCAGTGGAAATGTGTTTTCTGAAGTGATGAATCATGCTTCACTATATGGCTGTCTGATAGATGAATCTGGGTTTGGCAGAAGCCATGAGAATGCCATCTACCGCCAACAGTAAAGTTTGGTGGAGGAAGAATAATGGTCTTCGGCTGTTTTTCAGGGTTTGGACTTGGTGTCTTAGATCCAAAAAAGCGTGATGTTAATGCCACAGCATACAAATAGATTTTAGACAATTTTATGCTTCCAACTTTGTGGTAACATTTCTGTGTTCCAGCATGAGTGTGCCCCTGTGTAGGGTCATAAATGTGGGTTGAGTAGTTTGGTATGGAGGAACCTCAGGGGCCTCCACAGGGCCCTCACTGAACACCTTTAGGATGAATTATAACATTGCCAAGCCATCCGCAACATTAGTGCCTGACCTCACAAATGCTCTTTCAACTCAATGGGCACAAATCCCCACAGGCACACTCCAAAATCTTGTGCAAAGCCTTCATTGAGGAGTGGAGTGAATGGTAGCACCGGTGTGTTTTATGTTTTAGATACACAGCTATACTCTTGTAAAATTAAAAGTCTATCAAGCAAAACATGTCTTTTTATAGTTTTAGGTGGGTTTCTGGTCAGTCACTTTTTGAGGTGGGCATATGCTATTTGCCTGCAAATGTACATACATCCAACCCTATGACCTTGTCCACTTGATGAGCAGTGCTAACTACTAGGGCAGGGAAGAAAATTCTTAAATGCATCGCAATTCTTAGATGCATAGCGACGCAAACAATGACAATTCTAAATTGATTCACAAATGTCAAAAATCGATTTTCTAAATTTTAATTGATAAGATAATGTTGATGGAATGCAAAAAACTTGGAAGTGCAGCCCCCGGACAGTTTGTGGTGTGCAAATAACAAATACATAACTAGATGAGCGAGAAATCTGACCGGCATTCAAATTCGACCCTCTGCATTAAAAGCCAGGTGAGGTCAGCAGTCAATAACCCAAATATTAAGAAGAGCCATTTTGTCCTTTCAACAAAACTCAAACCACCTTGGGAGCCTCAACATTTGATGTCCAATATGTCTCAGTAAGTGATAATGTCCTAGTAAAGGCTAAAAATATAAGTAGAAACACAGACTTACTTTGCTCTGCTTTAAGCTTTAGCTATAGCCACTTTTCTCCCATCTCTGATAGGAAACTTTTCCTCAAAAGTAGATCAGTTTCTTGTAAAATGTCCCTCAACGTTCAACTGTTTTACGAGGCTGAAGTCGCTTCTCCTTCATCATCTTTCTGTTTGTATTTTCCCGTTCCACCTTAAATTCTGCCTGAGTCACCACAAAGTAAATGCGTATCAGGACCCACAGTCCAGTCACCTCAAAATCACGCCTTCTATCTTTCTCTTTGCCGTTTTGTTAGCTAATATTACTAGCTAGACAAGATTGCGTTGCTATGTGACCTGCAGCCTGTATGCCAGCCTTTTGGGGTTATAGGGTGGTGAATTAGTAGCATTTAAGACCATCTATTATTGAAACGGTGTTAGAATGATCAGCAGAGCTTTATTTCATTGCAAAGGAGAATTTTTTTATTTTTACTAATTCTGCTGTGGAGACGCACCAAGGCAGTACAAGGGCCACATGTTGCTGACGCCTGAGCTGGCGTATGGAAACACTTTGCCTTCTATGAAGTTGAAGAGAAAGGGGACCTGGATAAGAGCCATACTGTAGGCAAGCTGTGTCACAATAAACTAAAATGTTTTGGAAAAGATAAACATGAGAAACCATATTACACGTTTCCATCCGTTTTCGGTTGGACCACTGAGCAAGCAATGTCAAAGCTTCCACCCAACTCGGATTCTGTCGCACCTTTTATTGCCAAGGATTTGTGTCCATACTTTTGCGCTATGTTACACACTTTGGAGCCAAGATACAGCATCCTGTTTCAAAGATATTCTACTGACAGCAATGCCCATATTCTACAACAGTGAAGTCTATTACTCTACACTGTGTTTAATTTAAAGTTTAGGTATCAATATTTTGTTTCTAGCAGTATCTGAGCTCAGGACAAGCTTTCTCTCTGACTTATTGGTATCTAGTAAAGATACTTTCTCTAGGTAGACCAAGCTGTTTTCGTAAGTTGCTCTGGATAAGAGCATCTGCTAAATGCTGTAGGTTGGCTAGGATAGCTGTAACACATGATGCGTGGACATCCATTGCCACAGAACCTTATTTCACAGTAAAAGTGCATTTTATCACACATGAGTGGCAGCCTGTTTCTCTTGTGCTCCAAACAAGAGCAGTGAATGAGAGCCACGTTCACTTGCCACTTCACTTCCATTTGATTTCTTAATGAAAGATATTAGTAGTAAATTCATTCGGCATCATTACAAATACTTTGCTTTAAAAGTACCAAGTCGTCACACAGTGAGGAAACAAAGAAATCCTGTATAGAAAAAAGGATACATCAAGATGCATTGATAATCACTTTATAATTGCATCATAGCCCTCGAATCGAGTCGTGAGCTGCCTAGAGATTCCCACCCCTAATACCTACAAAGAAATGGGTTGCTGAAATAGCAGTCAGAAAACTGAAAGCTTGAATCAAAGGAGGACCTTAGTGGCATACAGGGCAATGCCCCAAGCTCATGAAAAGTCACTTGTGTGGATCGCGATTGGAAAGAGAACAAGGACACCTGTCCCTATCTCTGCCCAGCAGCTAGAGCCTAACTCCCACATTTCACAGAAGGGCCAGCATGACCTTACAATTTTAACAGACAAAGCAAGTGCTGGTCAGAAAAGAGAATATGAATTTAGCTTGCAGTTGAAACCGACAGTTCGTTGCAACAAAGCCAAGGAGAGCTGCATCACCTCCTTAGAGATCTAACCTGAAAAACTCTGATAATTAGGTCCTGAATTGGAAAAAGAAAATTAAGGATGAAAAACAGATTAAACAGAAAAAGACATTTCTCTTCATTTTGTCTGAGTTACTAAGTAACCAACTTACCTGATACAGATCTTCTAATGTTCCTAAGTGGAAACCTACTTTTAGAATGCTTAGAAATGAGAAAAAGAATATTTAATGAAGCGGCTCCTGTGAAAGAGTTATTTCAGAGCAAAAAGGAGGGGGTGTAATGCCACAGTTCCACTGGGATTCATATGAGACCTGAGCAGAAATGCAGAAAGAGTAGCAATAAAGAAAGTAAAGATTAGCCGGATGCCTTTATAAGCCCAACTTGAATCCTGTTAAAAAACATCATGGACCTGCTGTAGATGGCTGATCACCAGCAAAACTCACTGTGGTCCAAACATCACCCCCCCCACCCCCCCACCCCAATAAATGGACCAATAGAAAATTGCTTGGAATACATTTTTTTCTGTAAAATTTTCCATTTCGGAGATGTTTTTCTTTGGACAGGAATGATATCTTGTGTTTTGGGTGCTGGTATGTTGGTCAACCAGTATGGCTATGTAGGGTGACCTGCACCAGACGAGCATAAACCAGCTTAGGCTCTGCTGTTTTGTCTTTTTTTCAGGAGGGGACTGTCTGCTTTTCATCTGGTTTGAATGCTCCGCATGCCACACTCTGGTATAAAAGGCCCAGAAACAGGCCCTGTTCTAGAAGCGTGATTAGCAGTTTTGGCTTTTTTGATAGGAGTGTGTTTTGCAGTGCTCTGCGCAGGCAGCTCATTAGTGTAGGAGCTCTTTGGTTTATCTCCCACTGTGGCTGCTGTTCTAATGTGACGCAGATGTTTCTTCTGATAATCTCGCCTCTCTTGAGCCTAGAGTGTTCCCTACTTCACATATGTTTGTGCACAAACACGGTCATGGACACGGCCATGCGCACGCACACGTCCGCCCACACTCGCCGACAGACGCAACGACACAATTACACAATATCACAGCATCAGCCTTCCTGAGCCACCGCTAAACAGTGTGCCTTGCTGGAAAGATCTGATTTCCCCTTGGAGAGAAATCATCCTTCACAGACATAGCACTGTCCCTGAGATGCTTGTAAAGCCAAGCTGCAGATTGAAACGTGAAAAATACCACCTCACCGGGATAAAACACTCATGGTGCCATCCGAGTCCATGAATCACCAGCCAAGATACATATTTCTCCTCCTCACTGGAGCACATGACATTGGCCAGATCCCCCTCTGAAAGCTCTATGAAAACCAAACAGTTTGAAACATCATCACACCCCCCACTTACTTAAAGAAGCCCTGTTACTCAACCCAATGTATGTGTAGCACATTGTTGCTCTCTTTTCCTAAACCTGTGCTGCGTAAGTGTTAGTTTTACAAGATTTTAAACTTTTAGAAGGTTGTAGGCAGTCTGGAGTGCCACGTCTTCGAAATGAAAAAGTTTGAAGTGTTAAAGTTTTAAAATGTACTCTTCACTTTCCAGTTTACACAGGTCCACATATAGAAACTGTTCAGCCTATGGCAGCTTATCTCCACCCATTCGAATTGAAGTTCTAAGTTTGACAAGTTTACAGCTTTTTGATTGAACTGAGCCACAATAAAAGGCAACCAATCAATCAGAACTCTTTTTATTTATGTTAGTCTTAAAGGACTTCAACTAAGCATAGCAACAAAAACAGCCTGTTTGATTCTAAGGGAAAAGAGAGGTTGGAGAATGCTGGTGTAAAAATAAGTTATGCTAATTTTTGATACAAGTGGGCCTCACAGGAGAAAATAAAGTACAAGAAAATTGTAAGATATGGGCCCTTTAAGCAGTTATTCTCCAGGGTATATTTTGGTTTTTCCATCTGAATTTACATGCCCAAATCCTGAGGCAAATTATTCAGTAACTGCATGAATCAAATGTAAAGAGTTGGTGTTTTTCATGTAAAAGTTCCCCTCAAATGACCAGAAAATGTGTTTTATAATCATTAGATAGATAGATAGATAGATAGATAGATAGATAGATAGATAGATAGATAGATAGATAGATAGATAGATAGGTAGATAGATAGATCCATTTTCTAAGCCGCTTCTCCGTCAGGGTCGCGGGGGGATGCTGGAGCCTATCCCTGTGGTCATCGGGCGGAAGGCAGGATACACCCTGTACAGATCGCCAGTCCATCGCAGGGCAGACAGACAGACACAGACAATCACTCACACCCAGGGGCAATGTAACATGTCCAATTGGCCTGACTGCATGTCTTTGGACTGTTTGGACTGTGGGAGGAAACCGGAGAACCCGGAGGAAACCCACGCAGACACGGGGAGAACATGCAAACTCCACACAGAGAGGACCCCGGTCACCCGGCAGGGGAATCGAACCCAGGCCCTCCTCGCTGTGAGGCGATAGCGCTACCCACCGCAGCACCGTGCATATAATTACACATAAATAAATCTAGACATAAGTTAAAGTACAGAGAAATAAAATAAAGTATAAAAGTATATCTATTTACATATTCACATGGCATATGAGACAGATTCGCTGTATTTACAAGACAGTAGGCACTGATTGATATGAGGTAGTCTCACAGCACATATTATAGACATAACTAACTCTGAGTTGCATCAATATTGTAGTGTAAAGTGCATAGTGAAAGTGTCATTACAGTAATAGTTGTGATATACTGCACAGTGTGTATTAATCAAAGAGGAGATACAGTGATGTGGTTCAGCACAGTTCAGACAGCAGGATGATCAGTACCGTCTCTGCAGTAAGGAGACTCGTTATAGAGCTTTATAGCAGTGGGTAAGAAAGATCTCACACTGTGCTCTTTAACACAGCACCGCTGTAACAGACAGCCACTGAATGTGCTTCTCCATTCATCCAGTGTAGCATAATGTCACATGCTTACAATTCCGAAAGCCAAAAATCTTGGACGCTCTTTGTATTTTTTTCATAAAAATATTTTTTTACAGTGCAGATCACTGAAGAGACACCATCTGAGATACAATTTCTAGCTCAAATTTGTGGAAACATTGGTCGCCTTTCGGTAGAAAAAAAAATTGGGAGTTCAGCTTCTTTTATTATAAAGTTTTAAAATTCCCCATCTACAGGACTGGAAAGAAGACAGTGACAGCTCTCATATGACACACACCTTTTGAATGAAGCTTATGAAATATGAAAGTTATGAAGCAAAGAATATGACAAAGTGTGTTTCAGAAGCACCGGTGGATCAAAAGATTTAAGGTTTTTCATTTCAATTTTTTAATAAACACTGTACATAGTGTTCTAAATTAACATACAAATTGACAATGGAATAGTAAATAAAAAGGACTATGGTGGTCAGGGGTCCTCTCCTATTTCAGGCTTCTTTAAAAAAGCACTAAAAGACACATACATTATACAGAGCTATTGAAACAGGCAGCCACCTTGCAGGATGCTGAACAGTCACTGCATGTAACATTTTATATTTTTATATAACATTTCTGGTGGTTTTAAACCAACTCAGAGCATCAAATGTTCTAACACTAGAGAGTTCACACTGATCAAACTGCCTGGAATAGGAGTCTCAGACTACTAGCCACCATATGTTGTCACTGTCCATGTATCTCCATTTATGTCGATTTTTAGTTTTCTGCATTTTTTTTAACACAGGTGGTTGTCCTTCATGTCCTGTAAAAAAATCATGATGAATGGACCAATAGCAATGCTCTAACATTACTTGGAATAAAATATTTTCACACTGACTTATATTAAAAGTAGAGAATGTTTTTAGACTCTTCTGTAAAGTTACCATTTTTGTCCTATTTGTTTTTCTTTGGACAGCAAAGATATGTAAACTGAGCTTTAGGCCCATCGAACAACATTCCTCCTGAAATACAGCCCACAAATCATTGTTTTCCATGATTACATATTTAAATCTGATGGGTAGACTGCTTTACTCACCAGTCACTGTGACTGGTGAAGCAACATAATCTATATTATATTCATTTAAGCTGATACTTCTGATGTTAAACACAAATATTAAGTGCTGCATGCAAAAGGAAACATTCAAGGCCACAGTTGTAATTTAGCTATAATTAACTTAGCTGTTGTAATTTAGACCAATTGTAAGTTATATCTGCCTTTGTGGAATCGATTACGACGTAGTCATAGATGCATCACATCAGAATATTAAGCTAAAAATAAATAATAGAACATGTTAAACAAAAGTATTTATACTACTCCTACTACCACTAATATTATGAATAAAAACAATAATATTAGTAGTCGCATTAGTAATAGATGTACTTTGTGGTGATAGGAGAATTGCTAATAAACACTGACTAAGCTTTAATGAATGAATCTGTTTGTATGTTATTTAGTTTAGTTAACTTTAGTTCAAATGTCAAAGGGAAAACTACATGTAGTTAAAATTCATCTTTGACACTTTTCCCCTTGTATTTATTCAACCAGCCCCTCTTGGAGAAGACTACTTATCTAGAGACTAATAAGTTTGAGACCCCTGGCCTAGAACAGTCTAAAACCATCTCGTCGGCTGAGTGAAAGCTCGGCTTCTCAGGGCTCAGGTACCACTTTGAGTCTGAGAGGTGATGAATGGACCTCCGGAAGGTTGCGGTGGATGCACGTTACCCATGACATGAAGGGCTCTTGTGCATCTGGACTCAGAGGAAGGACACACAGAGAACTGTGGTACACCAAAAGGGCACACACTGAGCCCTTGAATAAATTACTACTTGAGGCCTGGAGTGATACAAATGACACACAGCAGCCATTTCCAGTCATCCTGTTCCTCTCTGCTGACATACATTGTCACGGCACAGTAGAGGAAAGCAGCTTATTCAAATGATGGACGGGGATAGGATGCAGAGGGGACAGATTTGAATGTGTAGTGGCTAAGCCGTTCTTATATTTTCACTACTCTGTGTGTTTAATTTCACAGAAACTCACAAGCTCTTCAGAAAAGCTTGTGTTTAGAAATGCAAAACTGCCATAACTGCCATTTCAAGACTGTCTTAGATGTGTGGCCTTTTAAAATCCATAATAATTGCTCCCTAAGGCGTGTAATTTTCAATTTCACATAATAAGACCTATTTCGTCCAACAATGCCATTGAACTGTTGGTAAATGTACTAAAAAAAGGTAGATGTCAAGGTGTGGCTTGGAATTCTAACACAGTAATGACTGCATTTTCGTGTGCATTCATTAAGAATAGGAGAACAAAAATCTCTGTCTAGTTTCTGCAAAGCAGCCAATCTCCAGTGCATGTGGTAACAGATCAATCTAAAGCAGAAGTTCAGTCACAGTTCTAGGTCTATTAGTGTGCTGTGTCTCTTTAACTGTGTATTCTGCAAGGGTCAATATGAGGGCCCATGCATCAATTCTTCACTGGGTAAGCAACATAACTCTCTGAACACTTACCAGAAACACCAATGTTGTTGATATGCCTTGCACACAGTTAGAGACTATACTACTTCCATGCACACTACAAGCTAGTCATCCACTGACCCTTCATCAGTGGTCACTTTCTGATGACAGGACCATGACTGGCTGGATATTTTTTTGTTGGTGGGATATTCTTAACCCAGCAGTGACATTGACATTGGCAGCACTGCTACAAACCAGCACCACACAAACTATCAAGTTGCGATACTACTGTCCTGAGAATGGTCCACCACCCAAATAATATACGGTCAAGGTTAGTCCTACAGAGGACCTTTTCCATTACTGGACTTGATCAGAAGGAGGCTGATAAATCGGGGCAACAGAAAAGTCAGATAGTTTGCAAAGACTCCTCTGAATAAACCTGCAGTGAGAACGCTGATGGTAGTAAATCAGTCAGAATTATTAAGGGAAGGTGGAATAATAAAAATGTTACAGTATAATATTAAGAGCTTTGGGTACCTTTTCTTTTCTTAACTTAGCTGCTGAAAATTAGCTTCCTTGCTGGAAATTCCAGCATAAGCCAGCTTAGACTGTCATGGAATGAATGCAGGTCTTTTCTGGTCTATTCAGCAGGGTTGATAAATCTGATGAAATACCACTGATTACAAACATTATGTGTAAATATAAATTTGAATGCACTCGTACTTGTGATTTGTATAGTTTTGATAAAGTTTGCTTTCATGCTGGTCTAAAGTGGTTTATGCTGGTCAGTTGTTGGCCTGGTTCTAGTCACCCCAGCTGCTTGACCAGTACAACCGCATAAAAACATAACATATGCTGGTTGTGGTGGCGATCAGCATATCAAATTTCATTGCTGGTGACCAGCAGACCAGCATTCAAAACACAACATACGCTGCATTTGCTGGTGACCAGCCATGAGGGCTTAGCTTTCTTGTTACCTATAGCATAACTAAAGGGGCAGGTTACTTAGCTTGAACATCCTCATTATTAGACATGAAAACCTGCCTCATTGGCATTCAGTCACATTAATGTAAACGTGATTTTAAATCATTTAAACTGGTCTTGTCAAATCTCAAACGTGTATCCGCACTAAATATCTTGTAAAGCCAGTTTTTGAGTATTTTGTTTTCGTAAGTAATGCTAAATTTTTCCATTGTGCTACTGAACTTTTTAGTCTGTTAGCACAAGTGCTCTCATTTCTGCCAAGTGCCTTGAGCTAAGTTTCATAGATTTAGCAACAGGAAAGGAATTTTGTCAGAATTTTGCAAAGGATCAATGGGAAGCTTATGATATGCACCGTTAAGGTAGGGGTTTCCGATAAAATGGCCAGTTAGTGTACGTAACGTGTTGTATATTGTGCCATGCACCATGGACTCCGCACTGCATGGGGAACCTAGGGGGTGTGGCCATACAAAGTGACTCTTGGCAGGTGCCACTCCTGTTAATAAGGGCCTGTTATAGTAACTAATGTTGTTGTTGTTGTTATTAGTGAAGTTGTTTTTAACTGAAATTGTGTCTGAGGATGGTGGGCTTTATGTGTGAATTACCTACCCTCCTTCCGTGCTGCATCCTTCGGCGTTATCCCCCTCCCCCGCGCTTCGTGTTGCGGTAGTGCTAGGATGGGCATTTCACCGACTTTGTTGATGTGCCTGTTATGAAATCAAAGAGCCCAAATGCGCCTAAGTTTCTTCTGCACTGACACTAGAATATCTAGATACCTTTCTTTTGTCCTTTCAAAGGCTTGTTTGCTGTCTGCCTCCCTGGTCATTATAATCAGATCATTTACAGGTGGCTCATCAAGCAAAGAATGCCTGATCAGCCAAAGATACTGTACTTGTCCAGCCTTCTGTGTAATAGCAAATGCACTTGTTCTCAGGGGGGTCATTGTATTACCTCCAGCTATTTCCAGTAAGAAGAGGAGGTTCTTTGTGCTAGTTGATTCTGTAAATGTGGTGCACTATTGCAAAGGGAGAGGTACTCCCCCCCCCCGCACCCCCCTCCCAACCAGCTAAAAAGGTGTTCTTTGTTTTAAGTTGCTCTCCATCTTGTTGTTGCTGGTGAGAGAGGGCATCTGGGGAAGAGTCCTGGAGCGAGAACCATGCGCGGCGCCCTTTCGTGCTGCTGCTTGTTTTCTCTTATATATCTCTTGCAAAGGCAAACAGTGGGAAATTAGAGGAAGGCAGAGGCATTGTGTATTGCCTCAGCCTGGCGTGTTGCGCTCTTTCAGGGGGAAACTTGTGAAAGAACATTTCACACCATTTATCGCATCCTCGGAATCACCTGGTCCGCTGCTTTTCTGTGGCGAGACAGAAGCTGTCAGCTTTCTACACAAATGTATAAAAGTTTCATTACGCCAGGTGATAAACAGTTTACCACTCTGTTACGAAGTATTGATTTTGGGTCTTCAGCAAAAGTGGCTCTCTGCTATCTCGACTGTGTTTTTTCCTCCTCCTTTTATATGTAAATATTGCAACATATCAACAGCCCCCACCACACACACATACACAAGACAGCTACAGAAGGATAACTAAGCCCTAATTGGAACGATGCTGACAAGAGAGATGAGGTCTTGGAAAGAAGCTCCAGCAGTAGCTTTAGCTGTGGCAGTAATGATCAGATAACTGGGCTTTAACAGACCTGAGCACTCAGAGGCAAAATTAAGCTCTTAGGCGTCCTTCATACTCCAAATCCAAGTGTCCTTGAATCGTTGACATTTTGACAAGAAACAATACGATGCTGAGAACAACTGCCTTCCAGACTGATGCTGTGCTGTTTCTATTACAGGCCTACACGATTTCTAAAGTCTGCACAGGGATCTTTGCCAGTTCAGTCATACTATCCACAAAAACACGTGTTTTTTCTATCACACACATTTTTCTCACAATGGCACAACTATTTCAAATGATTGCATAAACTTTTTGAGTGGGCTTGTATGAAAGTGGGCTAGTATGAAAGAAATTTCCAGAAGAAAAACATGTGCAGCCTTGCTACCAACACAATATTAAGTAATAAAGCACTGGTTTATTAAAAAGGAGGGAACAGCATGGATGCACAATGTACAACAAAACGTAACTTCATTTTTTTGTGAAAATCTGTTGCAATGTCCTGTATTTTCATAGCTTTTTTATGGTATGTTATTACATACTCTAGTATATCATTTTTGTGCTGTATCTCACTTTAGAAGCATGCATTTCTAAACAAACAAATAAACATGAAACACTGGACTATTTATTTAAAAGAAATGCCACTGCCTTTTCTTCATAATTAAATGAGTTGTTTGATGTGAAATGCTCCATTCTGGAGAAATTTATCGAGGCTGAGTTGTTCACTGTGGTGGTGATAGGAACCAAATATTTAAAATGTTCAATGCTTCTTAAAAGCTTCCTCACAGAAAGTTATTACATGAAATACAGTGAAATACATTACCTGATACTTGAGACATTGTGTTACGATAGTTCTGAAATATGGAAAAAAGGTGGTTCTTCAAAGGTTCTTGTAGATGTAAAGACAACAGAACCATGAACACCTAAAGAGCGATTTGTATGCTTAGATGGTTCTTTGTATGGTGAAATGGTTGTTCAGACTGATAGAGAATGTTTTGTATATGGTTCTATATAGAACCTTTTTGAAAATAATTTCATATAGCACCAAAAATGGTTCTTCTATTGTTACAATGTCAAAACTATCGTATTTTCCCTATTAATCCATTTAATTTAACAAAAACGAAAGGTTATTCTAACTTATGTCCCACACTTTATATTTTTAATTTATCATTTATCTATACTAAAAATTGATTTGGCTGTATGGGTAAGGCTTGACCATTCAACTATTGTACCATAATTATTGTTAGACAAAAATATATATTTACATTTTCAAATTTGTGTAAACTACATGTTTATTAATAGTAAGCATGCCACATGTGCACCCTGTCACCTTCTTCTGAATACTGTCTTATTTGAGGCTTATTTTATAAAGGTTTGCAGCCCTGTTACCCATTTTGATTAAAACACGATCAACTTGATATGTTTTTACTGCATTAATATCAGGTTTAATAGGGAGTTTGATCCCTGTGTTTGCCCTGTTACTCACTTCAACCCTGTTAGCTAGGTCTTTGTTATACAGTCATTTTGGTGAAAAGTCTTTAAACATTAATTTAGTAGGTTACCATAATATTTTTTATTTAACAAAATCCTGGAGAGTGAGAGGATGTTTTTTTCTAATTAGAGTCATTAGTTACAATTATAAATACAAGACAAAATGCACAATTATTTGTTTAAAGTGAAAAACTCTGAAGGCTAATTGCAGTATTTTTGTTCAGAGTGAATAAACTCTGAAGGCTTTGAATTAATATATATATATATATATATATATATATATATATATATATATAATAAAAGTTTTAAAACCATTTCATAAATATATGCATTTCTTACTAGAAAATAATGAATTCAACTGACACAGGCTTCATACATCTCCCTAAAAAGTAGTAACAGGTTTGCATAAAATGCTGTTCATTTCAGAAAAAAAAACATATTGTATCTGATTTAGCTAATAACATTTTCTGAAGGTTAAGCATTTTCTTTGATAAATACTTCAAAAAAACACCAAAGAAAAAGTAAAAGTTGAAAGGCTTAAATTAATTTTATTCACAGAAAGTGCCAAAAAGTCAAAGCCACTCTGGTAAAGTTAGCATAGCATACAGAGAAAAACAGTGTGCAATTGAGCTACAGCAAAGCTGTTCTGAAGTCAGCGGAGAACCGGTCGCTGCTTATTGGGTAGTCTTGTCACTGATTCCACATCGAATTACACAAAACCCAGAGACCCTGCTCTAGAGAGAAACAGCAGTCCTTGGTCTGAAAAACATAATGGGGTGCAAGCAGGGAGAGACATGGCACAACTGGATGAATGGGAGTAAATGAAGGAAATGCCTGAGTTTCCTGAATAAACTGCAATTTTGTTGACAGAATGCAATATAATGAAAAGACCGTCTAGCTGTTCAGCATGTTTTCTGTCACATGTCCATTTTGTAAAAGCCATTTGTCTAATACAAAAATAAGGCAGGTTATGTGGGACAAATAACAGCAAAAGATGTTACACAGTGTGTGCAATTCCCCCTGTTATTCAGGGAGGTGCCATGTTGGCTGGTTACTTCTGGGATGGCTGGCTGATAACTGACTCGCTATAGCACCACTGATGCTGTCTTCAATGTTTAGATTTACAATTCTTTTTTGTCATTGCACTCTTCCACACATTACCTGAGATCTTCTTGTGTCCTCAGTTCCAGAAATTAGTAACAATTCACACTTTCCACCTCTTTCTTGGGGCACTGGGCAAGTTTTCAGATTTACGAATATGCTACAGAACACTGTAAAGTTTTTCAGAGGTATCCTGGTTACAGTTGCTGGCATTTGAAGGACCAACTGGGTGAACCAGTTTGCTACAGTGCCACCCTAAGGCTAAGTGCTACAGGCCTAGCTAGTTTTGAATATCAAAGACAGAAGCATGCTGATTGTGGGTGATGCAGCAATCAATGACCTTCTCCTGAAGTTGTAACTGAGGATCTAATTTTCCTGAACAATGTATTACATCATAATGGGTTTATTTTCAGGGACTCCTCTGAGTTTTGCTTTTGAGACATTCAGACGGTTTAAAAGGTTAATGAGGGGTTCCTGGACCCCCTACCTCCCAAAGTTATGACAGTTAAGGTTCATCTACAACACTGTGCCAGCATCACACATCAGCCCTGACATCCGTCTCCACCCACTCCATCCTGCCTGCACCCTCTTCTTCACCTCTGCACTGTCCATTGCTCTGGATGGTTGACCCAAGATATTTGAAGTCATCCACCTTTACGACCTCTACTCCTTGCATCTTCACCTTTCCACCTGCCTCCCTCTCGTTCACACACATGTATTCCGTCTTATCTCTACTGACCTTCATTCCTCTCCTCTCCAGTGTCTCTTCCACCTGCTCTCTACTCTCACCACAGATTACAATGTCATCTGCAAACATCATGGTTCATGGAGCCTCCTGCCTGACCTCATCTGTCAACCTGTCCATCACCATTGCAAACAAGAAGAGGCTCAAAGCTGATCCCTGATGTAACCCTACCTTCACCTTGAAACCATTGCACACCTCACCACTGTCTCACTATCCTCATACATGTCCTGCACCACCCTAACATACTTTTCAGCTACACCTGACTTCCTCATACAGTACCATAGTTCCTGTCTTGGCACCCTATCATATGCCTTCTCTAGATCCACAAAGACACAATGTAGCTCCTTCTGACCTTCTCTGTACTTCTCTACCAACACTCTCAACGCAAAAATGGCATCTGTAGTACTCTTTCTGGGCATGAAACCAAACTGCTGCTCACTGATCTGGACCTCTCGCCTTAGCCTTGCTTCAACAACTCTTTCCCATACCTTCATGGTGTGGCTAATCAACTTTATACCTCTGTAATTACTGCAGCTCTGCACATCACCTTTGTTCTTAAAAATGGGGACCAATACAGTGCTTCTCCACTCATCAGGCATCCTCTCACTCTCCAGGATTTTGTTAAACAACCAGGTTAAAAAGTCCACTGCCTTCTCTCCTAAACATCTCCATACCTCCACAGGTATGTCATATGGACCAACTGCCTTTCCATTCTTCATCCTTTTTAAAGCTGCCCTCACTTCCACCTTACTAATTCTCTGCACTTCCTGATCCACTATCTCTCCCCCCATTGTCCTCCTCTCTCATTCGTTAGTTTTTCAAAGTACTCCTTCCATCTACTCAACACTCTCTGTTCACTCACTAGTACATTTCCCTCTCTATCCTTTATCAGCCTAACCTGCTGTACATCCTTTACTCCTTCTTTACTGTCCAGCCTTTCATACAGCTCATCATAGGCCTGAGCCTTTGCCTTTGCCACCATTCTTTTCACTATGCGACTAGCCTCACAGTACTCCTGCCTACTTCCTTCATCTCTCTGGTTATCCCACTTTTTCTTAGCTGCCTTCTTCTTCTGAATACTCTGCTGGACTTCCTCATTCCACCACCAACTTTCCTTGTCTTATTTCCTCTGACCAGACGAAACACCCAACACATTCTTGCCAGTTTCTCTCACCACCTTAGCTGTATTTTCCCAGTCCTCAGGTAGCTGCTCACTGCCCCCAAGGGCAATTTTTCCCTGAACTGCCTGCAACCATCCTTCTCCTTCAGCTTCCACCTTCTAATCTTTGGCTCTGTCTTCACTCTCTTCCTCTTCTTTGTTTCTAATCTCATTCTACAGACAACCACCCTATGCTGCCTTGCTACACTTTCCCCTGGTACCATTTACAATCTCCAATCTCCTTTAGGTGGCATCTCCTGCTAAGGATTTAATCCACCTGTATGCACCTCCCTCCACTCTTGTATGTCACCCTGTGCTCTTCCCTCTTCTGAAAATACATGTTCACCACAGCCATTTCCATTCTCTTTGCAAAATCTACACCCATCTGACCTTCTGCATTTCTGTCTTTCACACCATACATACCCAGCACCTCTTCATCCCCTTTGTTTCCTTCACCAACATGTCCATTGAAGTCTGCACCAATCACCAATCTCTCCTCTCAGGGACACCATCTACCACTTCATCCATCTTACTCCAAAATTCCTCTTTCTCCTTTAACTGACAGCCAACCTGTGGTGCATATGAACTGACCACATTCAAAATCACACCATCAACCTCCAACTTCAGGCTCATGATCCTGTCTGACACTCTCTTTACATCCAGAACACTTTTCCCAAGCTGCTCCTTTAGAATTATTCCTACTCCATTTCTCTTCCTCTCTACACCATGATAGAACAGTTTGAATCCACCTCCAATGTTCCTGGCCTTGCTTCCTTTCCATCTGGTCTCCTGGACACACAGAATATCTACCTTCCTTCTCTCTATCATGTCTACAAGCACTCTGCCTTTACCAGTCATTGTCCCTATGTTCAGAGCCCCTACTCTAAACTCCACACTCCTGCCTTTCCTTCTCTCTCGCTGCCTTCTAACCCGCCTTCCTCCTCTCCTCTTTGATGATCTTCGACCTACAGTAGTCCAATTTCCACCGGCACCCTGCTGGTCAACAGCGCCGGAGGCGGTCGTTGTTAACCTGGGCCTCGACCGATCCGGTATGGCAATCATATTCATGATCCGCATGATAGTTTTGGCACAAGTTTTACGCCAGATGCCCTTCCTGACGCAACCCTCACCATTTATCCGGGCTTGGGACCAGCACCAGAAGCAAACAAAGTACACCCCAAATGGCTGGTTTAGAGATGCTATGACCAATAAAAAAAAGTAAATACTGTGGAAATGTATTTAATATTTGACTCATACATACCTGTAATCTTAATGACAATCTAACCAAGTCATGAAACTGCCAGATTTAATTTAGCTAGCCAAAGTGGACTTACACATATCCAGAATTACTGATAGCAATTTCCATTGTTTCCAGCAAAAGGAACTGTAGCAGGACAAGGTAGCACACATTTAACAAACAGTACATTATTAATCATTAATACAGTATTAAACAATACATATACTTCAAACAATACATCCAACAAATCAAACAAAGACAAGCAACCAAACATGGGAAAACACAGGACTTAAATAAAAGAGGGCTAACAAGGGACAACAGGACACAGGTGGAAAACAGGTAGGAACAATCAAGGGCAGAGACAAGAAACGAGGGGGCAGAACCAGGAGGAAACCAAACAAAGAAGCACATGGACATGTAAACAGAAGCACATGGAGGAGTGGGAGGGGCCAATCATGACATTAACTAAAGCCCAGCAGTGAAGAGCTGAACTTTACCCTCCTCTGCTATCACTGTGGACTGGCAGGGGTGCCTACAGAGCACCGCTAGTAGCTGTTAATGAAGTAGTGTTCTTTTTTTATTCCATTTAAATTTTTATTGTCCCATTTCATAGGGGAAGATTTCAACCACTACCCCTTGTCACCACTGTGATTACCTGGTTTGTACACTCCACACAGCCATACTGTCTATTGTCCATATTTTAGTAGAGCTTTATTTTTACATCTTTACATTTGTCATCATGCTTATCCACATAAACATTTCCATTAGCTTTTGCATATTTGCATATTTCTGAATACAGCTTGCTTCATTTTAATTTAATATTTTGAAAGTCAGGGCGAGTGAAAAGAGTGGGGTTTGTTTGTGTCCTTGTTTCTTTCGTGAAGAAAACAGATCAAAGCAGAGCCCCTTACAATTCCTTGTTCCTGACTCTACTTCACAGCACCTTCAAAAACATCAAACCAAACCAAACTTAAACTACAGCTACAAGAAAGTTAAGGCAATCAATAGCAGATTTAATATAAAGTTAGCCCCTGTGGAGAAGCTGATGCTGGCCATCTCCGTGTTCATTAAAAGCTCCATGCTAGAGCTCCTGTGTCACACCGTCTGTGGCCTGAGGGGAACAAGCAGCTGAGACAACAGCAGGAGAGAACAGATAAGAGAGAAGATTAATAACTTCCACAATCACCGTGGCTACTGGCTTACACACACCAAACATCTAACCCAAAGCTGTGCTTGACTCATTGCTTCACTCACCCTCCTGGGGGTACACTTGGCTAGTTCAGAGAAACGACAAACTATCAAAAGATCCTTCACACACTACACAAGGCTCCTAACAAGATACGTAGGTTGCACAATGAAAAGTATGGCGTAGCAGCTCCTTGTTTTTTACTCTTTCCACAGATTCTGTAACCTCTGCCTTCAGGAGGGGCAGTGGTCAGAGAGAATATTCCAGTGTCAGGGGCATGAACATGCTTTTGTTGGATCTTCTCGGATCACCATTTCTACATTACTGCAGGCGGCAGTAAACAAACTAACAAAGACATTTTTCAAAACAACCTTTCAACTATGTCAGTTGGTTGTTTCTCAGGCACATGCTTTATGTGGAGAGGTGTTGAGCCAGATAACGTATACTTTCTGTTACCTGTGACAATGTGTTCTACGTCCATGCATCACAGGGGGTCTGGCCTTCCACCTTAACTTCTAAACAATTTACACTTGTTTTGCAGGTCCCTCAGTTGAACTGTGCATTTTATCTTCATTAAAGCTGATGGAAACATTTCAGTGGGAATGTGTACAATTATACATAAATGTAGGTAGGCTAGCAAGTCAAGTGTTTTCATTGCAAAAAATGGTATCTTGTTAAGTAAAATGATCTTAAATATAGCCAACAAACCTAATATTTCTTACTGTCTTGGGAGGTAATGTTTACATTTGTGACATTTGGCTGACACTCTTATCCAAAGCGACTTACAATTTGATCATTTTACACAGGGGGGCCAAGGTGGTGTTAGGAGTCTTGCCCAAGGACTCTTATTGCTATAGTGTAGGGGGCTTGAACCCCAGTCTACAGCATAGAAGGCAGAGATGTTAACCACTACACTAACCAACCAACCAATGTTGCTTGTTTTAAGAAGTGTGCTTGAAACCAGCAAAATTATCTACCTGTAAAATGAGATGTTTTGCTTGATATAATCACCTAAAACAAGTAAATGTAAAAACATGCATTTCTACCATCACTCACTCACTCTCTCTCTCTCACACACACATACACACACACACACACACATCATCATCCAAATCACTGAATTCAGGTGTTCTAATCACTTCCATGGCCACAGGTGTATAAAACCAAGCCCCTAGGCCTGCAGACTGTTTCTACAAACATTAGTGAAAGAATGAGTCGCACTCAGGAGCTCAGTGAATTCCAGTGTGGTACCATGATAAGATGCCACCTGTGTAACAAGTCCAGTCGTGAAATTTCCTCACTACTAAATATTCCACAGTCAACTCTCAGTGGTATTATAACAAGCGATTTAGAAGCGATAGATGCTGAGGCACATAGTGTGCAGAGGTCTCCAACTTTCTGCAGAGTCAATCGCTACAGACCTCCAAACTTCATGTGGCCTTCAGATTAGCTCATGAATAGCATAGAGAGCTTCATAGAATGGGTTTCCATGGCTGAGCAGCTGCATCCAAGCCTTACATCACCAAGCACAATGCAAAGCATTGAATGCAGTGGTGTAAAGCGCCACTACTGAACTCTAGAGCGGTGGAGACGTGTTCTCGGGAGTGATGAATCTCTCTTCTCCATCTGGCAAGCTGATGGACAGGTCTGGTTTTGGCGGTTGCCAGGAGAACGATACTTGTCTGACTGCATTGTGCCAAGTGTAAAGTTTGGTGGAGGGGGATTATGGTGTGGGGTTGTTTATCAGGAGTTGGGCTCGGCCCCTTAGTTCCAGTGTAAGGAACTCTTAATGCTTCAACAGATCAAGAGATTTTGGACAATTTCATGCCCCCAACTTTGTGGGAACATTTTGGGGATGGCCCCTTCCTGTTCCAACATGACTGCGCACCAGTTCACAAAGCAAGGTCCATAAAGACATGGATAAGTGAGTTTGGTGTGGAAGAACTTAACTGGCCTGCACTGACCTCAACCCGACAGAGCACCTTTGGGATGAATTAGAGTGGAGACTGTGAGCCAGGCCTTCTCATCCAACATCACTGTCTGATCTCACAAATGCACTTCTGGAAGAATGGTCAAAAATTCCCATAAACACGCTCCTAACCCCTGAGGAAAGCCCTCCCAGAAGAGTTTGAAGCTGTTATAGCTGCAAAGGGTGGGTCGACATCATATTAAACCCTATGGATTAGGAATGGGATGACACTCATGTTCATATGTGCGTGAAGGCAGACGAGCGAATACTTCTGGAAATATAGTGTATATCTTACAAAAGGTACAAGTATAATATCTTAGTCTTATTTTGGGTGGATGCAGAAAGTTTTCTGCATCTATTTTTGTCTGTTTTTCCCCCTCTAGTAGAAAGCAATGTCTTTACATAAGCTTTGGTTCAGATCCAGAGGGATGTGGGGCGGAACTGAATCGTAATTCTGGAGGCTTCTTCCGGAATAATGACAGCATAACCTTGAAATTGTCTGTATGTGTGTGTGTTTTAATTATTATTTTGCTCTCTTTCTTTCTTTTTCTATTGCTTATTTAGTAAATATTATTATTATTATGATCATCATTAATTACTACTGGTGTATTTTCTTCTCTTTTGTTATTGCAATTGCTGTGTGACAATTGACAATGGAGTAAGTATAAACCTAGTGAAAGGTTGATGTAGATGATTGACCTTTCGTTGGGTCGCTCGTTTGAATTTCTGGAGCGAGGCCTGAATATGAGAAGAGGAAGGTCCTAACATGGGGGAGATGGGACTGTTTGGCTGTTTGATTCACCGGGAGTTTGAGTAAAGTTAAATAAATACCTCTTTTTGAGCATTTTGTTAGAATCCAGTCCAGAGTGATTTTTCCATTGTAGACTGGAATAAACAGTGCTGTTCCACTACACTTTAGCAATCTGATCACAGAGTGTCAGGTGAAAATATTTGATTTAATTATATTAAATAAGCTCACTCTTGTAATGAAGTGGAGGCTCATGCGGGTGCTGGTGGAAGGTGCAGTATCTGGACAGTCAAATTGTTTATTGAAAATGTTAATGATAGTGGTGCATTGGTGGACAATCAATAGGCTATTATTATCAAGCCTATTCAGAAAAATCAGTAACCTTGGATTATTGGGATATGCCTTCCTCTACAGCCATGAAAATGTGGCCATAAGCAGAAATAAAAGACAAAAAATTAGAACTTCAGCAACATTTTTGAAGTGCTTTTGATCACACTTGAAATGGAAGAGTTTCTCTCCAAACCTCGAGCAACTCAGCCTTCAGGGAGATCTTAGGATAAAATTAGAATACAACACAACCTGTCTAACAGCTGATTGATTGTACAATGAATAGTTCGCATTAACTGTAGTGAACTGGTCTTTTTCATGCTCTGATTTACTTTCTTTCACAGCAACTTTTCTCGGTTGGGCAAGCTCTAGACAACCAGGGTAAAAACCCATTCCACCTAAAGAAAAAACCAAGTTGTGTTTTTGTAGCTAATTGAAATTAGTTGGGCTTGGAAATGACAACGGTGATGCTAATGTTCAATGATCAGGCTAATGTAATGCATGATGTAATGTAATGCAATGCTGATATGTTTGCCAACATTGTGACCTGCCACATGCATACCAATATCATTTGGAATTAAAAGCATGCTTGAAAGCCCTGTTTGCACTGGATTGGTTTAACCAGAGGAGGCCTGGTGATGTAATTCATAAAGAAATTGACTGGCTTATTCATACAGGATAAAGAATCTGTGTAATTTCTACAAAATACTTCAGGTAGCCTGGATCAATCGTCATAACCCAGACGTTCACTTCAGTGTTAAGAGTCTGTGTTAAGAGTGAAATGGGTCCAAACAAACAAACAACAAAAACAAACTCTAATGGCAGATTGAATAGCATTAGGCTAACACAGTGGGCTCAATTAACTTACCAGTTGTGGCCCAACAGGACAGAAATTGTTCTGCCTTTTGAGAAATACCTTCAGATATTTCCATTCATTCTCCTTAATAATTAGCCCACAGTCACAATTTTTTTAGTCCTATTTTTATCCTGAAGATAAAAAAAACTGTGCCAGGAACGACATTGTAGCAGTTAGTCCTTCGGCCTTCAAAAAACAGGTGTTGATGTCTATTGCCCGGATTTGTTATTATGTTACTGTGAGGTCGATTCGAAAAGGACTACTTTTATTGAAGGAGCCCTGACAAATTATAGAAGATCTCTGCCTTTTGTTGAGCTTGGAGAATTCAATCCAGTATGTCTTCCCAAATAAATGTAATTTTCTGGAGGTCTGTTTCCACATGGGTGGGCTTTGTAGTCTTTCCTGAGCTACTCATATCAGTGAGCCCACCAGCTCCTACCTTGAAGGAATCAATTTTTAGGATAAGGCAAGAACTTTGGCCAGTAGAAAGAAAAGAGGGGGTGCATTGTGAGGCGCTGTGAGTTAATGAACCTCGCACGCAAGGAGCAGAGGGGCAGTAATGGGAGCTGAGGCACAATGTGTTCCTTAATGAAGTAGAGAGCCTCGGCTCTTTTAGGTCACTGATGAGCGGAACACACAATTAGCAGTTCAGCTAATGAAATTGCATGGCTTTAAAACAAGTCATATAAACGCAACCTTTTTGATCCTTCATCGCCTTTGGAAAGAGCTGAACACTGAAGAGGCTACAGCGTCATTTGTGGAAAAGAGCAGGTCAGGATAGAAGTGACGGAGCTTGGTGCACTAAGACGCATTAGCCGTAACGCCTAGCTCGTTTTACATGGGCTATTTATCTTCTGAGCTGTACAGTGCTGTGCTCTGCAGCTTGAGCACAATGATTTTGAACAGAAAAGTTGCATTTGGGCCTATTTATGGATTTGCCTTGAGTTTTTATGGGACACTAAGGGCTTCTCGTTGAGCTTGTCTTCTGCTTAGGATATATCCCCATGTTTTCTGCTGTTGGATTAAAGAGCAGACGAAACATGGCGAAAGAGAGATGTGAGTCACAAAGATCCTTTTGAACATGAGCTGCTTGTTTGTGTATTGAAGCCTCCTTTGTGTGGGCAAAAGGGTTGGGCAAAAGGCACCGTTCTGAAAAGACGACGTCTAATTGACTTTGCGGCTCTGAAACCAGACATCAGGTGCACTGAAACACACAAACCACAAAGTTTGATTTAGGGATGGTACATTGTTTGAAAGAAAATAAAAGACCCGTGGAACACTGTGTTGCACATTAAGTACGCAATGACGCTCTTGCTAATGATGCTAAAAATGTTTGTTTCTCCCATTTGCAATTAATCGCCCATGAATTATTGGAGGGCTATTTCCATGCAGCTGTCTGACACATTATTTTGATATATGGGTCGAGAAATAGCTGATGACTGGGGCAACAGTGAACAGAAAGGCAGAGCAGTTTTTGAATATAATGTGGATTATCAACAGTATTGTATACAGCAGTCAGAAAAGGGTCATGAAACACCCCAGTGCATCAGTGAAAAGTGTTTGCACTTTCTCTCCACTTCTCAGAGTTGTGAGAATAAAAAATTAACAATGCTTTTATTCATTTCTCCTGACAAATCTGTTCTCACACAATAGAAACCCTTTCATTTATAGTTACCCTGCAACCTCTTCATTTTTTTGGGAAGCTACCCAGCAGCAATCACTTTCTTCTTAGGTGCCTCTGGAGAATGTTCAAGCGCATATTCATGACTGCTGGAGTTGATTATATTGTGGACGAAATTAGCTTGCGTGCAGAAAAAAACACACACACAGGGCTTTGATGGACTCAGAACAAGTAATAAGATGCCGGATTTGTACGCTGCATAACTGATGTGGCCATATGTATTCCACATTTCTTCATTAAACCATTAAATTTGCATGGTTTGCGTTCGTGCCGCTACATGTTCAGCTCTGTAAGCTTGAGGTATTACTGTAGCGCTTTGAATGAGTGAGTCAGCCATACAAGACATCAATAATTCAGCCCCTTCTCCTGTGCCAGTTTGTCTGCAAAAGGCCCTGCTGAGTTCTCGTGTAAAGATGGATTACATACCCAAATACCGAGCTACCGTTCTCCTCAGGCATTTAAAGAGGCCAGACCAGGGCCCTGTGGCTCTGTCCTGCTGCTTTATTAGTCTGCTAGTCCCTCTGCATCCGTGTGCACAAGCACAGTCTGCCATGAGCTTCGCCCCTGGGCATCAACATTGCCAATAAATCTCCCATCAGGCCCTTTCCTGCTCCCTGACTTTCCTCATCATCACTGCTTGGCCTGGGGTTTGTGAGACCATGGGCATCAGTGGCAGACAGGCTGGCTTAAAGCTGTGGCCTACTGTGGCTACACTGAGGTGCTAGTTTATTAGAAAAACCTACCTTGTATGCGCCTTCAGTGATACCTACCATACAGATGCACTTTAAAAGTTTAGAATTACTGACTGCAGCTCATTTACTGAGCAGTTTATCAGCCACTGTCTCCCAAATCCATCAGTGGTAATGGACCTTCATAGGACCACCATGAACCTGATATTTTGGTGGTGGATCATTCTCAGCTCTACAGTGACACCAACATGGTAGAGGCATGTTAGTGTGTTAGACATTGAGTTTTGCATTATACTATATTAGAAACACCCATCTTGTCGGTACTTGTTATAAAGTTAGACTACAGGTCATCTGTTGATGCACACTTTGTGTTAGTCATCCTCTAGTCACAGCAACAGATGCTCCCTCTATATGTCTATATTTTCCATCTATATTTTGCATGCTAAGCAAAAAAAGAAGAAGCAAATACCTTCTGATTAGCTGGCTGCACGTCCGCGTTTAAACAAAACAGGAAACGCACGATTTCAAGGGATTGTTTGCCATGACTGAGCCTATGGAAATGAAATAATAGCTGGGTTGAAAGAAATGTTTAATACTTTCTCAGCATTAGATCTTTAAAGTTTTTTTTTGAAGGATTTAATGGCTAAGAAAGATATCCTTGCGAACTTGCTGCCATATTTGTTTTCCACAGGTTTGTTCTGGTTGTGGTGCTGTTTCCAAAAATCACCCCTACAATCATGATAAAACAGTGGTTTGTGTTTGACAAAGTCAGGCAAAATAAGCGATATCAAATGACCTTTCCTGTTACAGCAGGCAGTTCTTGGCCACAGAAAGTGGCAAAATGCAGCAGACCCCTGATCATAAGCAGAAGTCTGGCTTGCAAGACTAGACATCCTCTAGTACTTCATCACTGGTCATTTTCTAACCACAGGATGCTGTTGCTTATGTATTTTTGGTCGGTGGACTATTCTGAGCAGAGACATTATGCTGAGAAGTTCAAAATCCCCAGCAAACCCCAGCAATGCGGTGGCTGGATTTGCTCTCTCTGGGTGGCTTGGGCAGTCCTTTCTCTCCTCCAATCACTCAACACAGTGTTAGCCAATGTAGGCTAGTGGCTGGAAAAGTACTACAGCAAAGTTATCAAAGAGGAGAAAGGTCTACCACCCCAATAGTATTTAGTGTTTAGTCCTATGGTTCCATTCCATTGATATATGGGGTAGATGAGGACTGCTAAATCATGCAGCAACAGAAGTAACTCTAAGCCTATAAAGTGGTAGTTCTTTCTGATAAAATGGCTATGGAATATAGTTTCTTTTATATATATATATATATATATATATATATATATATATATATATATATATATATATATACACCCACTCTTTAGCATTCCTCTAGCAGGACTCCTCATATCACATCTTGTAAGTCGCTCTGGATAAGAGCGTCTGCTAAATGCTGTAAATGTAAATGTAAAATATCACATGATGTTTCCAGGCTGGGAGAGTGAAGGCTAGTTCTGTGCTGTGAATCACCACTAAATCCTACACAATGTCATTAGACAGCTCAGAGAGCTTGGAATAGAATGCTAACTGCCCAATTCTTTATATCAGCTAACAGACAACCACATTGGCTAGTAACATGTTGAGTGATTGGGACTGGAAGGGAGGACAATTAAGCTCTTGGCCACAGATAGCTATAACATGGATCAAACTTGCACTGTCCCAATGATAGAACCAGTTGAGTCACTCTGGACCCCAGAGCGCAGATTCAAGGTAGATCTTTCCAGTATAGTGCCTACCTGGTGCACTATTATGAAAGATATGTAAGATTTTAGTTTTTTGCAGCTACATTTTCATAACAGCCTCATTTTTGGGATTACTTTAACAAATAAAAGAGCAAAAGATAAGTTTGCAGGCTTGTGTTAATTAGTTTTAAGGCTGTGTTTTAGGTTCATTATGTGTGTGTGCTTTACTGACCTAGACTTTCTAGATGTTGTAAAGGCAGTGCCTTTCCATCATCCATCATCTCTCTCTCTCTCTCTCTCTCTCTCTCTCTCTCTCTCTCCCCCATGCTCTCTCCTCTCTTTTCTCTCTCTCTCCGTCTCACTTCTTTTCTCTCTCTCTCACCATTTCTCTCCCAGAGCTCAGGTGTTGGACAGAGTGCTTGCTGGTTGCCTTGGCTTGCCACTCTCGGTCTCGGCCCATAAATCAGCAGTCATTCAGCGCTTCCCTCGGCGTGCTGTGTAAATTCCCTCGCTAACAGCACATTCTCCCCTTTGATAGATGAGACGAGGGGCCTGTTGACTGCTGACATCTCTGCAGCTCTGGCTCTGCAGCCAAGCTGTGCTGCTAAGAGAATGGATTTATTTTAGCCTTCCTCCAAGGTCCTATTTGCACCCATATTTAAAGGGGGGGCATATTCCACATCTTTCTTGTATTTGATTTTTATCACTGATGACTTATGTGACTTATGTGGCACCCCAAGCAGTCAAAATGTTGTACGTAACCATTTTCCAACCTATCATTATCCCTTTGTATTAAGTAGGTTGTTTTGGTGACTTTGCCTTTAGGGTGAATATATGTAAATGACCTCTGTTCTGATTGACTGCTTCATGCAGAAAACAGTCTGGGCTGACACACTGCTTAGGCTTTCAGTATAAATGGGCAGGTCTTAAACTGCTGTAGCTGAATAGGTGGATACACACATGGGTGACAAATTGGAGGAAAAAAATCTCCCAAGATGCTTCCAGACAGGTTTACTGCATGCTACAATTAAGCACTTTACATCCTACCTTGCGCTGTGGCACAGCCCAGTTGACCTCAAATTTGGATCAAGATGGCAAGTGGGTTATTACTGGGGCATGGATGGCAGAAGCCAAAGACTGCTCCACTGAATATAATTTTAATAGGAACAATGACAAAAATGACAACAGCATTGACACCTTTTGGAAAGACATCAGCAACAGGGTTGGAAATAATAGTTGAAAGCATGCATTATGTCACCATCATACTTGTGCACTAGTAGAAAAGGGCAACTGTTCCTCAGAAGGCTGAGAATGTCAATGCAGGATGTGATCAGACCACGTCAGCAAGAACAGTCTGTACACACTTACATAGACAAGGATATTATCAGAAAGCTGTAGTGCATAAACCCCTCATTACAAAGATAGATGCACATTTGAGAGCTCAGTGGTGAGAAAACCATCAACGCTGATCTACAGAGATGTGGGAAAAGGTGCTATGGTCAGATGAGTCATCCTTCAACCTGTTCTCCATGAGTGAATAGAACACTACTGAACTGCCTGAACCCTGGATACCTTTTTTTTTTTTAATTGTGGAGTGAATTATTTTATTTTTATTATATTATATATATATTTTTGTTTTCTCCCCAATTTAGTCGTTTCCAGTTCCACCTGCTAGTTGGGACTCCCCCAGTCACACGATGCTATCAATGCTAGGAGGGTGAAGGCTAGCATAGGCTTCCTCCAAGACCTGTGAAACCAGCCACCACTTCTTTTCGAACTGCTGCTCACGCAATGTCTTTGGATGTGCTTGGACAAAAGCACCAACTGCCAGATCTGTTACGTCACCTAACAGACGCCTGTGTTGAGTGATGGGGGAAAAAGAGGGGCCACTCTACCCACCCAGAGAGAGCAAGGCCAATTGTGCTCTCTTGGACTCCCGGCTACGGATGGCTGTAGCATCACCAGGGATCAAACTTGCGGTCTCCTGATGATAGGGCCAACACTTAGGCGGTTGTGCCACTCGGGAGCCCCTGGATACCTAAATGAGATTGTTTAATAATCCGATGACTGTAGAAAGTCAGATTTTGTTAGTAAACATATCAATGTGTTTACATGCTCTTGTGTGATCAGATAGTGGGGAAACCGGGTCAACATGAATCAGGCAGTAACCAGATTTCTGCTTTGTAATCAGTCAATAAACTTACAAAAGACGCAATGTAAATGTAATGTAAACCTCAAACTTCATGCCGCAGCTTTTCAAAACATTGTGCCACTTCACCTGAAAATATGAACATACATCACTTAGAAGTAAGCAATGCTGCTTGCTTATGTCCAGCACTGCTGTCTGTTTTCACTAATGCACAGACAGAAGTTTGAAAGAAATCAGAGTAAGAGTTTACATGCACTGAGTACTGACTACTGAGCTTAAATTCAGTCTTGGTCATCTTTCTTAATCAGGTTTCTAGACCATACTGTGATCTAAGAAATCAGAGTAAGCTGTTCACAAGACCATCTGAATAATCAGATAAGTGTAGAAATTGGATTATTGAGTGCATATAAAGGCACACACTGCAGGGTAGCAGTGGGTTTGTAATGCTATAATGCTATAATATATATGTTATGCTGTGCAGGGTCACTTTCACCTGCTTGTGGGTCATTGGGCTACAAAGGTCATTTAGTTAAAAATCCGTTTAATCAGTTTAACTCAAAATAACACAACCCAGCTCTCAAATGATGTTTACAAATTTCAGCAGATTTAATAAGCATGGAAAGATGTAACCACATGGTTAACAATCAGCAGAACCCTAATGGTAATGACATATCACACAAAAAATTGAGGTGCATTCACTGACAGTCTCTCCATTAGCGCATTAATGTAAACCCAGAACCAGACCAATGAAAGCCATAGACGGTCAAGGTTTAAAGTTTACACTTAGACACATAGCTGAAGTTACCTTCTTACATTCAAATTTTCATTCCATGTTAAACAGTGAAGTTTCAGCCTCACACTTATGTGTTGGAAATCAGTGCGTTAGTTATTTAGTGGATAGCAAACATGATAAATCCACATTCCCAAATTTCACAAATCCAGTAGTGATGTCCAAAACAAGTTTCAAGATAAAATGTAAACTCATCCTGAAGCTCAGATGATTTTAAACTTGAGCGCTGTGTCCAATCTGCAGTGCATTGCTGTCACGCATTTCCACCAGCGTGTGGTAGAGTTTCCTCCATAAAACCATTAACATCACCAAAACAACTGAGGTTTACAACAAGATACTGTTTTGTGTCATCATTGTAATACACGAGGAGCAAATAATCCCATTTTCCAGATTGAAACTGTGCAGAACTGTTCCAATTAGGTGCTTTCTGGTTATCGCAGGTAGCGAGTGGACCATCTGATGCTGGTGCTTTTTGTTTGAGCTTTTCTCTCATACATTTTGCCATACGTACACATTTTTTAAAAAATGGTTCTTCAAGGCTTATTAATAAAGGTGATGGTTCCATTGAACTCTAAATAGAACAAATTAGATGGTTCTTAAATGGTTCTTTGGGAAATTGGTGAAATGGTTCTTCAGATTGATGAAGAATGTGTCATGTATGTTT
The DNA here is from genome assembly GCF_015220715.1 of Pygocentrus nattereri. Taxonomy (NCBI): domain Eukaryota; kingdom Metazoa; phylum Chordata; class Actinopteri; order Characiformes; family Serrasalmidae; genus Pygocentrus; species Pygocentrus nattereri. Next base: position 8,683,780 of record NC_051224.1, read on the forward strand.
CTACACAGAACCTTTCTAACATAGTTCTATATAACATCAAAAAGGGTTCTGCTATTTGTATGACGTCAAGCTTGTAAAGATAAAAGAATCCTTTTTAGTGTTATATGGAACTATGTGGTTCTGTGTAGAATACATTCTCCATCAATCTGAATGATTTCAGCAGGCAAAGAACTCTTTAAGCATAAAATGTTTCCATTTAGAAGTCATGGTTATTTAGTAATGGCAATCTTTGAAGATCCATCTTTATTCACAACATCACATTTTAATTCAGACAAAGTGTGGGAAATTCAGTTTTCCATGATACGGTCCTCTAAGCAGAGTTGCGTCTGCAAGGGCAAGCGGATTGTTAGATGCAGTTCCTTCTGTTTTGCATGATTGACAGGGGTTAATGATTGAAACGAACTCCTGTGACAAGGTGAAAACAATGCTGTGATGATCTTATCTAGGACATCAATCAAATACACAGTGCTCCAGACACATACATAGGCGTCTGCAGTGCGACTAAAACAATCAGAGTGATTTTTTCATGTCGTTGGTTAGAGAATATTAAAATGTTGACTGGAGCTAAGCACTTCAGTTTGAGCTTTTAGTGGTTGGTACAGCATAGTGGGTAACTTCTCTGCCTTCCATACTGTAGGCTGGGTTTCCCCGCCTGGGTAAACACCCTACACTATACCAATAAGAATCCTTGGGCAAGACTCCTAACGCTACCTTGGCCTACATGTGCAAAAAAAAGATCAAATCATAAGTTGCTCTGGATAAGAGCGTCTGCCAAATGTCGTAAATGAAATGAAGCTTTTTCTATTTAATTGATATCAGACTCCCACACGGACTACAGTATAGCATTTATGTATTGCAGTCTTTGCCAAACGCAAGGTGCAAGAAGCATTTTTTTTCTCTGTGACCCTTCCTTCTTTATCCTGGAGATTTATAACAGCATATAAAGACTGGAGGTCAGTCATCAGGCCCTCTTTTCCCCATTACCTTGAAGATTCAACAATCCACTGTATCAAAGACCTTGGACTTTTCTGTCATTCAAGTCAGGAAATGTGTCAGTGTCTCCAAACTTTTCTTTGCTCTCCTGCTGTTTCATTTCTTCTTCATGTAAATATGGTGAAAATGGCATCAATACATAAAAAGGCTGTTTTCACATGGAGGCAGAATCATTCACATTCTAAGGGTATTCATGCAAATCAACAGTGGCTCTCAACAGGGCTCTCTTCACAGCCTCTAAGCTGAATCTTTACCTTAAAGGGCCCATGGAAAAACAACTGTTCCATGTTCTTTTAAAGAAATAGACTGAAGTCGTATGAAAATTCAACTCAAGTCTGAGCAACATGATAGCAGATATCATTAATGTGATAAATTATGCCACAGCACAAAACAATATGCTTTTCTGAACATAGTGTTTACATCAGCTGTAAATATGGAACACTCAATAACTGAATGTTTCATTATAAAGAGAGCAAAATTAGTCCAGTTTAACTGGTCAAACACTGAACAAAAATCATCATATTCACAGCTTTTAATAGTATTTTTTAATCTAGCACTATTGCCTCTTTTTTCTTTTTTCTATTCCAATTGATCAGATGTCTGAAAAAAAGACACGGTGACATCATGTATTGTGAACATTTCTTGAAGTATTGTATCATATTTCTGTTGTATTGCCCACCTCTATGTGAAAATAGTGTTAAAGTTTCAAAACATATCATTAACTCCTCAGTCTACACATGTAAATTAAGCTATGAAAGAAAGCCCAGTTTGAATGTGTTGTTGTTGTGATGTCAACATGTTTACAAATATGTGGCTATTTAGGCTACAGCAGTTTAGCCCCGCCCATTCAGAATTTAGTTATAAGTCATAAGGTCTGCAGTCTGAATTTTAAATAAAGCACAATAAAGGGCAGCCAATCAAATCAGAGATCATTTGCATATACACTGTTAGAAATAAAGGTTCTGTGCAGGTCGATTTTTCGTTATCAACACACAAACAATGTAAATGTACCTTTGTACAACAGTGGTTTCAAGTTCCAATTATGTACCTTAAATAATATTTCCAGTAAAAGTACACTATATTCCCAAATGTATTCACTCAGCCATCCAAATCATTGAATTCAGGTGTTCCAATCACGTCCATGGCCACAGGGGTATAAAACCAAGCCCCTAGGCCTGCAGACTGCTTCTACAAACATTTGTGAAAGAATGTGTCGCTCTCAGGAGCTCAGTGAATTCCAGCGTGGTATCGGGATAGGATGCCACTGTGCAACAAGTCCAGTCGTGAAATTTCCTCGCTACTAAATATTCCACAGTCAACTGTCAGTGGGATTATAACAAAGTGGAAGTGATTGGAAACGACAGCAACTCAGCCACAAAGTGGTAGGCCATGTAAAATGACAGAGCAGGGTCAGCGGATGCTGAGGCGCATAGTGTGCAGAGGTCACTTTCTATAGAGTCAATCGCTACAGACCTCCAAACTTCATGTGGCCATCAGATTAGCTATAAGATATAAGAACAGTGTAGAGAGCTTCATGGAATGGGTTTCCATGGCCAAGCGGCTGCGTCAAATGCAGTGGTGTAAAGTGCCACCACTGGTCTCTAGAGCAGTGGAGATGTGTTCTCTGGAGTGACAAATCACGCTTCTCCATCTGGCAATCCGATGGATGAGTCTGGATTTGGCGGTTGCCAGGAGAACGATACTTGTCTGACTAAATTTGTCCAAGTGTAAAGTTTGGTGGAGGGGGGATTATGGTGTGGGGTTGTTTTTCAGGAGTTGGGCTTGGCCCCTTAGTTCCAGTGAAAGGAACTGTTAATGCTTCAGCAGACCAAGAGATTTTGGACAATTTCATGCTTCCAACTTTGTGGGAACAGTTTGGGGATGACCCCTTCCTGTTCCAACATGACTGTGCACCAGTGCACAAAGCAAGATCCATAAAAACATGGATGAGCAAATTTGGTGTGAAAGAGAAGAGCTTGACTGGTCTGATCTTAACCTGATAGAACACCTTTGGGATGAATTAGAGCGGAGACAGCAAGCCTGGCCTTCTCGTACAACATCAGTGTCCGACATCACAAATGCACTTCTGGAAGAATGGTCAAAATTTCCATAAACACACTCCTAACCCTTGTGGAAACTGTTCCTTGAAGCTGTTACAGCTGCAAAGGGTGGGCCAACATCAAAACCCTATGGATTAAGAATGGGATGTCACTCAAGTTCATATGCGTGTGAAGGCAGATGAACAAATACTTTTGGAAATATAGTGTATATATTTGTATTTTTTAATAAGCTAGTATTTTAAAACAGAGCAACAAAATAAAAAGCCTGGAGAAGAGACTGTGTGGAGTCAATACAACTTAGAAAATATAATTTCATTGGGTTATGGTACTATTATGCTCACTGACTAAAGGTACTGAGATGTACACTTGATGGTACCACCCCAATGACAAGAGGAGTACCACCACAGTGACAGTTTAATACCTTTATTTCTGAGAGTGAATCAGTCTTAAAGGAACAGTAACAACAAAATAGACAGGTCGGAAAATGGTAACGTAAACATGAATTATATTTTTGGCGCATGAATTCACATAAATATCTTGAGTGGACCGCAAGGAACAAGATCAATTATCAGAACAATCAACATTAATGGCAGAAAAGAAACAGGTTTGGCCTTTAAGTTTTATAAAAAAATGACACATATTTTTTGTATAAAGCACTTTTTGCCAAGACCACCAGCATGTTGCATCAGGTCAAACTCAGGGCTGTTTTGTCCTCAAAATGTACAAAACCCCATGTAAACATTCACAAGCCACCACCTGTACTCAACCATCTTCAAAATTGCTTCTTTTGACAGGAGTGATTGAGAGAAGCTTGGTTTATCAGCCCCTTCGAAGCAGGCCTTTGGTGAAATAGGGGTGTCTTGGAGGTTCGCTGCCAATCCACATGAAATACTACAGCGGATCGTTATGCAGGGTGCTGTCCTCTTCACCATAACTCACCCTGCCTGACCCACCCTCAGTCCATGCTCCTGCTGACAGCTCCACTAAATCTCGCAGTTTTTACGGGATAAACTCTTCTTCATAGCTTGAGCAGCACGCAGCTTGGATTGAGAGCCCGAAACGATGCCTTTGGCCTCATCAGTCGAAATCTATTCCCATCACCATAATACTGCTTAATTTGATGAGGTTGGGCCCACTTGGCTGTGATATTATTGTTTACACAAACTCCAATGCCACTGTATGTGATCTGGAGGCAGCTCCATGGTAATGCTCTGGATTGCTTGGAACCACGGTAATTGTAGCCACTGAAAAAAAATAATAAATCTTAATCGTATCTCAATCTCGATGGAAGGCTGAAATAAATTGTTAGGCACCGCCACCAATTCACCGCTTCTCTCTGGCTGCTCGTGAGTGTGCGTGAGATCGAGATTGTCTCTTCATATTTGCAAGTCTGAGTAGCAACAGAAAGGCCATTATCAGCTCGTAAACATGTAGACTCATCATCGGGGGAACGTCTCGCAGCAAAAGCAGTGCATCTTATCAACTTAGTCGCACCTATCACTCCCTATCAATTGATCCCAGATACCTTTTTTCTGCTTTGAGCAACACATTAACATGTCTGAGAACTAACTCAAGTGGATTGCTGATATTATCATTCAAATCATCTTGCAAAATGTTCAGAACATCCCAACCCACTCTTTCCTCATACATAGTGGCCATCAGTGGCCTGAATATGATTATTGTGCCATGATCCATGTATATGAATGGAAACTAATGACAATGTGATCGGAATATAGCTTCTATGCTGTACATGTATAATGGTCCTGTACATAACAATGAACACAGAAAACAGCACCGCTAAGGGCTTGCGGTGAATTGTTAACCAACTCCCAATTCCACCCTTCCAACTTATGTGTCATACATACATGCATATGCACACTTTTTGAGATAGGAGTGGGGTGTGTTAAGAGAACAGTTGCAACCATGATGTTGGGAGAGACTGTTGCCCTAGAGCAAGGGTGTCATTCTTCCAGGCAGTGGCAGTTCTTCCTGTACGCAAACTATACTATATAAGTTGTGCATGGCCTTCACTTGCTGAGGGGCCCCCCATGGCAAGAATGATGTCATAGATTTTATAGTTAAACCATTATACAAGTCAATGTTTGCTTATGGTATCAGGAAGCCTAGGACCTGCACTGCTTCTAGGCTATGGTCTCTGCAAAGACTAGCATTTATCTCGTCTAACAGTCTGAAGTAAACTCATGCATACTTTGCTAACTGGCTAATGAGTTGAATCTGATATGTTTAATAAGGAGGAACACTAAAGTCTGCAGGGTTGGGCCCATTTGAAACCCAGTTTGAACACCCTGCCCTAGATGTTTGCTACTAGCAGACCACTCTGCTATCAGAGTAAGCAAAGCAAACATTAGCTAAAGTTTGCTCAGTTTCAATCATTTTGCAATACAAGTACAATACAAGTGCTCATATGTGGCTATATAACATTAGTTGGAAGTATATATTTTCTGCAGTTAGTTTTGGGAATAGCTATTTGCAGTGGGGGTTAATTGCCCTTCAAGGAATTCTGTCTTTAATTGTGGCAGTGGTACCTATTTGTCAATTAATGTTATCATTCACATTGATGATGACTCTAGCTTTTGACTGCTGTGGTTTATTAATTGTCTTACGTGCAACAATTAATCAATTACACTGTAAGGGCTCATTTTTGGCCAATACTTATGTTCCTCGCTCTTATAATTTACATATTAGGTTCTTGATAGTTAAAGAGTAATTTAAAGTAGTTACTAAATAGTATTGAACTAATGTCCATAGTCTATTCATAGGCTTATGTGGAACATTTAACCCGTTAAAGTCTAATGGGCCCTCTGCTTACTGCTTACAAGCAGTTTATGGGGCAGACTGTCAGTTTCTAGACCTGAGGTCACTAATAGGCGGACCAACTGGGTGGTCCTATTTTGAGCCTACGATGAGCACTGAGACTCAAGTGAGTGACGCACACACAGGGGCGGGACGAGACGAGAAACAGCAGTCAGAGAAGAAAGTGAGTCAGAGGGAGATTATTTCACATGGCGTTCTCAAAAAAGACAAAACTGACTATAAATGCTGTTGAAATATGACTGAATTGTACTTTATTTGATTTGACGTTCAGTTTTTGACTACATAAGATGTTGATATACTTACTAGGCTACTTCAGTTTACAGTATATGGCTCCGAGTCATAATGCAAGTTAGACATTATGATGTTCCGGACCTTCGCTTGAGGAATTTTTCTCTAACTGGACCTTATTGAATTTGAATTAAATACCCCTGCTGTAGACAGATTGAGATGCTTGGGGGGGTTAAGAAATAAATAGCAAAATATAAATCTCTATTTGGCCCACATGCTTTAGTATGGAAGCCTATTTTGCCAGACGGGAAAAAAAACTATTTTGACTTTGTTTAGAAATTACATTTACATTTTGGCTATTGGAATGAGCAGAACTTGAGTTTTAAAATCCTTATTTAATTTTACCTAAAGTATCCTGGTCATTTAGTAACACTATGATTTATACTTCTTAGCAATGTGCTGTGTATCAAAGGCACATTATAGCACTTATAGAACAGCACTTATAGAAGCCAGTGCATGCAAAAAGTAACAAGTAGCGGGAAGATTTGTATGCTTTCAGTAACTGTTTGAGAAAAGGAAATGGTCAAATCATTATTTCTGCAAAATCTACTTGGATGAGTTTGTGAGAATGTTTGTGTACATTCAAAGTATTAGTTAATAGCAGTTTAAACTGCTTTTATTTCTTTGATGAAATTAAGAATAATTTTACATGATTATTCATAAATACTCTCCATCGGAAATAAAGGTTTAGCTGGCACAAAACATGAATCCTAAGACATATTATTAGCTAACGGCTATGAATGGAGCCATTGTGCTATCTGCTAATCATGGGACAGTCTTTCTAATAATTGACTTTGCATGGTAGATGACCCTGAGGTCCAAACAAACAGAGCCTGTCTTTTCTCTTCAGTTCTCTGGTACAGCAAACGAGAGCATAAAAATCTGCCCAACAAGCATGGCTTTCCTAGATGACGCACTTGTGGAAGAGTGACGTCAGAATCACCAGTGTTTTCATTATCTGTGGTTTGTAACCCATGTCAGTAGCGTTGGAGAGAGGAAGTGGGACAATGGGATTGAGCTGGTGCAAGATATCCAGCTTGTGCTCTCAGGCCGGGCCATTTGCTGACCGCTGCTGTGACATCTGCTGCCAGTTGTGTCTGGAGGGCTGCTGCGGGGCCTGTGCCGATGACTGCCGCTACACCTTCTGGTTCATGTGCACAAGGCTGGCTAACTACTGCCTAGCCTTCACCAGCTCAGAGGAGCCTCAGAGAGCCCACCACACAGAAGGTGAGTAACAGTTTTGCTGCTGACTAGCACTTAAGTTAAAGTTTACTCACTGCTGTCCTCAGTTCAACCTTTAAGTACATGGGCCTCTGTGCTATCAGTTCGCAACGGCTGCTTTCAGGCTAGTGCAGCTTAAATTCTCTAAGATTTCCTTCTCACATGCGCGCACACACACACACACACACACACACACAAACATAGACATGAAAATTACATACACACACAGGTTTGCATGTGTGCCATGTTTATTCCACATTGTGGGGACCAAAACGTATTTATACAATCATGTTGAGGAGATCTTCTTCCTTGTGGGGACCACAATGTGTATGTGTGTGTGTGTGTGTGTGTGTGTGGGGGGGGGGGGGGGGTGGGGGGGGGGGGGGGGGGGGGGCTGAGGGGGGGTTCAAAGAGACGAAACTGACAGAGACTCACAAACACATCAAAAACTTGTACGGCTAGGGCAGTAAATGTTTCATTCGGTCGATAAGACCAAACATTTGCATGGTACAAGTAAACAAATAAACAGTTCATTGGATTTTATGTTTGCTAGCATAACTGTTTCCAAAGCTCTCCTTGAGAAGCCTCAATATTTACAGCTACCGTCCAAAAAGTACTTTGCTAGTTTGCTATTTAATCTGTTGCTCACGTATGTCTTTTTTGCTACTCACAGTCTTGACGTGGTCTGGCTTTGACACTGTTCTTGTTAACCCTCTCATTCTTAATAAATATCGACATTTTACATCCATGAGTTTCTGGTTTGTTCACCAAAAATGACAAGAGGGCACTGCATTATGTATTAAAATATGTTTTGGTGGTCTATGACGTCCTGCATGGTCATTGGAAGTCCCATTTTCTCTGTGCCTTTCAATTTCAAACTTCCAACTTTCAGTTTCAGGGTCCAAGCACATGTTACTTTGTTATTGTTGCTGTTCTTCTTCTTCTTCTTCTTCTTCTTAATATAATACCACGAAACAATATGGGCAGACCAAACCATAAGCCACAGACACATGAAACTTCATCATTAGTTAGTATTCGATGCCACTACACAGATGCACAATGAGCTTTTGGAAAGCCTAATGCATTTGGCTTTGTAACACCTAAACTCCTAAAAAAAAGTCTGGTTCCATTGACTTGCATTAAAAGTAAAGTAGGTTTTTTCCATCTTCTGTAAAGTTACTATTTTAGATTATGAGGTTTTAACTCAGGAGTATTTTTTTTGTGTTTACATGACTTAATTCAGGAATTCTCTTTGGTCTGTAGATGCTTTTCTGAATGGGGGACAGGTGGTTTAAATGGCTGTGGACATGACGAGCTGAAAGCTTCAGTATTTCTGGGAACTGTCGGACCAGATGGATGAGCACCTCTCACCTCCCTCAGTTGCCACTGGTTGCAACACTGTGTGACCGCATTGGGTTTATTTATGAACATCTGACAGTGTATGAAGATCTAGAATCTTCTCACATTACAGAGTTGAAGAGACTCATGTCTTTTGCAAATAAAATACATGCAGTAATGTATCCCTGACATATATTGTACGCTATACATTCTGAAGACTCATTCTGAGAATGAATTTTACTTTTGCTTTTTATATAATTCCACCATCTAGCATTTGTGAAATTCCTTTGGATGACCTACTAAGGATGAAAGTGTTTACACACTCTGGCAAGAAAAGGAAGTAGTACACAGGCTTCTTTGACATGCAAGGACCTCAGAAATGTGCTTGTTTGAAGGGGACGGGCAGGAAAAACCTGAATGCACACCCACGGGAACGCACCAACCCACAGCCGAGGATGAAATTAGACAGGTTTTTTGGTTCTGTTTTGTGAGTGAAAGAGGGCCACTGCCCTGAAGACTGGCTCTGTCAACAGTGAAGACAACACGAAGACAGCTAGATCTCAATTCAAGACATCGAAAAAGGAGTATATCTCTTTTTGTGGCTTATTTGGAGCACATTTTGAAGGGTGAAAAAGAAGACAGCCCAGAACCGTGTGAGGTAAATAAAGACTATTTGATGAAGCTCAGCTATTATTGTGTTCTCTGTTCTCCTGTTAGGTGACAGCGGTGTGATTGAAGGTTTTAATTCCAGCTAATTCGGTTTCTTAAAAAAGAATAACCAGCACCAGGGCATGGGAAAGGTTTGAGAAAAATAAAGCACATAAAACTGTGTGTTAGAGAAGGTACATTAAATTGAAAGTGCACCTCTGTTTGGTAATTTGATCCATTCCTTTGGTCTTCGCTTTCACCTTTCACTGCACTAAGAGAGGGCACAAAGGAGCCAATGTGGGTTCCATTGTTTTTCTTCTATCTTAAAAATGCTCACCGTCTGATGGAAGTGTCTCTGTTCTCCCCCTGCAGTGCTATGATAATGAAGTTGTTAGCCATGAGCTACAGTTAATGATTCAAATCCAAAGAGGAAAGACAGGTGACTAGGCCATGTGATTCTATTTGTAGAGTATCATTCAGTTTTGTAATGGTTGTGTGTGCTGTGATTTGTGAATCATGAAATGGAAAGCAGAGGTAAGCATTCGAGGAGGTGACAGCACCCAAAAGCTAAGACTAGGTCTGAAACTGTACCCTATTTACTTTATAGTGAACTATTTTTGGATTTGTTTTGTTGTGGTGTCCAAAAACATAGTGGAGGATGTTTATTGTACACCCCCAATTCCAGTGAAGTTGGGATGTTGTGTAAAACATAAATAAAAACAGAATACGATGATTTGCAAATCCTTTTCAACCTATATTCAATTGAATACACTACAAAGACACAATATTTAATGTTCAAACAGATAAACTTTATTGTTTTTTGCAAATATTCACTCATTTTGAATTTGATGCCTGCAACATGTTTCAAAGAAGTTGGGACAACACTTGTTTGGAACATTCCACAGGTGAACAGGTTCATTGGAAACAGGTGAGTGTCATGGTTGGGTACAAAGGGAGCATCCCTGAAAGGCTCAGTCGTTCACAAGCAAGGACGGGGCGAGATTCACCACTTTGTGAACATGTGCGTGAGCAAATAGTCCAACAGTTTAAGAACAACGTTTCTCAACGTGCAATTGCAAAGAATTTAGGGATTTTATCATCTACGGTCCACAATATCATCAAAAGATTCAGAGAATCTGGAGAAATCTCTGCAAGTAAGCGGCAAGGCAGAAAACCAACATTGAATGCCCGTGACCTTCGATCCCTCAGGTGGCACTGCATTAAAAACCGACATCATTCTGTAACGGATATTATCACATGGGCTCAGGAACACTTCAGAAAACCACTGTCAGTGAACACAGTTCGTCGCTCCATCTACAAGTGCAAGTTAAAACTCTGTCATGCAAAGCGAAAGCCATAAATTAACAACACACAGAAACGCCGCTGGCTTCTCTGGGCCCGAGCTCATCTGAGATGGACTGATGCAAAGTGGAAAAGTGTCCTGTGGTCTGACGAGTCCACATTTCAGATTGTTTTTGGAAATCATGGACGTCATGTCCTCCGGGCCAAAGAGGAAAAGGACTGTCTGGATTGTTATCAGCGCAAAGTTCAAAAGCCAGCACTGATGGTGTGGGGGTGTGTTAGTGCCCATGGCATGGGTAACTTGCACATCTGTGAAGGCACCATTAATGCTGAAAGGTACATACAGGTTTTGGAGCAACATATGCTGCCATCCAAGCGATGTTTTTTTCAGGGATGTCCTTCTTATTTCAGCAAGACAATGCCAAACCACATTCTGCACGTGTTACAACAGCGTGGCTTCGTAGTAAAAGAGCGGGTACTAGACTGGCCTGCCTGCAGTCCAGACCTGTCTCCTATTGAAAATGTGTGGAGCATTATGAAGCGCAAAACACGACAACGGAGACATCAAGCAAGAATGGGGAAGAATTCCAGCTACAAAGCTTCAACAATTAGTGTCCTCAGTGTCCCAAACGCTTATTGAGTGTTGTTAAAAGGAAAGGTGATGTAACACAGTGGTAAACATGCCCCTGTCCCAACTTCTTTGGAACATGTTGCAGGCATCAAATTCAAAATGAGTGAATATTTATGTTTTTTATGTTTTATGTTTTTACATATTTATGTTTTACACAACGTCCCAACTTCATTGGAATTGGGGTTGTACAAGGTAGGTAGTTCACAAATTATGATACCTATTGGGTAGAGAATACACATACAAAAATTAGTGTACAATTTTTTTACTTGAGTTAACTCAAATCACAAACTCTGTAAAAGTAGTGTTATAGACAGTGCTCCTGACTTAGCGATGCTAATCCAACATGGGTATCTGTTATAGCTGACACATCAGAATTAATATTTAGTATTCTCCTCCAGGTTTATTGACCTGTCCTGTGATGTGACCTAGAGGAAGCACATGCTAGCCTTCACCCTTCCAGATTGGTAGCATCGTTTGATAAGGGGGGCCTAAATAGCAGCCGACTTAATTGGCAAGAAAAACTTCTGGAAACAGAACCTCCATGTAATCTAAAGGTTCTATACCAAATTTTCTATGTCCATATAGACAACCCACTGATTGTTTAGGAACTTTTCATTTTAATAGTTTATAGTGGCTGTTCCAGGTGAAACTGGAAGTGCCTAAAGCCCGTGAGTACACAGCTAATTGCCCTTGAAGGTCTGAACCAACATCCAAACTTTTCTTTGGGCATTTGCCAAGGACTGGTGTATGTCAGCAGTGTGCAGATAGCAGGCTCGATGATCCATACAGCATCGACCTATTTCCATATCAGTTAATGACAATGAAAGGAAGGTCTGAGATACCGGAACAGAATTAGCATTGATTGGCTCTCTTTGCCCATGAGTCCGTCTGTCACTCCCTGTCTCCTTCACACTCTCCCGCAGGCCGGAGCTGGGACGCTGGCCATGGAGGAGGATTATATGAAGCAGGGCTACCCCGATGTCGTTAGGCAGCAGCACACGAGCAACGTGGCCGCGAGCCAGTCTGCTGATAAGAAGCGCTCGGATTCTGGGCCCAACTGCTGCATGCAGTGCTGCATGAAGACCAAGAACTGCCTGATGAGCCCAGAGTGTGGTCGCGCTCTCAACATCGCCAGCGTAATCTCCATGTGTGGCATGTGCATCCGCATGTGGACATGTAAGTTCAGAAACAGCAGGTCATCTGTGATGTTTGTTCTCAGTTCTGGTCCTGGGGGATGCCTGGCCTACACACATTTGTTTGGAAATAATGTCATAACTCAGTTTTTTTGTTTATTTTTAAGCATCATTTGCAACACCAGGTGCTGCAAAAGTACAAAATCATGACAAATGGACAAATAGAAATGGTCCAAAATGTGACTTGGATTATTGTGGTTTTAAACACAACAGTACTGTATATTTTCAATACAGTAAAGTAAAAAAATCCAATATTCATTTTGCTTTTTTTTTAGTCAACGTTCAATTGCCAAAACAAGACAGCAGGTGTAACCGCTGTTAACACATCATTTTCTTAAGTGTAGAACCGTATTTGGTCTCATTTTATTTGGATAGTCTGCTATAGTCCCCTATAGATCATCTATAGATGTTCAAATTGTTAACAAGCTATCCCTTGAAACTCTGATTGTAAACAGTGGTGTTGTTAGGGTTAGGCTTTGGACCAGGGTGAGAGTTGGGTTTAGGTTTTGGGTTGAGGTTAAGGTTAGAGTTAGGATTAGAGCCAGGTTTAGAGTTTTATGGCCAATCAAGTAGATATGTAGTTGAATGTAACTTGAAAGGGAATGAAGTATCTACAAAGCATCTATGGAGGCTATCCAAATAACGTGTTCCCCAGGTTTTCTTACATTTGTGATCGTGTATTTTAGGAATATTGAGGAGTATTTGTAATAAAATAGTCATAACTATTCCAATTAATGTCAGAATGTCTAATAATATCACCAATACTATTGCAGCTTCTGTCTACCAGCCCCCTTAGTGGCCATTCTGCCATTAAAATAGAAATTGACTTAGATATTATATAAAAAAATAATAAACACACACATACACATGATCAAAGCTGATTAATCAAACGAAACATTTTCCTCATAATTACGGCATCAGATTAACTAGGACACTGTTTACTCTCTGTGTGAAATGCTGTGACTCTGTTGAGCCGCAAGCAAGCAATCAGTGGTGAAAGAGGAGGGATAAAACGTCTTGTAAAAAAACGAAAATTCACACTTTTCAACAAAGATGACCCTGCCAAGAGAAAACAGACAGCTGCAGCTTTTGTAGTAAAATCATATCACATTTTAATTCAAAAATCTAATTCTGTTTCCAGTTTTGTAGATCATCCATCAAATTCTATTGCATCAATGTTACTGTGAAAAAAAGGATTAAAAACATAAAATCTTACCATAATCAATTCACAGTGCATATCCCACAAACCATACTGTATTGAAAAAAATAACCAGCATGGGTATAGTAACACCTGCACTCATTACATTAACATCCATTAAAAGAAAAGATGAAAAGTTGCTATGACAGTGAAGATGAATGTTTTCCCTACGCTGACACCCAACTTCAGCTTGTTAATTAGCTGATTAGGTGCGTTAGAGCAGAGAAAATGATATTGGGCCAGGATTGGCAATCACTGCTCTTTGATTCCTACAATGCTTTACAGTAGTATTGACCTCCCAAGCCTGTTAAAAGGTTTTTAGAAGCAGTGAATCATATCCATTAACCACACCTTCTGCAGGTTTAGATCTGTTCAGCAACTATAGCTTCCAGTGTTGGTTGAAGATTTGGCTTTAGCACTGGGCTATCCAGTTTTGTTCCAGCACAATTTGGTGATTATCAAAATTTGAAATCAAACTTGACTTATTTTTTACCTTGCTCATGTCCATGATTATATTAAGCAGAACTTAGATTATTTAAAAGACACAAATTTTTTTGTTTTTATTCCACCAGAATGTAATGACTTTTGTTTACCTTGAAATTCTGATTCTGATTTCTTGTTCATATTGACTTAAATTCAATCAATGAGCTGAAACTGGTTTGTTTGAGCAGGAACTAGGGCCCTCCACGTCCAGAGTAGTTGTGGAGATACTCAATGCCTTTTTCACATCATTCCAACTCCAGTCCTGCAGTTCAACTGCACTGCTCAGCTTTGTACTTTCACAGCTCTTGTCAAAGTCAAACTGTCAACTTTGTCATTTCTTCTCACTACAGACATGTGTTGAGTGAGGAACAAGATATAGCAACTCTATGGCACACTGCAGGGTTTACTATAAGAGCAACAGGCAGGCACACAATAAATAAAGGCATAAACTGTCCAAAATAGTGGTGTAGTGTCTGGGTATGCACTTGCATTTGGGCACAGGTTCTGGGGTGGCTGTGAATTGCCTGGGTTTCTTATCTTATGTATCACTGCTGTCGGAACAAAACCTTGTATCTCAGAAATGATAACTTTACAGCAGAAGGAAAAAGCCTACTTACCATTTAATGCAGGTCAATGGAACAGACTTATTTGCAAGTCATTTTTAGCCACTGTTGTCTGTCCATTCATCATGAAATTTCTACACAGTTTAAAGGGCAACAGGTACATTCAAATTATATCAAAAACTGAAAAGCGTGGAGATGCGAGGTTTTGTTTCCGACAGCAGCGATATGCATAAGAGCATGTACATTTTTAAATGCAGTTCCCACACTCAGCCTCACCTCTGCGTCGTATGAGCAACGTGGACTGTCCATGTTATTAGGTCAGAGCAGGCAGCACGAGCAGCAAACAATGGCTCCATTAAAAGTGAATGAGATGCTGCCTCAGTCCACAGTGAAAAAGCCGAATGTGTGAATGGATAGTCCGTGCAAGCTGTGGCGCATGCTGTTATGTTGCTCATGTCACGCAGTGGTAGTCTGAGTGAAGTAGCTCCAGCGTTTGCTGTGAATATTTCATTTGAAGTTGAAGATAGGGTCAGAAGACGTGGCTGCAGAGACATATAAAATACATCTGATACACTAAGACAATAGTTATCAATGCATTTCCAAAACCTGCAAATAAAAAACATCAGCTTTGGATTCATCGGTGAGGTAAACATCACCCTCCACTGACAACACACACTTTAAAGGTGAATTCCACCCATTTTTTATTTCTGTTTGTTGTTGAGACATAAACAATGTCATTCAGAGTGGCTAGATGTGCAATGGGTCACTGTAGAGAAAATGATTGACTCTTTACAGTGGTGGTGATAGAAACTAGCCATTGTAATGTCCACAACTCAAATATAGCCATTTTGTCTACTATCCAAAACTATTCTGTCTTCTGAGTTTTGTTTCTAATGTTGATGATGGCAAAATAGTGCTAAATTAGAAAAATAAGCGGAGACTATTTTATCTTACAATGCTTTGTATGTACATCACAAAAAACTTTGACAAAGTTTTAGTTACTGAATTAGTTATTGAGTTACTGAGCTCTGCTAAAGTCTGAGTAACTGATAAATCAATGTGATAATCAGTTATTAATCTCAGTGTTACTGAGCTCTGCTAAAGCCTGAGTAGACTGATAAATCAATGTGATTAGTTATTAATCTCAGTGTTACTGAGCTCTGCTAAATCCTGAGTAGACTGATAAATCAACGTGATGATCAGTTATTAATCTCAGTGTTACTGAGCTCTGCTAAAGCCTGAGTAGACTGATAAATCAATGTGATGATCAGTTATTAATCTCAGTGTTACTGAGCTCTGCTAAGGCCTGAGTAGACTGATAAATCAATGTGATGATCAGTTATTAATCTCAGTGTTACTGAGCTCTGCTAAAGCCTGAGTAGACTGATAAATCAACGTGATGATCAGTTATTAATCTCAGTGTTACTGAGCTCTGCTAAAGCCTGAGTAGACTGATAAATCAATGTGATGATCAGTTATTAATCTCAGTGTTACTGAGCTCTGCTAAAGCCTGAGTAGACTGATAAATCAATGTGATGATCAGTTATTAATCTCAGTGTTACTAAGCTCTGCTAAAGCCTGAGTAGACTGATAAATCAATGTGATGATCAATTATTAATCTCTGATAAACTGATAAATCAATGTGATTAGTTTTTAATCCGTTACTGAGCTCTGCTAAAGCCTAAATAGACTGTTAAATCAATATGATGATGATCAGTTATCATTGGAACAGAGCTGCCACAGAAAATTTAGTGGAGAAAAAATTTTGATGTAAATGATAAGATGGAAAGAAAAAAAATCATGTAATATGTGGTGGACAAAACAATTAGTTCTACTCTTTGCAGTCTAGAAATGCAGCCCATCTGGACTGCAGAGTCACAACATTTCACACAGACAGCCTACAGTGTCCTAGTTAATCTGAAACACAGTAATGGGGGAAAGGAATTTGTTTAATGAGATTAAAAATCTAAAGTCGATTTCCATTGTGTTGGCAGAAAGACGCTACGCAGAACAATGCGATAAATGAACAATACTAAATAGTATACTTGCTATCTAGTGGAATATTCCAATGTGTTGCATAAGACTTTGGCTATTTTTTAATTGCTTTGCACACCTGTCAAATTATGTTTCTCTCCAGTTATGTAAAATTACATTATATAATTGTCCAGCTATGTTTTATTCAACTTGCAACCTGCAACTACTGAATGTTTTACCATGTAAGGCAGATTTAAAGCAAAACACCAAACTGCAGAGCAGATGGGCGACAGGCCCAGAGATGAGAAACTCCAGTTTACATTGACAGTCAAATCAACACAATCACAAATAAAGCATATAGTCAGATGGCTGGCTGTGGGCTCCTTCTTAAGGAGCTCTGTATGTGAATCTTAAGGAGATAAGGTTCCTCCAATGCCTTTTTTTCAGTAATTCAAGCAGCAGGGTTTCTATTTAGTCACTGTGAAATCACTGTACCTTTAGGACTTCAAGCCTGTTTATGATTCATTGTCAAAATGGCAAAATGCCCTGCTATCTGGAGCTGAAGAACATGTGACTGGCGAACTCCGCTCACGTTCTCAGGGCTGAAGTCTGTCATTCTGTCTGTCACTTCTGAACTCCATTATTTTCTTTCATTTTTGCACTTACGATTAATCTGAAGTCTGATGTCCTGTCTGTCAATTCTAAAGGCTGTCATTTTCCCTTATTTCCCACAGAGATTTCTGCACACTGATGAATCCCCACAGTATTCTGGCGGCTACCACCCAGAACTTAGAACAAATGGAGACATCACGGTTACGGAATTTTCTTGGCCAGCTCAGTAACACAACCTTAGACTAAGCTCCACCCTGCATTTATCATAACTAGCAGCCTAGTGCATCCTTTGAGCAAAAAAAAAAACAGGAACACAACCAAATTTCAGAAATTTATCAAAGGAAGCAAATTAGGGGGCAAAAAAATGCTAAATTAACAAATAAGGGTGGGTGAATAAGTTATTATGTATAAAATGTGCAAAAGATTTGACATGGATGGTGCTCCCCTCCTCGTCCCAGCTCAGTTTGCCTCTGGCTGCTCTGCCCAGGCATGCATGGCTGTGAGACGTGACTGAGAGCCGGCGGTCGATCAGTCAGAAAATCCTAGACCCTGATTTTAACACTCCACCACTTCACACTATAACATATGGCATGGGTGCTTTTTGGAACAAATCTGGGAGGCTTACTTTCCAGCTGCACTGGGGTGCAGATTAAGGAATACATGCTTACAAATGTAATCAATAGCTAAATTAATAGAATGGAAAAGACCGTTTGTACCAGTTCTGCTCTTTTTGTGAATGTCTTTTAACGGATGTGTCTCACACACAACACTGGAGGCTCAATAGCAAGCATAATACTGTCTATGTATTTATGTACTTTATTTTCTGTATTTTTCATGTATTATTTCTTCAGCATGCATCTACAAGTTATTCAATATTATATGAGCATATGTACACTACGCTATATGTCCAGTTGGTTGACCATTTGCATAATTCTGACTTGCCTTCCGTTGCCTACGGTCGTTATGTCTAACAAGCTCAGGCTAGCATCCATGCCGCTTATACTAGCAGATTAAAGGTTCAGTGGTATAAAAAATCCTTTATTTATTCAAAATAGTCTTTACAGTGTGCTTCATACAGACCTACATATTTGAGAAGAGATGTGAAAATAGACCAGTTTATATAAGGATTCTAGAAACCATGTTTACATTTAGAAAACCAGGGAATCCTTTAGCGACTGGAGGTTTAAGTCTCAGATTTTCATATCTAATAAGGAGGAGATTATACCTAAGAAATTTGCCTCATCATTAGCTCCTCCAATGATAAAGCCAGTGTTAGCTGGCTTTACACGGTGAAACTTTCATGCAACTAGTTGCATGTTGTGAGTTATCTGCAAAATAACTTCTGTGCTACGATAATTACACAAAGAAAGGAAGAAATAAAATTGCACAGATTTTATTATTTTACCAGTGTTACATATAATTTACATATGTGTGTGATTTACATATCATTTACATATCAGCAAATCTTCTGTTTCTGTTTCTTGGCCACCGATCCAGTGAAATCAATGGTTTGAAAGTATGTAATTCAACAAGATCACCGAATGTGCTTTGGTTGGTGGCTTCATTAAACTTACACCCGCAACGTTTTTAAGTTTTTTCCTTCTCTTGACAGAGTGAAGTAGGGCCTATGGATGATTATGATTGCCTGAGAGGCATGTCAGTCATTATTTTGCAAACAGTCAATTCCTAGCACTGTTCCAACACCTAGTGTAAATCCACACCAGAAAGGTAGAGGCTGTTACTGCAGCAAAGGGGGATAAACTCTCTATTAATACCCTTGATTTCAGAGGCAGCATTGGATGAGCAGTTGTCTACAAACTGCTGGACATATACTGTATATGATGTTTACATAATAAAGAGTTTTGGGTAATGGTCAATCCTTAAGGCACCCCCCCTGGATACTATAATATTCTCAACTGGAATCTTACCATGATAACTTATGATCGAGTGTTTATATTGTATAGTCAATATTACATATATATTAAGAATGCTTAACATACAGCATCTTATGAAATTGATAAAACAGCCTCATTTTACCGTTGGCACGTTTACATTTACTAGTGATCATTAAAGGTAATCATTCAAAGTAACCAATCATCATTTCCGTGGGCTAAATCGTTTCAGCTTCTCTCTAGATACCATTCTCATCATCTACATTTTCAGAATGTTATTCATAAGATTTCTATTTCTATGAAATTACTAAGCGCACTTTTGTTTGCACTTAGGCAGAACCCTTGTTTATTTGCTGAATTCAACTTTTTGGGAAAATAAATTATATATAAAACGTAGGCTGTGAAAAATGTATGTCATGTTTTCTGTCTTTTTTTCCCCACTCTGTTATACATCAAGTTGGTTCTCTAAAATTTGCTGAATATTGCATATTTAAGTTTGTAGGATGCATGATTTATTTTCAGATATATATAGCTGCTGTAGAAACAATATATATATATTGTCTGATAAGAAATCTGATAAGAAATTGCTGCCATTAAGAATGTATCACTGTATCCCCGTCTTACATAGGCTAATGTGGAATATGTTCTGAGCAAAATTCGCATGGCTTACATCCTTTCAATTATCAGACTTTTATCAGACGCTCAATCAGAGCTCTCTGCTCTTCTTTATACCAAGTAAACAAGATACAGAGAGTATTTTGTGTAAACTACTCTACCTGGAATCTCCCTTTAATTTACCCACAGTACATACAGACAAAACCGCTGCAAGGGAAATACCTACAGATGGAGTTCAGAAGCTAGCAGGCTGTACTCTGCCCCTTCAAAGAGTCAATATCTGTCTAGATAACACGTTTAGTTTCAGTAGGACCAGTAACAGAAGTCACTCCACACTGCGACAAACCTGTCCGAAACCACCATGACAGAGTGGAGGTGTAATGATACATTTATATGATACAATATGTTTCATGGTTTCCGTGATATGACATCAGTGCATAAGTGAAAAAAGAAAGAGCTACATTCACTTTGCCTTTACTTTCTTTAGTCAAAATCTGGTTGCCAAAATAAGACCACAGCATCTAGGTGAAAGCGTAACTAACACAGCCAAGTCATTTTCTGACACAAACTAATTTAAATACACTGTACGGGGAGGATTTGCTAAAGAGGCACTAATTACTGACGTTCTACAGAAAATCTGTGCTTGTGGGGGTGGCCAATTTAACGGATTGTCTTTGTTTATACGGACGAGCAGAGGCACAAAACAGTCTCCTTGTTGCATAGAAGGCTGTTCTGTCAAGTAGGCAAAAAGAAATAGTTGTTTATTTGTGATTGTTTTGCCTTCTTCTCTTTCCCTTTCTGGCTTCAGTATGTTTATGTTTTGACTTTTTATGTCGAGCATTTGAATTTTTTCTTAAAAATAATGACACAAAAAGGTTTCAAAATTATGATTTATTCTGTTAAAACAATGACCTGTAGAGATTTTGACTTAGTTTGTGAAAATAAGGATTCATTTCTCTTTGAGAAAGTACAATTATTTTGAGAATATAAATCATTACATTGAGTGTTTTTTTTTTTGTTGGATGAATATCTCTGGGGGGAAAAAAAGCTTTTCACAGGTATTAAATAATGTGCATAATCATCAAGCTGGTATTCATTAGCCATAGTAAATCAGATTAGTTTGTTTAATTTAACAGCCTTCACCCAGTATTTTGTGCTTTGAGAGGGAGCAGGGGTTTATTATTTGGGCATTGGATCATTCTCAGCACTGCAGTGACACTGATGTGGTGGTGGTGTTTTAGTGTGTGTTGTGCTGCTCTGAGTAGGTCAGACACAGCAGTGCTGCTGGAGTATTTAAACACCTCAGTGTCACTGCTGGACTGAGAACAGTCCACCAACCAAAAATATCCAGCCAACAGCGTCCTGTGGGCAGCGTCCTATAACCATTTATGAAGGACTAGAGGATGATTAACACAAACTGTGTGGCAACATATGGTCTATTGTCTCTGACTTTACATCTACAAGGGGAACCAATGAGACAGAGGTGTCTGATATAGTGTATATTGTATTGATAGTATTAAGTAAAGATTAGGCTAAAATCAATTCTTAGTTCACTAATGTTTTAAAATCATTTTATTCATTATAAAAAAAATTGGTTATCTGAAGTGTAGTGGTTAATATTCATGCTCCTTATGTGGGAGACAAGAGTTCCACCCTTTCTTCAGACAGGATCTTGTGCAATTTTATAGCATTTAAATACATGCCATTAAATTGACATATAAGCTCACCCAACACAAAAAAGTCACATGTTATTGAAATGTACCTAATAGTATGCAATACCTCCATGAGCACGAATAACAGCTGTGATTCGATTTGGCATGGACCAAGTCTCTGGATATAGGTAACATCAATGTTCAGCCACTTTTGCATTAAAGATTTGTGCAGTTCAGCCAGATTGTGGATGTGGATGCCTTTTCTGGCATCTTACTTGTTCCAGTCCACAGATTTTCAAGAGGATTCAAATCTGGGGATTTTGCAGGTATTTCCTACAGACTGGCATTTTTGCCACTGCTGGTTAACCCATATGACTGTATGCTTCGATACACCAGCAAAGTCACCTACTACCTTCACACTGTGGACACTGTGGATCATTCCTTTTTTGCCTGTCATTACCATCTGCTTTACAACCTGTTTTCCAGACATCAAATGAGACAGTCACTGCACTGTACCTCCTCTTCTCAATCTATGAATCCCGTCGCACACCGTGCAGGTATATATAGCCTGCTCATATTTGTACACCGCCATCTGCAGGAGCCTGAAATTACTACCACTAAACACACAAGTCAACTAATGCATTTTTAATATGTACATATTGAGTACATCAGGCATATATGCAAATATATTTCTCACTTATACTAACACATATTTTGAAAAATATAAGTGAATATATTTCCTTTGCATATGGGACCAGCTGCTTTTAGGCTGTGGTTTTAAATACCAGGTTTCATTCTAGCAATGATGATATGCAATCAGGCAAATGCTAACAGCAGTGACTTCCTCCTCCATCTTGTTAGGAGCACTAAAGACCCATAGCACATATGTGATGAATTGCAATAGTCAGTTCTTAACACAAAATGTTGTACCCCAAAACTAAACAAACTTTTCTTTCTCTTATTGCTGCTTCTTTTTAATTAGAGTTAATATAACCATTCCAGTTTATGTCAGTATATCTGATTATCAGAAATACTTTTGTTGCATTAAATCGAACTGTGCACTCGATTCATAGCACTCATTCACTGTCTTGCAATCCTTGAGAAAAAAATAACATTAATATATGTATATCTAGCACACAGCTAATGATGTTGCCTATTACAGATGTTGCCTGTATATGTGATACATGCTGTAACATTAGAGCAGTCAGTGTGTCAGCACAGTGTGTCATTTCCCAAAGAAAAAGATGCTTTTATGCTTTCATAGGAAACCATTTAGAGAGTTTAATTTATTGTGAGCATATGGGCCTAAGGAGATTACATAGTTGCCGCAGCGAAAGTTTATCTCCTAATTAGACTATGAATAATTGGTGTGTCATAAATCAAAGGTCATCCATTGCTCTGGGGCATACATAATCATTTGCAATCCGCCTTTTTTTTTTTCCACTTCCTCGCTGCATAAGAGGGTATTATGTAAGATGAACCATATTTGGGGAGTAGCAGTAGCAGTATACTCTGAAACCTACAATTCAGGGAAGCCGCTGTAAGGAACTCCCTGACCTCTCGGCCCCTGAGCCTTCAGGGAAATTGCTGATGGGTGAAGGGGTCTTTTTTTCTGCTCTTTGAATTTTCCATCATCTGACTCATGATATCTGCTCATGACAGCGCTCACCCTCTTCACCCACACGGAGAGGGATGCTCTTGGCTTAGGAAGCGATTTGCTATTCTTCTTGGCTTGCCAGGCCGAGTGGAGGATGATTCTTCTGGACTTTTTATTTTTTCTTTTTTTTTTCAAAGATTTGTCAGTCATCTCAGTAGGAGTATGAGTAGCTGTCCAAAAAAATTGCAAGGAGAGATCCCTGCCAGGCACATGCACAGACAGACTCCAGAGAAGATTGAGCCTGTGTCTATTTGCCCTTCTGTTGTACAAGTACCCTCTTGGTTGGCCTGTACAGTAATTGTATTTCATGTGGCCTCTGCCATTGTTCAAGAACCACAGAAATACACTAAAAGGCCAAAGGCTTGGACAACCCTTCTAATTAATGGATTTGTCTAATTTTGCCACAAATGTATAAAATAAGACCACGCACTCTCTGCATACAAACACAGTAGAACGGGTCAAGAGCTCAGTGACTTTCAATATGCCACCGTCATAGGACACCATCTTTCCAACAAGTCAAATTGCCAGGGTTGTGCCTTTAGCAGGATCGTAACTGGAATCTAGATTTTAGTGAGATCCATTTTTCAGAAGAGTGACCCCTTCACACAATGAGTACACCAAACTGCTGAAAAGGTGAACTATAAATGTAAAATCTCTTCCATTCTGCCGTAAAACTATTACTGTTCTTTCTTTACATGATACTATACTGCCAATATGCTGACTGTGAACTTTCTTCTGCTTGATGCAGTATACGTAGGTAACACACCTACTACTATAGAGCTTGTAACCCATATTGCAGATGAGTGAATACTGCAATATTACTCCATACAAAAATGTGATATATGGACACATATACATATGTATCATAATGTGTCAGGCCTATACTCCAGAATATATATGTAAGTATCAAATATTGGACATACATGCACGATATGTGGGTCATGCATATCACAAGTGATACATATGTCTGATGCATGGATCATATAAATATATCTGATATAAACACCAAATGATTTGATAAAATAAATTATACCAAAATGATAAATTATACCACCATATAAAATTATACTTACACTAAAAAAAACAAAACAAAACAAAACAAAAAAACCTTATAGCAAGTATATCACCGCTGTCAGAACAAAACCTCATATCCCCAAAATGGTCATTTTATAGGAGAAGGAAAAAACCTACATTACTTTCAATGTAAGTCAATGGAACCAGACGTTTTCCCCCAAATCATTTTTGACCATTTATTTTGGTCCATGAAATTTAGACACAAAATAAGGTCAACATGCATTTTCAAATTATGTCAAAAACTGAAAATTATAAATGGAGATGCAAGGTTTTGTTCCGACAACAGCGATATATGAGTAATATATTCCATCCATACACAAATGATGTTTTTATTTGCCACATAAGTTACTAATATATATATATATATATATATATATATATATATATATATATATATATATATATATATATGCTAATGTCTTATATTTGAAATCCATATATTGCCACATATCACATTTCTGTATTGGATGAATGGTTTATAAAATTAATTAACTGTTCTCCTAAACCCACGCCTTTACAGCATAGCCATGCCATATGTTAGCCTATATCATGTCTTGCATATCTCAAGCAGTTAAAGTCAGTCAGGAGAGCATAGCATCTGTTTTAGAGCTACATGTAGCAACAAGTTTATGGGCAACCACAACTTTCTTGAGGTCAGCTGAGAAGAAGTTGTGTCACTGCTGATTGGAAAGTCGTGGGATGGGGGTTTCCTTCACAGTGGGTTGCTGCATTATCAGGACATTACCGTTTCCCCATTTAATGATTGCATGAAATAAAACCATCCCAAACCACTGCAGTCCAGACCTCTGTGTCCTCATGAAAGTCATGGTCATGACCCTTAATTCCGCTGAGTTTGGGGAAAGTAATTCTATGAAAAGTGGACAATTTGCAAACCTGATTCTTTCCTTTGCAGCTTTTCAAATATTTTTAAACTGTTAAGCCCGTTACCTGTAAGTTGCTAACAGGGTTTATGGTAACATGGTTTAGTTTTTTTAACCATTATTCCACTTGTATTGAACGCGCCCATCATGAACATCCCGCTACAGCGAAATCTTTTTCTTTGGTGATGCCACAGTATTTTATTGCTATACATGAAAGAGGACTAATTAATACTTCATTCACGTTAAATTAAACTAAAAGGGTTCATTTCTTTACCTGACATTAGTAAAATATTAGTGATATAATCAGTAATCGCACTGGTTTTCATGACCAAGCAGCTGCACACAAGCCTAACATCTAAATGCACAATACCAAGCACCGGGGGAGTGGTGTAAAGCACGCCATCACTGGACTCAGGAGCATTGAAAACATATTCTGTGAAGTGACAAGTCATGCTTCTCTATCTGGCAGTCTGATAGACAAGTCTGGGTTTTGACGCCTGCCAGGTGAACATTACCTGCTTGACTGCATTGCGCTAAATATAAAGTTTGGTGGAGGGGGGATAATATGGGGTTGTTTTTCAGGGGTTGGCTTAGACCCCTTAGTTCCAGTGAAGGGAAAAAAGACATTTTGGACAATTGTATGCTTCTAACAAAGCAAGGTCCATAAAGACATGGACAAGTCATTATAAAATATCTATTACAATTTGCATAACTTGATCTGAGGATCAAATAAATGACCAATGGAATCAGTGATCAAGAGATGGAAATGTCCCCATTTTGATAGAAACAACCACATGCTGCAATTGTTTTAATTACTGTACCCCCCAAAATGTCTGTGCATGTGTCTGTCCCTGCATTTCACTGGGTAATGTTGCTCAGAGTCATGGCCTGTGCTGGTGCTGATTTGAAGGTGAGACATTTGTTGGATGAGCCTGCGCTGGGCTTGGTGGATGAATGTGACTGGACTAGATTAGTGTTCATCTCCCAATTTTGCAGCTTTCTTCTCCTGTCCCTGAGGTCACCACAAAAAAAAAAAAACTCCTCAAATATGTATGTCCACAAAACTGTCTTTTCAGGAAGTGTCCTTTCCTTTGGCTGTCAGCAGCAGAAGCAGGAAGAGCGTGTGACTGGTTTGACCCGGTCTGTGGGTTCAGGTGAACCCGAAATACGATTGCACCAGCATCAGAGCGTAGTGCGTGATGAGAGGCTTATGGCTGACAGCTGCCCGCTGCTGTTTTGTCACAGTAATTTGCCGCCATCAGAGGCACTGCACCGGAGAGCAGCTGATTCATTGACAGATAATTCGGGCTGGAGCAGGCAGCTTACTCTTAATCTGGCCCTCAGGTGCATATCAACATGTTTCAGCCTCAAAGCAACACACGCACACTCCACAAGCTGCACTTCATCTGCTGCTTTGCCAGTTTGGATGTCCATGTCATTTGGAAAGGAGGTGTGTAGAAAAATTACACATTATTAATGCTAAAAAAATATGTTTAACAAATAAACAGAAAGTGTGCACTAAAATTTCCAGAAACCTGGCATATTCAAATTTATTTAAATATTTCCCTCAAATTTTGATTCAGTGCAATCTCAATCTCAGATGTGGTCCACCTTGTAGGTGTAAAGTCATAGACGGTACCTAATCTGTCACTGCACTGTGTGTGTTGGTCATCCTCTAGTCGTTCATCAGTGGTCACAGGATGCTGCCAACAAGATGCTGCTGGCTGGATACTTTTTGTTGGTGGACTATTCTCAGTCCAGCAGTGACACTGAGGTGTTTAAAAACACCAGCCACACTGCTTTGTCTGATCCACTTGTACCAGCGCAACACACACTGACACGCTACCACCATGTCAGTGTCACTGCAGTGCTGAGATCGGTTGACCATCCAAATAATACCTGGTGGTCTTGTGGGGGTCCTGACTATTGATGCACATGGTGAAAGGGGGGCAAACAAAGTATACAGAGAAACAGATGGACTACAGTATGTAACTGTAGAACTACAAAGCATATCTATATGGTATGATCTGAAGTGTTTAGAATATTATATGTTAATTAAAGCACTCTGTGTTAACTGTTGTATCATATTTTGTGTTATATTGTGTTAAATATGTTTTTTAAAAAGTAACAAAACGTGTTTTGAGACTATACATGGCAGGGCATACTTTACTCTTTATTAGATTTAGTTTATTAGATGTCTACCTTGAACCATCATTCATTGGCCATTTAATCAGAAACACAGGCCATATAGCTGCATTTTGTAGCCTTGTAATTACTGACTGTAGCCCAGCTGCTGCTGTGCACTTTATGAGCTACCTTCAACCCCATCCTTTAATGGAAAGGAACCGCTATAGGACCACCGCTGACTAGATATTATTCCACCAGTGGAGCATTCTCAGTACAGCAGTGACATCAAGACAGTAGTGGCATGGTGTTATATGTTATACTGGTATGAGCACATCAGGCACAGCGGTGTTGTGGGGGCTTTTCCTGTGGTCAGAAAATGACCACTGGTAAAGGGCTAGAGGATGTCTAACACAAACTGTGCAGGGACAAGAATGAGCTATAATGTCTTACTAGATCTGTCAACAAAATAGTTGTTGTGAATAAAGTGGCCAGCAATGCTGCTGTGTCTGATACACTCATGCCAACATAATACAGATTAACAAGCCACTGCAATGTTTGTGTCCAAATAATATGGAAACAGCAGTGGTTCTATGGTGATCCCTTTCTATTGAAAGACAGGGTATGGAAATCTGATATATGGCAATATATGGATTTCAAATATGACGTATAATAGCATACATGGACGTCTGTTATATCTAACTTGTATTTGTCACATATGAACATATATATGACATATATGGTGAGTTATTTGAAATTCACCATTTTCAAATATGGAACATACATTTCAGCCACACATCAACATAAACACTTAACAATATAAATAAATGACAGAAAAAAAATTATACATGGAAAATATTAATTTATATTATTTATATTATATTATTCATATATGCTAGCTTCTATATATATATATATATATATACAGGCATCTATCAGATTTCAGTACAGATAAAGGGGAGCTTATATTGTGCAGTAACAGATGGGCTACCACCAGTAATTGTAAACCTACAAAGTGCAGCTATACGGTAGGTGTAGATGGCAAAATGGCTAACAACTGTAGATACAAGGTAGGTGGACTTAATAAAACGGCAAGAGTTCAATTGAATTCAGTAACGGAGTATCCGTATTTAAGCTACGAAATGACATGCCATTTGTACTTGGCGTTTGTATTTGTTTTGTAATTGCAATGGAGGAACCGGGCAATTGAACATTTACTGCTTCCTTCCTGTAAAGTCAGAGTGCTTGTTTGAGATGCTGATGGTTCAGCAGAGCATGGGCTAGCAGGTTTGGTCGGAATTGACTTTTATTTTCATCTCTTCTCAGATACTTCTGTCTTATCCTGCAGACCAGCCCTTCCACTCAATTTCCATCTGACTGTGTGAAAATTGCAATGAAATAAAGATGTGAGCTGTGGATGGAGACAGAGAGGCTAGTGGATAAGAGTGAGTGAGTGAGTGAGTGAGAGAGAGAGAGAGACTGAGAGAGAAGAAGAAGATGAAGAAGAAGGATGGAGAGAGAAGCAGGAAAGAGAGAGAGAGGAAGAAAGGGGAGGAAGCTGAGAGATGAAAGAGCAGACATGAAAGCAATATGAAGATTTAAAATATCAGTCTTTACTCGAGTGTTTCGCTCAGTACTTTAAAGCAATAAGATCCTGCCGAAGCCATTATAGGCTACTTTGGACTGTACTTTGTAGAGCAATATCCCTATTCATGAGCAACAGGCCCATGAATAGTCCCGACGAAACAGTGGTATTAATATTGAAGAGCTCTGAATGACTTTATGAACATGATCACTGTTATGTGAAGGTAAATGGGATATCACTAGTATCTGTCATACTTTAATGCTTTTTTAGTCACAGCACAGTAAGCCAGAGGCAAAGGACAGACAGAACAGAACAGAACATAGCAACCTGCTTTTACACTGTGTGTATGAACTCATCTTCTGTGAACTCAGCAGGATGCATAACCCAAATAATACATATTACTACATACAGCAATGGTCAGAAAAATCATCATAAATAGAACTTTCTCTGTCAGCCTAGACATATTGGAAGTATTCCATATATTCCAAGTTTGTATGTCTAGTTTTGCATTGAAGTTATGCATCCAATAAGCTAACAAGTTTGTATTTGGAAGTAATGGAAGCCTGTAGGGCTTGGGAATGTGGTGTATAGATGCAGTGTTTTAGAGGTGGTCCACCATTGTGGCAGGGTTAGTCAGTCTAGGCTGGTTTTGAATAGTTGCATGATTTTTCCTTTCCTATCTGATTCCTTGTTTTTTGATAGAGATAAATATACTAAATACATTACCAGGTCTAAGATCAGAGAAAAATCAAGGAGGCAAGATCCAAAAGGGTGTTTCATTCAGTTAAATAGCACTTTAGAAGCAAGGCAGCGAGTCTGAAAAACATCCAGCTAAAGCTCATTTTACATTCTACTTGTATGGATGTTTATAAATGTTTGTAGATGTATAGATCTATTTTAGTGATGTTAAAAGTTTGGCATGAGCTAACGTATTCCTCATAACTCTACATTTACATCTAAAAGTGTTGAGATGAAGTTGGTTGCGATGTGATTTGGTTGATAATGTTAGATAATGTTAGCCTTATTGTAAACTTCAAGCCACATATGATGTAAAATGATTTTTTGTGGGGTTTATTATAGTACAGTGCAGTAATATTTTGCTGACTATCTAGGCTATCAGTGTTGGCTAAAAGGCTACAGTAGAATAATCCAATAACTAAATTAAATATGCCAGTAACTAAATGGAATATGCTAAAAATATAGTTTCATGAGTGCTATGTCATGAAGTCCCCTGCTACAAATAACAGCATAGACCGGATCAATTTCCATGCTGGTCTAGGCTGGTTTATACTAGTGATTATACTGGTGCTAGTTTAGCTGAACACCCTACATGGTCATGCTGGTTGACCAGTATACCAGCATCCAACGTACAACATTTGTTAGTTTTGTTGGTGGTCAAAATAAGAATGTCCATTATTGCTGAACAGCAGCATCCAAAACACAACATGTGCTGGCTTTGCTGGAAACCAGCCTTGCTGGTCTGTGCTGGTTTATCTAGCAAGGTTAAATTTGCCAGTGGCTGATTGGAATATCCACTTACAAACTGTACGTGTCTGAATTTTCTGAATTACTCAAAATAATAGGCACTGAAAGCAACATCAGTTAGGAAAAAAGTCTGGGAATTAAATAGGTGGTGGTGTATCCACATCATTACTCCACTCTTTGTTAGGGATCCACACTGTCAACAGGGCTAATTTTATCCATATAACATTGTTTGTCATCCCTCTGGGGCTATGTCAGAAATACCCCCTTCTCAGTGATTCACTTTTAAAGTCTAAACACCACAATAAAACAGCTCTTTAAGCTCTTGTGCCATGTGTATGTATTTGCAGCATGTGGATCCTGCCAATATGGCAGAAGAATCCCATAAAGTGCGATGTGGCGTTGATTCCTAAGCTGCATAGCCACCTGTTGGCATGATCACCACCTGTCAGCAGGAATCATCACACATTTGCCTACAGAATTAAAAGTAATCTTAAACAGACTTGCTTATGTAGTTTCTGATGCTATATTGTAACACAATGTACTAAATACACAAATTGATATTTCAAGATGCCTGTCCCAAATTTTTTAGCTCTGTAACAGTTTAGTCCATTTTTTATTGATAATAGTGTGTCAGACAGTACCAGAAACCACATAAGCAAGTCTATTTGAAATTGCTTAACAACTTGCCTCCGTTTGCCTCACTTGTATGATGGTTTGCATTATGCTAACATGTGGCTCTGAGCCTCTATTGCTAAGCAAAGCTTGAAAGCTACTTTAGCATCATAGCTCCAGTGCAAAGCTAAGGAACTCTGGACTTCAAACAGATCTTGGTGGATTGACTACATTTAGGGTAAGGGAGAAATTGCATAAATTGGATTTGTGGCTGAAGTAGCACATCGGGAATGTTAAACTTAAGCTTCATTACCACTGTTTGCTGCATTCTGAATGTGAACATGCATGAGAACATTTAGCAGATCTGAAACTCCACATGTGTTGATAGTGTTTAAGCTTATTTTTCCTATTTTACAGTGAATATCTTTGACAAGATGAGTACAGTGCACAAGGGCTGGGGATTATATATAATACATATCTTGGTATTTTTAGCCTGTTACTGAGAAAATATATATATAAATATACATTAATAATGCTTATTCTGTCTGAAATGGCGAGTGATTTTTCCACCAGAAGCAGCACGATTTGGAGTGAAAAGCCTATTAAATGTGCTGGCATATGCAAACATGAAGGCAAACAAACTGTTGCCAAGGAGATTTAAAATGTTTACTGCAAAAACACAAGGAGGAATATTTCTATTGTACAAGTTTCTTGCAATTCACAGCAGCTTGTGGTGGTGAAAGAGTTTTTTTTTTTTTATACCAACTCATAAATATTTCACATATCACCCACCTGTAATCTGTATCTCAATGATTAGGCCTCTGTAAGCTGTAGTTCTTTCTGCTGCATATTGTGATGATCCCTGCTTGAATCGGATGCTGCTAGCGAGGGTCTTCATCGTCTTTGACTTTTCATTCCTCAAGCAGAAGTAAAATCTCCTCCTAACACTTTGATATAAAGGTACCCCTGACATGCACCCTCCTATTAACAGCATATGGAAATCAAAGGGCCGCATCCATATTCAGTGAGACAAAATCGGCAGGTAGGAATGAAGAACAAAAAATCGGCGAGAGAGAAAGCACCTTAATAGCCACCCGCCGAGATTGGTGCTCAATGGGGTGCATTAATAATGCAAAAGCAGACAGCCCATTAGACTGTGTTTAAAAGAAATCAGATCCTGGCCCTGCTCCAGACTCATTAACTCATCTGATCTGATTGAAGCCACTCTGATAATTGACTGATAGGTACAGGTAAATAGGTAGCCATGGAAAATTATGACTTGTATTACACCTGGAGGAAAAGAAAGCTAATAAAACAATATTTTTTTTTCTCAGAAAGCTTCACTGTTAGAAAGCAGCTAGTGATTAATTTCCCCACTCTTCATCCTTGCCGTGAAATGCATCCAGCCTGATACCCATGGTGGTTGTTTTTTTGTTTGTTTGGTCTTTTTTTTCCAAGTCAGAAATTAGGACCGTGTCAGTGTCATGACATCTGCAGGGACGATGGAAATAAATTTATTTGCAACAAAACTGCAGGCCTGTTGATGATAGAGGTAAGCGCACAGTAACCAAGCAGACTGACCCCGCTGAGCTAATGAGGTCGCAGTGGAGAACACACTGTCTGCATATTCTGCTCGTGCAATTTCTGCTTTTTCTAATCCTGCTATGCTCCACCAGCTTGTTGACTATCAGGCAATAGCCATATAGACAGAACATGCAGGGTGAATTACTCTAAGCTACATACAAGGGCCCAATTTATACAAAGGCTGGTCCAATGTGTTACTCAATGGGGGAAATAATACTCCTGCAAATTACATATTGATCATGCGCCATCAGGATTTTGATTGCCGGCTTGCTGTCTAATAAAGCTTTTAATGTCGGTGTGGGCTGAGGATTGAAGCACAAAATATATGTCTGCCAGATGTCCTTGACAGATTTAGATGTAAACGTAATGAGATTTTGCTCTGTCTACTGGCCTCTGAGGTCTTCGGCATTTTAAAGATCTGCTCTGTAATGGTTATGTACAGTATTGACACCTAGAGAACAATTTTCCATTTAGTGGCTAAAAAAACAGTGCATGGAAAATGAGGACATGTAATATGCCTGGAGAAGGAATCTGAAGCATTGCACCATTTCCCATCAGTCAGTGCAACAGGAATACTACAGGCTACTTTGTTGGTTGTAGCAATGCTGTGAGAATCAGAATCGCAGCGGTTAGGCATTCTGTGCTGGAGTAAGGTGTAGGGCATAACACTTTCCGGTTCAGATGCAATCAGGAGTCCTGATGATGGGTTCACGCCACGGCTGGGGAAGTGGAGCCAAGAAGCAGCTGAGCTGTGGCTCAGGGGAAATCTTATCTACTCCACTCTCCACTCCACCAAATTGCCCTCGTCTTCCCTGGTCCTGCATCCCCCTTTTCTTGGCATGGGGTGGGGTGGGAGCGGAGGCGGCGGTGCAGGTCGTGGCGCAGGCTGAGCTGCCCCGCTTGCAGTGATGAACGAGCATGTCGACCCTTTGATAATTGTTCACTCAGGGGCAGAGAGAGGTCCATTAATCAAAATGAGCGCTCTGCTTCAGGGCTGCCCTGCTATGGCATGGCTCTCACCCACCACAACAACCTCGGGCACGGCCCACGGCAGTCCAGGGCCCGGGGAAGCGCAGAGATGGCTGCTGTCATTCCTACCTCATATCAGTCCTGCTCCTGACGTCACACTGAACTAACGCTACGCTACTACCACAGGGTTTTAGTACCATTATTGCATGCAATGTCCAACCACCAAACTTTGTTTACCAGTGGCAAACTGAGACAACTACAGCTAGGCCTTCAGTTCAGGCCGCAAATGTAAAAAAAACAGCTAGGACTTCTCTTAAAGTACACCTGTCAAGCTCCAGTCCTAGGGGGTCAAAACACTGCAGACTTCAGCACACTGCCTTGTTAAACACACCTGATTCAGCTCATCAGCTAATTAACAAGACCTTCATAAACTGAATTCAGAGCATTAGAAGAGGTTAATGGCCAATATCCACAGCACCTTTCCCCCGGAAGGTTTCCAGTATGACGTGTAGAAAGCTCTAAGGGTTGCCTGCTTTTCTTTACTAGGTGTAAATTTCTGACCTTGCAATGATTAAAATTTGATTGCAAATCTTTGGGAAATGAAGCATCATCATGCATCATGAAATCTCAAATTAACCACTTAATTACGATTATGCTTTAACTTGATTATGAATTGATTATAAATTGTTTACTGAATTTTGTGAGCAAATACTGAATGTACAAATGTGACTGGCGGAACTATTTACACAGTAGTTGAATACAGGCAATGAAAGCAACAGACTATATCTCAGCTTTTTTCTTTGGATTTTTAAAAGCCTGATATTCTAACATTTCATAATCAATGCAGATGAATCACCATCCTCAGATCTGTGTGTTGCAGTGCACTGGTGCAGTTTTTCACTCCAATCATTTACCACAAATCTAGTGGGACTGAGTGCAGTAAAAGGGGAATGAGATCTGCTGGTGGCTTTGAGGGTCAATGTTACCCATATACAGGGGCTGATCAGTTACCAAAGTAATACACTGCATCATGATGTCTATCCAATGGATCTTGCAAAACACAGCAATTTACAGCAAACTACATGTGCAGAGATTACTTTGTCTCTGGGGTCCAAATCCACAACCTTGGGAAAGGGAACTCATTAAAGCTGCATTGCCTTTGTCTCAGAGCATCGCCCTCGTTTAGTAATGAGTGGCGTCTGAGCTTGCACTTGATCCTATCTTAGCATTGAAGTTATTTGTTTCCCCTCCTAGCGTTATGTCAGAGAGCCAAAAATCTACCGCCAGTTGACGCAGCGGCTTTCAGAATCTGTGGTCCTTTTCTCTTCCGCCTCGTCCTATCTCCCCATTCCTTCAGCACACCAAAAGCAGACTCCCCACGTCGGCTTGTTTACATTGCTGCCGCTGTTACCACGCCAGCACCGGGCAAAGCGAAAGGCCGCTTGCTCACACAGTCAGGCCTGCTTGCTGGGATGAAAAGCGGAGCTCGGCAGCACCCCACAGGGGCTCCGAAGAGCGGCGCCCCTCCTACACTCTCGCTCCATCTCTTGGCCAGCTGGTCCATAGAGATCCCTCCTTTCCTCCACCTCAAAGGCTTGTTGTACCAGGGCCTGTGGAGGCTCTCACCTTTCATGTCCGCAAAAGCCAGATCTTATTAGGCTGCAGGGCCAAAGGGGCAGATCATTCGGTGGCAGCAGTAGGGCCTGTTGGTGTATGTATTGGTCTGCAAAACAAAACACAGAGATAAAGCTGTAAGAAGAACAGAGGCATGCGTGGAGACATGGCAGCATGATGGGAATTTCAATCAGAGGGAGAAGTCCCGTAACCTTGGGATGACCTGTTTTGAGCATATGCTAACTACAATGTGCTCTTGTGATGTACGCCTGGCCGCAGAATGAGACATACATAATTAATGGGAAATAAAAGGATTATTGCATATTTTCCCCTCCAGTTGTAAAACCCAGCGCCTTCAACAGACCAGGGTCCATCACCCCTTTTCATTCCCTTTCATCTCCCAATCTGCAATCGCCAGTTGTTTCTCCAAAACCTTCTGTCCTTTGTTCTTCAGTGAGCCAGACTCAAGGTGCTCAGCCAAAGAGTACATCAGCCCCAAGCAGGAGTGACAGAGTGAGCAGATTCATTTTAGAACAACAATGGAAGATGCTCTCCCCTACCGGATTACATGGAGGCCCGCAGATCCAAACACTTGTTCTATTCATTGTGCCATCACCTCATAGAGATCAGGTGGCATTAGCTGGAAGGGCAGCTGTGTAGCAGACCTGTTGCAAAGAGCTGGTGGTGTTGTTTGGATGTCTAGGTGGTGGTGGTGGGGGGTTCTATTGATTTTTTCTCAGTGAAAATACACTCACCTTGCACTGTATGCTCAAATAAAACCCTAGCCTCTGCTGGGAACTTTCCCTGAAGTCTCGAGTTCAGTAGTTTCACTGAGTCTGTCGATCTCAGAACTTGCCGCCGGAGTGCTTTGAGGTTATCAGCACTGTGCTCACAGCTCATCTTCTAGATGATTGGGGAGGGGGAGGGGACGGCACGGGTGGGGATGGGTTAGACAGGGAACTCGCAGACTCATCTCTCCACTGTCACACAAGACTGCTCTGGTGAAGGCAATGACACAGAGAGAACATGGTGTTCCTGCGATCGCTATGGTGAGGGACACACTCTGGATGCTTTCCGTTGTGCTGTCAGTCCATCAAAAACCCAGCCCATGTCTGCGTGCAGGATTTCCCTTTAAGTGCGTTCCCTCCCCTCCTCCTCTTCTACTCTGCACCTGACAGAACAAGAAAAGGGAGGAAAATAGAGGTGAAAAAAAAGAGAGGGAAAGAGAGAGAGAGAGATATAGAGGGGGGTGGTGGGGGGGCAGAAAAACCCTCAGAGAGGGAGAGCGGAAAACGATTTTTCTCCTCCTCCCTCTCTGGAATCAGAGTGATGGTTTGCAGGCAGCTCTCTCTGTGCTATCTGGGAGTCTGCCGCGACTATTTACATTCTCGTCCTACCTTTATCTGGCCCTGTCGCTGCACCCCGAAGCGGACGGATTAAAGAAGCTAATCATGAAGTTTAATCATGTAGCGAGACAATGCACACAGGCTCGGCTGCTTCTTTCTAGAGAGAAAGGAAATAAGAGAGAGTTTCCCAGTACATCACACAGCATCAGCACAGGCCTTATGTGGAATTTTGCAAGTTGTATGCAAAGGTGGTTAGATTACCTTAAAACCATCATCAAGTAAGCATGTTATTCCTTCGGGGAATTAATAAAGAAGTGAAAGTAGCTACTAAAATAACCTGGGTAGATATAACAAAGGAGTTAAAAAGGTCAAGCTATTTGTTTGTTTTTACTGCTTAGTAGTGCATTCATTCTCCAAAGCCCAAATACTCTACAATACATAACTGAATGACAAATAAAATTTTCCCTAGGAAATTTAAAGTGGAATCTAATCAATTTAGGAACTTTCTGCATTCAATGTTTAAGTTGTAAACAAACTCGTATTGTTTGATGTGAAATGGTTCAATGTGGAGCAACTTACCAACACAGATTTCTTTCCAGAGGTTAAAAATGTCTACAATGCAAATACGTCCATTTTATTTGCAACCCCAAACAAGCAATGAAACAACTCCTGCCTTTGCGTATGCCATATTTCATATGCCATGTTGGTAATAGTAAAATGGTAAACCTGAAAAAAGACTATTTTGCTGCACAACCCCCTGCATGTATCTCTCTGCCATGAATGTATTTAAAAACCTGACTCGGTTTTCTCCAGAACTCAAATCAAATCATTCTGAAAGCCTTTGTTTAAATCATCACCATTTATTATGCAAAAATGTTCTAAAATCAGTGGAATTTATCTTTAATAAACGAATAGCTTCGCAATTGAGGGACTACAATGTAAGTATTCTACATTACCATAAAACTTTCCCATATTCTAAATAACACTGTTTCTTATTACCTGATAGCATAAGAACCAAATCCACCACAATGGATTCTCTACAGAACTACTGTACAACGTCTTAGAACATTCAGCATCTATCTGAAGTTTTTAGGCATTGTTCTCCTTTTTTGGGATCTGTTTGATCTAAGATAAAATGATAAATCAGCAAAATGAGAGGTGTGAGAAACAGCAAAGCCACTCAGCTGCTGTCATCATCTGAGCAGAATGAAATCAAACACTAAAATGAGCTGGGAATAAATTAATGACTAAACTGGAACTGAATAACAAGCAGATTCTTCTCCTTACAACTGTTTTTTTTTCCCAGCATAACGTCACGGTCCTAACAAAACCATCTTCATACCGTCAAATTTACATGGCAAAAACTCTCTTAAAGGAGTGAAAAATCAGATTTTCACTTTTTCCACTTACTCTAATGCAGTCGGTCAGCAAAGGCATGCTTGATGTATTTTTCTTTAGTTGAGCATCAGAGCTACGAGGTTAACAGTGCCAATAAACACTAGCAGTCAACAGTCACCCAAATCTTTTCTGCAAATTCATCCACAAAACATCTCTCACACCACATCCAGATCTTCATTAAGATTGCACAGACTTGTTGTTGTGATTTAGGACATAGTATGAACAAAACTTCACTGTGGAGCTGAAGCAGCAAGCAGCTATTTAAGACAACCGGTCCTGGATTCTGCCTCCCTCACCGAATCCCATTCCCCTTTAAGTGTGTATGGACTCTAGATTACATTTGCAATTTCTGTTTTGATTTACAGATACATATCATTAGACTGAAAATTTAAGATGAATAGTTGCTAATAAAAAGAAACAACAGAAATCGCAAATGGAATAGGTAGCGTTCACATGCCTGTGTGTTTAGAGCTGTTCAATTCCAGAAACTAATTCCGATTCTAAGTGATGGAAATCCATCGAGATGATTCCAAACATTGATTCCACACCATAAGCTCGATTTCAAAAACCAAGACACAGAGAAGGACATTTGCAGTGCATAATAAACTTATTTTATTGGTTTATTTTACTCATTTGTTAAACGTACTAATTTACTTAAGCAATAGGACACGAGGGGGAGTGTGTGGTCGCAAAATATTTGTGATAACACAACCTTGAGTGTTCTATTGCTTTTATACAAGAGTTAAATAAATAAAGCAAGAAATAAATTGGGCCATGAACGGGTCATTTAATGTTTTAATGTTCACAGTTCCTTCCTCCAAATTATAACAAGCAGCTTGTTGCTACGTCAGAGTAACTGACTCCGCTCACTCGCTGCACAGCCAGCAGTTCGTTCTCCAGCTCCACACAGACCAGCTGCCAGTTTGAGAATTTAGTGTAGCCTCATCTTCAGAGCCTGACCCAGGTCAAATGTGATCTTAAAAGTAAAGCAAAAACCAATCACTTGAGCATCTCCTACAGCTGTCAAAGTGGTTGCTTAGCAATGGCGGAGCGATACAGTGTTTGTGAAAAACCCCTGACGTTACGGCGAAATAACAGCACGGTTAAAACGCTTCTCAACCAATCAGCTTGCATATCTGGAACTAACTGTTGTATAATATTTCTTGTCTAATTTTTTTACTTAGTTATTTAAGTAAAGCTAGTTAAGATCAGTTCATTTAGATAAGTGCTGTAGAGCAAGGGTGCCCAGTCTTCTCCAGAAAGAGCCAGTGTGGCTGCAGGTTTTCATTCCAACAAAGCAGGAGACCACCTGATCAGCAGTTTGACGACTGAAACCAACTGATTAAACAAGTAGAATCAGGTGTGCTCCAGCTTGTCTTGAGTGAAAGCCTGCAGCCACACCAGCCCTCTGTGGATAAGATTGGACACCCCAGCTACAGACTAAAGAGTCTTTTGCCCAAAAACCTTCGCGGCATTCTGAGCGGTTTTGTTAGTTTTGGTTGAAAGCTTTATTTATTTATTTATTTATTTATGTATTTATTTCTCTTTGCACAAAGTCACACTGTGTCTTGAATCACCTCAACACATTTTAATGAAGCCCTGAACGCAGTTTGAGTGGATTTGGGCATGTATTTACAGAACACATTTAGGTGACTATTGACTTCTAGTGTATGTTAGCAAAAATGTTAGCCTCATAGCTCTGGTGCCAAACTAAAGAAAAAAAAAAAGGGCACAAAACACGTCTTGGCTGATTGAGTATAGCTGGTGTAAATGGAAAAAGGTGTTAATTACATTTTACACTGAACCATTCCTTCAGCTTTTAATGTTCATGTGCCAAATTATTAATCAAAGTCATTGTAGGTCATTTATATTGTTGCATTCATTGTGAAAAGTTCCTACAGTCTAAAATGCAGCTTCTGATTTCAGTAGATTTACTGAAATAAAATAAAAATAATAACTGAAATAAGAAATAAAAACAGGCCTACAGTCGTTTAAAGATGCTCAGAAATGTAAAAGTTTATCAAAATGTTACTAGTTATAAATCCTCATTGTGGTAAGAGCACACTTTAGGCCCGTAAAGCCCTCTGTGGGGTGTTCAGTGTGTGTGGTAAACTCCGATTAAGTGCTGTCTGGCTCAGGCTCAGCGCAGCAGAGAGGCGGATTAGTCAGGAAGAGTGATGCCACTTTCAAGGTGAAAACCAACTCCTCCACGCTCCCTCATTCATCCTCCCCGCTGTGCTCCCACCGGTTCCAGTTCAATACAGACACGCTGCTGCCATCCGCTTCACCCTGCCCACTGCAACCACGGCTATAACACACCAGAGCCCGTCCCCTGCGCCCGTTCCTTGCGCTGTTCTCTCATCAGCCGAACATCTGTTTATCTACACACAAATTAAAACTGTTCAACACTTTAGAGTCACTTGTCATATTAATAACTGCCATTATTGTATTCCATAGTAACGTATATAATGTAGTTTGACATATTACAAATGAGACATCAAAAGGCATTTTTAGTCGTTTTATTTAATATATCTCCACTGTTCATAATACGTGGCATTCTTAGCATTCATTTTATTGTAGCTTATTCAGCACTTCTCTTTCCCAGCTTGTCATATTTTGAAGCTCGGGCAGAATCCCTACATTAAATTTCTAATCTCTTAGGAGAAATTACTTACAGTGCTCAAAAGAGGTCTTGGGATGCTCTCTGAATGCAATTTATGTGTTGTTATTTATTGCTTTTCAAGCTAAAGTTCTCATGTATTTACCTATATCTATGAGAAAATTTACAACAATAACAACAATAGCAACCACATTTGATAACTGTAATTCTAAAGGATCCCAGTAATTGACTAAAAACTTCAAATTACTGCACAGTTTCTCCCTTTTTTAGATCAGTATTTACTGTTTTATTTAGGTCAGTATTTTCTTGCCTATCTTGTCTTTTGAATGATAGCTTGAAGATGGAGATGAAGTAAATGAGTTTGTTAGATGTTCTCTTTTGGATGGTCAGAGTGTGGCAGGTCTTGGACACTTCTGGTCTCTTTTCACCATTCTTCACTCTTGATTTTAGAATTTTCAATGTAGTTTTTCTCACAGACATTTTATTAACCCCTTACAATCCCAGACTTAGGGGCTTTGCTGGTGGACCCTGGTCATTTAAGGGGTTAATAAGAGACAACAGTTTTTGGCAGATTAAATCAACTTTTCTAAAGCAATATCTTTCACAGTGCTAAAGACCTTTTGAGTCAGGTGTGTTGGTAACTTTGCAAGAATTTCGGAGATCTCTGCTTTGAATATGACGCATGGGGGTGCATTTCCAATAGTGTCCCAACATTTCCGGGGGGGTTGGTGAATGTTTTCTAGCTGGCTATTGCTCAGTTGGACCAAAACACACTGATTTGCAAGTTAGAGTTATAGATGACATGATGTGAATATGATAAGTTTCCAGAACGCATTAATAAATAAAAATAAATAAAAATTGATGATAGAAATGACTTCTGCTAAAAAGACAAATTAGCACAGCTCACTAATTTCTACCTCTATTAAACAGCTTTCCCACTTATTAATCATCCACAGCTCATGTTCATCATTCTGGATACATGTTAAACGTCTTAGCATCATAGTATAATCTTTTTACACACATATTGTACTGTGCAAAATGTGAGACAATGAACTATTTATCAGCTTAGTAAGCTGTTTGGCTCAGAACAACACTGATATTACAATAAATGAAGATAACATTAATGTAAAAAGAAGTAATTTTACATATGTGTATTTGTCCAAACCTTTCCAAACCTCCTCATAGCAACCCGGTATTATTTGAAGTTATCATCCAACACATGGTTTGGTTAATCAGGTCAGTGTGTTATGTACGCTTCATTATGTTTAATTAAGTTTGATGGTAAAATGAGTTAACAAATCTATGTGATGGCTGGGGGAGAATTCTGTA
The DNA here is from genome assembly GCF_015220715.1 of Pygocentrus nattereri. Lineage (NCBI taxonomy): Eukaryota > Metazoa > Chordata > Actinopteri > Characiformes > Serrasalmidae > Pygocentrus > Pygocentrus nattereri. The sequence continues at coordinate 8,725,556 of NC_051224.1, forward strand.
AGAAAACCTGTGCTCCTCAACTATTAGATATCAGCTGCTTCTTTGAAATCAAGAAATTCTTGTTACTTTTTACTACATTCGGGTTTGTTTGTGTTTACCTAATGACACCAGACATGGTGTGGTGTGCCATGCAGTGTCACATAGCCTCACATAGAAAACACAGTACAAAATGTTGCCAAGCTACTGAATGTTGAGTGGTGCACTGAGTGTTGCAAGTTGACGCCGATGTGCTAGAGGTATGCAACGTGATGATATTTTATCATTTGTCATGATAAATTTTGGTAGCATGATCAACAGCATGCCTTTCTAGGTAAATCATGAATATTTTCTGTGCTTAAAGACCACTGAAAATACTATGTTTCATTACACAGAGAGCATAATTAGTCTTGTTTAACTTAAGTTTGTGCAGTGCGGTGTCAAAGATGCGAAATAAAAATCTTTATAATAAGAGTTTTTGATAGCAGTTTCAAAACGTGCCACTATGCATTTTGTGTGTGTCTAAATATCGTGATACCTATTGTGTATAGTGACAATGTGTTTAAGTATCATGATATGATATTGTTGCCACATCGCCCACCCCTACGATGTCTATGCCTACGATGTCCATGTCAGATTCATGACGTGTTCTTTAACCATAGAACTGTTTGCACCTTTGTGCGCTTGAGTGTCTGTAGATTCTGTTCTTACCTAAGAAGAAAACATTAGTGAATGTCAGAATCTTCGTGACAACTGTTTTAGTGGGTTTTAAGGAGAAGAAATTTCTTCTTAAGAACAGTTGGTGAATGAGGCCCAGTGGTTTCAAATTTCTATGTACTGTGTTTTACACTGCATCCCATGTGCGGTGGTCTTTAGATTTCTGCACAGTAATGTGCTTGCAACAAAATTGGATTTTATACTAATGAAAACAATGATTTCAAACTTTTGAATGGTAGCATACAAATGTGCACTTTCACCCATACACACCCACCAACCCCCCCAACACACACACCAACAAACAGGTTACTGAGGGGCCCTCAATATACATATAAGCTGTAATATCAATCTCAGTCGAGTCCTCATAGCTGGAGATCAATACCTCAAATCCACAGCAATGAATACAAAAACTCTGGAGCTGCGGGCAGAGAATACATCCATTATCACCCATAACCCAGCCATTACCCCTCCATGAGGCTTGAAGTGCTGGCAGTGCATCAGATTTTTCAGCTGGAGAACGAATGTGATGCACTAAGTGCCTTGAAAATGCGACTCCACAATGTACAGGTTATAAAGAGCGTGTCTCGCACAGATGCTGCCTTCATCTGAATTGGAGTAAATGTACGTTCCTGACCTAAAAGTTGCACATAAACAACTTGAATTCGGAATACATGAGTTTCCAGCTTGCCACTGATCTTGACGCTTTCAGCAGTGTGGAGGAAAAGTGCTCGATGCTAGATTATTATTTCGTTTTGTGAATACAACCCACTCTTAATAGTCTCTGATTCTGCTGATAGCGATTTGCTTATGTCTGTAACTGCTGGTTGGATTACACACATTTTTAGAATGAGGGCAAGTACTAAGATACAAAATTCCATCAGGCTAGCTAGCTATCTAAGTTTCTGAACACAAAGCACTTACACACGAAAGCTTTGGAATTACGGCTTTGTTTGAGGGCAAATAGAGGAAAGAGAACCATGAATGCAGCAACAGTGAGTGCCTTGAAAATGTAACTCTTTGACGTACAGATTCTAAAGAGTTGTATTTATTTATGTTTATTTTATTCAATGTATATTCAATATGAGGAGATATGTGAGCATAAAATTACAGCAAACTATTTGATCTGAACATTTATAGCATTGCACCAATTTGCAGTGCTTTTGTCACTAGATGGGCTTTTAGTAAAACACCATTTCCTCAGTGGGTAAAAGAGAAACCGTTTAAAATTGAAAATCATTTAAATACAATTTACACATGATTACAAAGCTTTTTAAGTACTCTTTAATAAGCCGTCAAAGCTGCATTATGTCAATTTTTGTTATACTTGAAAAAAAGCAGTATTCCTGAGCCAGGAGAAAACACACTAAAATATCGTTTGCCCTGTGAAGCCTGATATAATCATAAAAGTCTGAGGTTTTGGGTTGGATTTAGCAGGAATTTTCTTTACTAAACCTTCACATGAAAGACATGTCCATGTTTAGACCGAGTTCTCATTGAATACCCTTTCAACAAGCTTGCAATCATCAGATTCATCCACTAGGGGAAGGGGTCTGACATTACAAAATGTTCTATGCGCAATTACATATTTCCACCAGAGGGGTCTCCAGATCCCCAGAAGTTACATAGCGAAGCTTTAAAGTGATCCCATTCATAGAAACTCAGTAAACTGTATACATTAACACCCTGCACTGCCAAAGCTGTAATACCCCTTGTAAAAGACCCCCCAGCCTGAAGAGGTTCTAAGCTTCTGTAGTTCTATTTTTACGGTGTACAGAAGATGTACAATGTGATTAATTTGTTACATTCTGGTATTGCAATATGTTCTCCCTGTTTCTGAGTGGGTTTCCTCCCACAGTCCAAAGACCAATTTGGATATGCTGAATTGCCCCTAGGTGTGAGTGTGTGAATGTATGTGTATGTCTGTTTGCCCAGCGATAGACTGGCGATTTGTACAGGGTGAATCCTGCCTTCCGTCCCAATGACTGCTGGGAAAGACTCCAGCTCTCCCTGCAACCCAGATGGATAAGCGGCTTAGAAAATGTGTGTGTGTGTGTGTGTGTATGTTTTATTGCAATATGACTTGCAATACATTAAAAGCACAGTCAACCAACGATGTGACACGGTTAAAAATTGGTTTACATTACATGAATAGCTTGATTCATCAAACACCCACAGCTGTGCTTGGTTAGAGGGCTCAATTGCATATTAATTGAAACCTTCTGCAGTATAACTATTGCAAAGGCCAACATCCTGTTGCTGTAGAGCTTGATGCTGTCAATTCCTGATGCTGTACAGCTTCCTCATAAATTACAGAATCATCTATAGCTCTATTTATATCATTCTAGACACATCTAAAGATTCTTTACAGCTCCCTACAAATGATCAGAAATCTATGAAGTTGGGCAATAGTTGTATAATAACAGTTACTGTTATGATATGACATTTTGTGTAGCCTTAATGCAAAGCATCTAAAAGAGCAGAGGAACAGGATGTGTCGTGTTGAGTGGTGGCCGGGCGCTGAGGCCCTTTCTCCCCATGGCTTCGGTCCAGTCCTGAGAAATTGATTACCACCCTCTCCCTGATTGCAGGGCCTCCATCTGCTACATCTAAATTGCAACTTGAAAGTGCCACACTCCCCTCTCCGGTTCCGGTCTCGCGCTAAATCAAGCTCACGGACTCCCCACCAAGTCCCCAGCCAAAAAGAGACAATTACAGGACGTAAAATTGATTGCAAATTATCATGCAGCATGACATTTGTTATGCCGTTGGAATGGGCGGAGAGCAGGGAGAGGGGATTAAGTGGTCCAGAGTCTGAACTCCAATTAAGACAAGTACAGACCAAGTAGAAGTGCGAAGGACGTGAGTGATTAGTTCGACGGCAGGTCAGTTTTAAAAGTTTAACCGTAATTATGTCCACTCAGGTCCTCTCTTTAGAAGAAAAACACAGACAGCTTACGTGCTCGAGACGTGTCATTTCAAAGATCACACTGACAATATATTTGAATGGTAATAATAGGATCCCACCTCACTGATTATGCATGCTTAGTGTGTGTTATTCACTGTGTTTTCTTTTTTGGGGGGGGCTAGCATTTTTATATTCCCATTACAAAAATAGAGTGAATTACCAAGCAGCGCTAGGATCGCTGTAATGGATTGGTGGGGGGAGACCGAATTGGAAATGTGTTTGTATTGTTCTGCTTGCTGAGTGCTCACTAATGCACTTGAACACAGACTAAGCCTTGTTTTTTTGCTGCGCTGCAGAATTTCTCCACTTTTCTTTCTTTCTCTCTCTCTCTTTTTTTTTTAAGACAATTGGAGTTAATTCCACCAGGGAAACTGTCTGTTTAATTACCCACCATCTTTCCAGCCCAATGATTTACATTGTTAGCCATTTTAATTATACAATTCATTGCATTTTAAATGTGGGTAAACTACTTAAAATTCACGGATTAAAGGCGGTTGAAAAGTATGAACAGCTTTTTTGCAAATTGGGTCTAGAAAACGAAACCTGATGCAAAGCTCCGTCCTCTTCCTGTTCTCTATGCTGTTCTCAGCACGACTCTGCCGTTACATGTCTCCCAGGTGTCGTTCGACGTGTCTGTTTTAATGAATCCTCGCCGTTGGTGAATGGCAGAGCTACTGTCGCCAGTGGCTGCCGAGTCTGCTCGGAACACACAGAAGATGAAGAAAGGTGGTGAATCAGCCTCTTTCCAGAAAAGTCAAGTATGCCGTGGTCAAAAAGTTACAATGCAACCTCTGGTAAACACAGGCCGCCTGTGAGGACATTGAAATGCATCAGCTCTGCTGCTGGCACTTTACAGATAGAGGGCCTTGGCATTGGGTGAATGTATTATTCTATGGAGCGGCCAAGTAGTGGAGATGGAATAATAAACAAGGAGGCAGAGTTAGGATTAGGAAAACACAATGGAGCCCAAGCCACAGCTTCTGCACCCCTTGGGGCGGCGACCGCAAGCGCATACGACATACAATGTTTTCTGAAATAGCAGGATTTTTATCAAGGTCTTTCACCTCCTTCTGCCTCTCACCATCGCATTCTTTCTCTATGCTCTTAAAGTGGGGGCTCTTTAGCAAAGACAGTGATTACATAATGAACTACGCTAACTTACCCATTTAAATGATTAAATACATTCACTGCAGTTCAGAACATAGTTGTTTATATGCCTTTCTAATTGCACTAGAGCTGCTTTCAGGAGGTTTACTGACTACAATACATAATACATTATATATCGGAATGTATGTGGATCATTCTACTGAATTAAGTCAAACTGCAGTCCCACCGAAAAGAAAAATGAAGTATTCAGACCTAAGATATTTATGAGATTTGTGATCTATTTAAACCCGATGCATTAATTTAGATAGTAATAAACATATGCAAGATCATCATGTACAGGGCTGAGGTGGATGTGTCAGTCCTAAAGCTTTTAAGTAAAATAATACTTAATTTTTTTGTATATTTTTCTTTCTTTTCTTCTGATTTCTTTTAAAATGAATGGAAAGATTAAGATTAATTGAGTTTTAGCCAAAAAATGCTGTCCTAAATTTTCATGTTGCAGGTCATGTTTTGGTCTATTATTTTAGCAACACCCCTGCATTTGACAGCAGGAAGTGAGACTGCACACTGTCTCTCCTGGCCACATGGTGAGCAGTTATATCCCAGTGTTTTGAAGTAAACGTGTCCCAAAATTTGAAAATGAAGTGACCCTTATTTAGTCCCACAACGGGGAAATTTCACCTCCGCATTTAACCCATCCATGCAGTGAAACTCCACATACCCACTAGTGAGCACACATTCTAGGGGGCAGTGAGCACACTCGGCCAGAGCGGTGGGCAGCCCTATCCGCAGCACCCAGGGAGGAGTGGGGGGATAGGTGCCTTGCTCAAGGATACCTCAGTCATGTGATCGAACCGGCGACCTTCTGGTCACAAGGCCAGTTCCCTAACCTCCAACCCATGACTGCCCCAAGTGTGTAACATTAAGAACTGTCACTACCAAAACACATTTTCTCTACTGTGAAGAAAACTTATGTTTCTAATGAAAAAATATGCATTGATTGATTGTATGTTGCTAGTCATGTACTACCAAGTGTTTCTGTTATGCTCAAATTTATCTAAAATTCTCAGTACCAAAACAATCACTATCAAAAAAGGTGAGCTTTTATTGTGATTGTTTGGTAGCGACACATACAATTGAAAATGAAAACTGTTTAATACTATGTATCTCTGCAGTAAATGTGTTTTTTTTGTCTGTAAAATAAACATAACAACATAATTAGATATAATAATAATACTAATAATACTACTAATAATAAACTATATATACACAACATATATAATATACAAAAAAATAAAAAATAAATAAACAGAAACAGAGTTTATAACGACAAGAATGTTTTGTTTTCAGTAAAGTTATTAACTTGATAGTTAGAAGAATACAGTTAATACAACAGGTTTAGCTCCTGACCTCTCTGTGAACTCCAGCCACTGTATGGGTTTCTTAAATCCGACCTGCAGCAGACATGATTTAATCTAACGAAGGACTGAATAGCTGAACTAGGTATTGGCTGCTAACTGTAAATACTGGGCTTTTTCCAGAAGAGATCACATGTAGAGGTAGTGTTTAACCAGCAAACCACCAGATATTCTGTGAAGAGGAATAAGGTGTCAGTGTGTCAAAGCACTGCTACATTTCCAGCAATTCTACATTTTTAGTTAACAAAAGCAATACACAATGACAAAAGAGCAAAACATGCACTTGGATGAGATTGTGTGATAGAAAAAAGAAAAGAAATTTAAAAACACTTATTTATTCTGTGTTTTGAAGTAATCCTCTTACAAATTTATGAAGATATGCAAAAATAGAGAAAGTGCCCTTAGACCCAAGATGGTTAATACATTTAATTAATATTTAGTTAGACATTACAGGCCTTTTTAAATTTGTTCTTCCATGTTGTCATGTAGTAGTTTAGAGGCTTCCCCACACTCCACTCCAGTCAGGTTGATTAATTAGGCAAAAGCAAGCTTGTATTAGATGCAGCATGGCAGCAAAGTAGACTGTATTTGGAATATATTATACATTTTTCTAGTGGCAGCTAACTCTCTGCTAACGGAAAAAGTGTACTCAAAGCTTAGAGCACAGCAATTGTGTGTCTGAATAATAATTTTACAGTTATTTACTGTAAATTGACAATACTTTACTGCCAACTCTGCTGAAAGTATACTACTGTAAATTGCATTGTCTGGTATATTACTGGTATACTGGTAAAAGCCCAGTCTTTTACAGTGTGACCCTGTAAAATAACAAAAAAGCTATTTCGCCATAAAATAAATACAGTACATTTACAGTGCAATTTGCTGTCATGCGTCATGCATAAAACTGCAAATGTGTGTGTCCATGCACGCTTTTTGTGGCAAGTTAAAAGGCACACTGATAACACAGAAGCTTGGAGAATGTTAGCGGTGTGGTGCAGCACTTTAGATCTAAAGATGCTTCATTTAGCACAATGCTGAAAACCTCTACTATAGACCTGTTATCAGCACTTATATTGGTAGTTTATCTACTGTGTAAGTTCAGCTTCTGAAGTCCTAAACAATGGGAGAGCTTGGATGTATCTGCCCAAGTAACACAGAGAAACATCCTGCCTGGATAAATTTCCAGTGGGTGTATAATGCTTTTGTTTCCAACCAAAACTCAACAATGAAAGAAGAGAATTATTACAATACCATGGAGAGGAATTCATGGCAAATTAAAAAGCAATCTTTCCAGAAAAAAAAACGTGAAATGCAATGACACATGGCCACTACTTTTCCATAGTGACATACAGAACATGTGCCAAAATGAAAAGCTTCTTCTTCTTCTTTCGGCTGCTCCCTTTAGGGGTCGCCACAGCGGATCATCTGCCTCCTCTACTTTTACACCAATTTTACATCTCCATGTCCACCTTCACTTCATCCATAAACCTTCTCTGAGGTCTACCTCTTCTCTTTCTACCCGGCAGCTCCATCTCCAACATTCTTTGACCAATATATCCACTATTCCTCCTCAACACATGTCCAAACCATCTCAACCTGGCCTCTCTGGCTTTATCTCCAAACTGCTCCACCTTCACTGTCCCTCTGATCTGCTCATTTCTAATCTTGTCCATCCTTGTCACTCCCAATGAAAATCTCAACATCTTCATCTCCGCCACCTCCAGCTCAGCCTCCTGTCTTTTAGACTGAGCCACAGTCTCCAAACCATACATCATAGCAGGACGCACTACTGTCTTGTAAACCTTCCCTTTCACTCTTGCTGCTATCCTTCTGTCACACATCAGCCCTGACACCCGTCTCCACCCACTCCATCCTGCCTGCACCCTCTTCTTCACCTCTTTTCTACACTGTCCATTGCTCTGGATGGTTGACCCAAGATATTTGAAGTCATCCACCTTTACCACCTCTACTCCTTGCATCTTCACCTTTCCACCTGCCTCCCTCTCATTCACACACATGTATTATCTCTACTGACCTTCATTCCTCTCCTCTCCAGTGCAAACCTCCACCTCTCTAGATTCTCTTCCACCTGCTCTCTACTCTCACCACAGATTACAATGTCATCTGCAAACATCATGGTCCATGGAGCCTCCTGCCTGACCTCATCTGTCAACCTGTCAGCCAAAATGAAAAATGAAACCTCTAAAACATTGTTTTCACTTCGCTTTACCTCCTTACTGACAAACAACACATTAAGCGAAATGTTTAATTCATGTCAGAATAGAATAGAATCCACCTTGAAATGCAATGAAGGCACACCTATTGCTTCCCCCTTTGCAGTCTTTCAGACAACTTTAAAACAATGTAATGAATCCTCTCCTTTTCATTTTGACACGTTTTCCACATGTTAGTGTGTAAACGTAATCTCATGTGTGCACTGCATTTCACTGTTTTGGCTGCATTTTAATGAGGTAAATATGTTTGAAGTCCAAAAAGAGGTCAAGCAATGCGAGAACATTGTAGCACAGATTCTGCTTTTCATTTTGGTGCTTATTCTACATGTCACTGATGGAAAGGTAACATCATCTGTGTATTGTATTTCACTGTTTTCTCTATTATGACTGCATTTCAATGAGCTGAAACTGTTTTAAGTACAGCAAGGTGGGAAGCAATATAGCCATGCCTTCATTACATTTCAAGGTGGATTGTCTTCAATTCTGCCACCAATTAAACAGTTCATTTTTACATGCAAATCTTCCTGTATTGTTTCTTCAGTAAAGAGGTCAAAAGAAGTGGAAACAACTTAATAGAGGTTTTGTTTTCATTTTGCCATGTGATCTGCATGTCACAATGGAAAAATATCATCATGTGTGCATGTATGTTACATTTTTCCACTGTAGTGATTGCTTTCAATTTGCCACAATTTCCTCGCCATACAATACTTGCCATAATTACAATACCACATGTAATAAGTAGGATGATTCTATTAAAGAAAAGATAGTGTTAAACAAAAACATATGTAAAAAAATTAACAAAAAATTACACGCATGTTTTGTTTTTTTTATTTCATGGAAATTATTACATGTCTTATACATGTCAATATTACATGTATTACATTACGACAGTACATGGTCCTTAGGGTTCCCTAAGTTCTTTAAGAACTGGTTCCACATAGCACTAAAAAGGCCCTGCTATTGTTGCATTGTATTTTTGTCTGTATTTTATAGAACCAAGACTGTATGCTGCGAGACAGCAGTTGCAAGGCTCTTACTAAATGAAGAGTATTGACTGTAAACTAAGATTTCACTTTCAGAGAGACCTCATAAAGCAGGAGAAATAATCGTGGCATCAGTGCCAACCCTTCCAAACCAGACATCTGTCTATTTGTCTTCTTCTCTGTTCGCGGTGTAGCCTGCATTAAACCTCGCTTTGCCAAAGTAGGCAATAACATCCGCGAGCTTAGCGCTTCATCTCAATTCTCCGTCTGGCTTTATTCGACATCCTCAGAAAATCCAAAATACACATAAAAGCAGTTATTACACACTGAAGTCTTTGGCGACTTCTTTCTTGGACCTGCTTTGTTTGGCTCCCTTTCCATCACTTTGAGAGATCAATACGACACTGAGGCAATTATCGCCATAAAGCCAGCGCTCGCAATGACTGGATCTGTTCTGCAGTCCTGTGTTCGGCCATCAGAGTTCGAGTTCTGCAGCACAGCTGTAATCATGTTTGGTGCAATCATATAAATTTCAGGCTACAGCGTTGAGAGCGGCTGGAGAGAAATAAAAACAAATCAAGGACCTGAGTTAGATTCCCAATATTGCCATTATCCTTCCCTGCCATGCAACTTGCAGGACTTCTCATTTACGATACAATGGCCATTGCTCACTTTAACAGCCCATTGCGTTGAAACATTGCAGCTACTGTAGTGCACTCTGGTATGGTTTTCCCAACGTTCACCCATGCAGTGTTGCAATGGAACGAAAATGTTCCAGGCCTGTGAATTTTATACCACTTTACACAGCACTATGTAGGCCCGCATGTGCAGAACTGTGTCAAAGCCTTTTTTAAATTTCCTCTCAGTGCGCACAGGGCTCTGAAATGAAACTACGCACGTCTTGTTTCTTAAAGCAAATGGATTATCCTTGTAATGGTCAAAGGGGACAAAGTACAAGATCAATAGTTTTGGTGAGGTGCGTCACAGTTAGAACTCAACGGAGGTGAAAAGTAACCAATTTGTTGACTCAAAGCCGTGGTGAGTCCTCAACTGACCCTGACAAAAAGTCAAACATGTACAGTGAGGATTTTACTATTATACCTCTGTGTTTGCCAAGTAATTACGGAGGCCGTCTGTAGCCAGACAAAATGCCAGGGCAAGAAGGTGCCGTTTAAACAGGCAATCTCACATTTGCAGCTGGTAAGCGCCGTCCAAATATGGTTTGGATTAATTCCCATCTAATTTAGGGGAAAAAAGGAGAAAAAATGGAAAAAACAACACATATGGACATCTGAGCAAGCCTAATTAAACATTTTAACATCCCTACTCTACAGCTTCAAACGATTAAAGACACAGTAGGCACCAGCATAGGTCATAAACGACCACTAATTCTGCCTGTGGATCACAGATCATTCTGAAGAAAAGATAAAATAGTTTGACAAAAGCGCAGAGCATGGCACTGCAACAGGCTTTATGCTTTAATATAATCTTGGGAAACAGTGAATGGCCAAGTCTGATTGAATAACACCAAGCACTTTGAACTGCACGTGTAAATCTTCATTCATATTTATGGGTCTGAGTCGTGCAGCACACTGCACAGGGATTTAAGTGTCACATGGGGAAAAAAGCATTTACCAAAAGAGGAAAAGTCCTTATTATAGCAATGCAGGGTTTTTTTTACCCCACTCACAACATCAAAAGCAAACCAGCACAGCAAGAGCAGGATTTCAAAGATTAGTGTATAATAACAGTGAATGAAGTGGCATTTATGACACTTTTTGTGGTTGGTGTTTTTTGTTTGTGTGGATCAAGCGAGCGCAACGCACACTTTAATGTGCATCATGACCTTTTTGAAGAAGGTCATTATTCAGAAATGTGCTCGTGTCAGTCTGCTATCTGCAGGATCTTATGGTCATTACAGTGGACAGTGCCAAAGTGGTAAATAAGAGATGCACATCCTAAGGCATCCCAAATAGCCAGACAGTGCTGCCACTTGTAAACATGTAGATAAAAAGGGCAGAAGAAGTACGCATATATGGTGTGGTATATGTGTAAAATAGACCTGATCTGCTAGCAAATACTGTACAAGTACTGAGCAAGTCTTTGATCTTTCAGTGCCGGGAATTAAAATCCGAAAATTACACAGAACTCTCAACAACTAAATATATCTTTTTCAGTATTCAGTATGTCCACCCTTTGTCTCTATTGTGGCTTCCATTCATATTAGGAGACTTGCCTTCAGTTTTTCAAAGAAATCTGCAGGGATATTTTTCCACATCTCCACAGTTCAGTCTTAGAAGTTGGTTGCATTTTTTATTTTGTATATGGTTCCTTAAAGAACTTTTGAAAACAGGTTCAATATAGCAGCAAAAAGGGCTCCACTATAGTTTCAAGTCAAAGAACCTTTCTCCTCAACTGACCCTGACAGAAATTCAAACATGTACAGTGAGGATTTTACTATTATACCTCTGTGATTGCCAAGTAATTACGCAGCCAGACAAATCAGTTTTATACACTTTGGTCCTTGACTCTTTTTGCTAAGACTGTGTGTATATACAGTACCATGCTAATGGCATAAAAAGTGAGTTTTTACTTATTAAAAGACGATATAACAAAAAGGTAAGAAAGTAACGATCATTTCTTGTTAAAAATACAACCCCAATTCCAATGAAGTTGGGACATTGTGTAAAACATAAATAAAAATGGAATACGATGATTTGCAAATCCTTTTCAACCTATATTCAATTGAATACACTACAAAGACAAGATATTTAATGTTCAAACGGATAAACTTTATTGCTTTTTGCAAATATTCACTCATTTTGTATTTGAGGTTTGCAACGCGTTCCAAAGAAGTTGGGACAGGGGCAACAAAAGACTGGGAAAGTTGAGGAATGCTCAAAAAACACCTGTTTGGAACGTTCCACAGGTGAACAGGTTAATTGGAAACAGGTGAGTGTCATGGTTGGGTATAAAGGGAGCATCCCTGAAAGGATCAGTCATTCACAGGCAAGGATGGAGAGAGGTTCACCACTTTGTGAACAACTGTGTGAGCAAATAGTCCAACAGTTTAAGAACAACGTTTCTCAACGTGCAATTGCAATGAATTTAGGGATTTCATCATCTACGGTCCACAATATCATCAAAAGATTCAGAGAATCTGGAGAAATCTCTGCAAGTAAGCAGCAAGGCAGAAAACCAACACTGAATGCCCGTGACCTTCGATCCCTCAGGCAGCACGGCATTAAAAACCGACATCATTCTGTAACGGATATTACCACATGGGCTCAGGAACACTTCAGAAAACCACTGTCAGTGAACACAGTTCGTCGCTCCATCTACAAGTGCAAGTTAAAACTTGCCGGCTTCTCTGGGCCCAAGCTCATCTGAGATGGACTGACGCAAAGTGGAAAAGTGTCCTGTGGTCTGACGAGTCCACAGTTCAAACTGTTTTTGGAAATCATGGACGTTGTGTCCTCCGGGCCAAAGAGGAAAAGGACTGTCTGGATTGTTATCAGCGCAAAGTTCAAAAGCCAGCATCTCTGATGTTATGGGGGTGTGTTAGTGCCCATGGCATGGGTAACTTGCACATCTGTGAAGGCACCGTTAATGCTGAAAGGTACATACAGGTTTTGGAGCAACATATGCTGCCATCCAAGCAACGTCTTTTTCAGGGACATCCTGCTTATTTCAGCAAGACAATGCCAAGCCACATTCTGCACGTGTTACAACAGCATGGCTTCAAGTTGAAGAGTGCGGGTACTAGACTGGCCTGCCTGCAGTCCAGACCTGTCTCCCATTGAAAATGTGTGGTGCATTATGAAGCGCAAAATACGACAACGGAGACCCCGGACTGTTGAGCAACTGAAGTTGTACATAAAACAAGAATGGGGAAGAATTCTACTTACAAAGCTTCAACAATTAATGTCCTCAGTTCCCAAACGCTTATTGAGTGTTGTTAAAAGGAAAGGTGATGTAACACAGTGGTAAACATGCCCCTGTCCCAACTTCCCAACGTGTTGCAGGCATCAAATTCAAAATGTTGTCAGGCTTGGCTCCTCCCACTCTTCCATGTGCTCATGTTGTGTTTACTTCCCAGTCCTGTCCATGTGCTTTTGTTTTGTTTTTTCATGACTCCTGATTGTCTCCACCTGTTTTTCCAATTTTCCCTCGTTTACCCTCATGTATTTAAGCCCTGGGTTTGCCCTTTGTTTTCGCTGGTCTTGGTTTGATATTTTGATTATTTGTTGGTGTTATTTGATTTAGTGTTATTTTCATCATGTCTGTCCCTCCTGTTCTACGTATTGGCCATTTGAACCTGGACTATATCGACCACGACCCTGGATTTGCCCATAATAAAAGTCGCTTATTTCCGCATATGAGTCCGTCTCCTCGCTCCGTGTTACAGATGTCCCTTGCCACACAGATTTGTTCAAATCCACCACCAGATATTATGTAGTTTAATGATGCATTCACAGAGCCAAATATTGAATAATAACTACATATAATACTCTCCTTCCTCGAGGATAAAGCAGAAAATGGCTAACCGAATACATTAACATACAGTCCCAAGCAAAAAGTAAGAACCCTAATGGTTTTCACTCATGGTTTGGCCAGAACACAGTAGCACACTTTTCAACTGTTTGAAGCCATCAATGCTGAGTGGAACAATGTTTCCTCTTCTTTCTGCAAAAATCTGTCACCCAAAGTTTACCCACAAGACATCAACACTTGTTTAATTATTGCTAATTTACTGACTCCAATTTGTTGTTTAGCTTAGTGTCTTAGCTTTTTTTGAATGCAAAATGAATCAGGTTTATTCTACTATAAGTCTTTTTCGGAGCAAATAAATACCTACTACCCAATTAAATAGGTTATCAAATCTAATGTTCTGGTGCCGAAAATTTTGCAGTACTGTAAATGAACCTAATCCCAACAGAACACCTTGCATCTGTTTCTGAAGCCTGTTATATAGCTGCAACTTTAAAGATCACACAGTCAATTCTGTCAAATATACAGATCGTGAAGAAGGAGTGCAGCAAGTCAAGGATAGAGAGAGACACAGTCTCCGCAGGGAATCCCCAACTGATATTTGAAATTCAGCGGGACCAAATCCATCTCAAATATTACCACGATGACTGGTCGACCTTGAAAGCAGACATTCAAGACACGGATGACTTCAGCTCTAACTCAAAACTTTCTGATCATATCATATTCCATCAGTTCACCGCAGCCCTGGCAAGGGAATTCTGCATATGAAAAACGGCACACAGGCTGTTTCAATAGTGAATGAAACCGTGAAGGAATCGCACACCGCACAGCTGAGACGGACCTGAATCTTTTACATGTTAAATGTAGGTTGGCTTACTTTTTGGTGCTCTGTTAAAATCATGGTTCCTTAATTGGTTTGAAAGAGATGTTCCAGACAATACTTTCAACTGGTGTGAAACCTTTACATTATAAGGAGGTTCTTTAGACTTTAAAAGGGCTCTTCCTATTTGCTTATTTATAAAAAATGGTTATTCCTCCATTGAAATGTTCCAAAAGAGGTTCCTCTAAGGTGGTCGTCACTAAGATCTACTTTTTTTGCAACCTGCCTCTAACATACTGTAACACTAATGGATCTGATGCAGCTGATCGGAAACTTCTGATAAGTTTTCAAGCAGGTAAGGGAGACTGGGGTTGGAACCAGACCCAGGTTACTGACCAAGAACTCGGTTGGCAAATTAATTTTACAGAGTGGTGTCAGTGACCAGAAATGTGTAGATGGGTCAAGTCATACAATGGAGTAAAACATAGTGAAGTACATTCAACTCTCTTTCAAAGAGTTTTGGATTTTAAAGCAAAAGAAAAGTGAAGGCCCAATGGCCACATGCTGCTTCATGCAAGCTACATTTCAGCAATGACATTACCTAGGTCGCACTCATTTGAACTGCCCACTTTGTCCACCAGATGTCAACCTTGAACAAGGTTGTCTTTGGCGCCTGGGCCTCTGCCCCGACGTTAACTCTGATGTCACGCCTGGCCATCGCTGATGAACTTACGCTGCAGGCATGAAATTCATTTTAACTGACTTAACGAGAAAATATGCAAACCCTTAGTACTTGGGTGGAAATGGAGTCATGAAAGCAAGCACTGTCAATTTTACAGGTTTTGATTTTCCCACTGCCCTTGCTGTGAATTTGCATCATTAGCTTTCGCATGTATGCTTTCAAACCTCATTACTTTGAATCCATTCAGTGCAGATACCTTGAGACTTCTTTGACTTTCAATGTCTGTGCTCAGAAGCAGCTGCATTCTGTGGATGGACAAACTCTTTAGAACCCATCAGAACACACAAATGGGTAGAAATAACTGCAAAAAAAAAAAATAATAATAAAAATACAGTTAGAGCTGCCTGCAAAATCTACTTGTTTCTTGGGTTTGCGTCACATTCATACCTTCTAACGTGATGATTTCTCACCGGATGCAGGCCTTCATGGTTGTACCTGCTATGTGAAGGTGCATTAATCCTCAGCATGCTGCAGGCATTTTATTTAATTGCTTCAGCTCAGAGGAATCTTTCTGGAAGGAAAATGCAGAGTTTGGTCCCACTGTGCATGCTGGACCATGATGCTGCACATAATGTAACTAATCAGCTAATCAAAACAGCTGCAATTATGATAGTGTGTTGGATGTGATGAGATAGAACTTGAATCAGACTGTTATTTCTTTATGCACGCTGCTGTGGAAAAAAATGCCACATCGTATATCCAAATTATAAGATGAACAGAATATGTATATGTGTGTGTGTGTGTGTATAGGGAGGAAATAAGATGTATGGCTGATTGCTTGTTCATCAAAATGAATTCACCTTGTTCTATGAATAGGGCCTTTGTTCTTGTCTTAGAGTTCAAGACTAAAGGGTACATGCTTGAGCCTTGTTTTTTTTTTCATGCTACTAAATAGTTGACTGGGCTTTACTCTGACCAATCACAAGCTTTCTATTGTCTGTTCTGAAGGGCCTGTATAACCTGTTGCCAGATGGTGAAGAGTGAACCTTCTCGTAGCAAGACACATCTCTAATAAAGGAAGATTTTCCTGCTAGAAAAAAAAGCATATGTTGTGCTTTAGATGCTGGTGTGCTTGTCAACCAGCATGACCATGCTAGGTGACCAGCGAAACCAGCACCAGATCAGCACTAAACCAGCTGAGTCCAGCTTAGTGCTGTTTTATTCAACAGTTTCCCTCAACTGCATGACTTCCCACTTTTAATTTAATTACAGTATTTTCCCCTAACACTTCTTATCCACTACATGCTGTTTATGTCATAATAAAAACAGTACTGTGCATTTTGTGAGAAAAACAGCTAAAATTATTAGAGGCAGTGGTACAGGTTGGTGTTGATACCACTACCACTAATGGACAAAGAAGCTCTGTGTTGTTTTCTTAGTAAGGATTTTATTCTCATAACTAAAATACATCCTTTTAGTATTCGTTAGCGAGCCTCTGCTTCCTTTTCTCTTCTAACCTCCTCATACAAAAGCAAAGATAACAATGTGAAGTATGATAATTATGATTTAAACACAACAGCTGATTAATGATAATAACTAATTGGATTTGTATATAGACAAGACGTGCGCATATGGTAATGATGTCACTCTACTGCGCTCACCTGCATTAGCATAATCATAGTGCTTAAGAGAATATTTTGGGCTTTAACAACTTTAAACATGAAATTATGCATACCTGATAACTGAAATAATAAAGCCTTTTCCTATTGTTTAGACAGTACCCTCCTTCTTCCATTCTCTCCTCACTTACACAGGGAGTAAGCTTAGCTGACAAGTACACTGTGTGGATACAGAACGATGCTATGCAACATGTGTATGAGAATAATTTACTTTAAAATTGACCATCAGCAAAATATGACGAGCAAAATTGCTGCTAATGAACCCAGTAACATATCACAATCAGCCATGACATTAAAACCACCTCCTCGTTTCTAAATTCCAGCAGCACCGCTGTGTCTGTTCCACTTGTACTGGTACAACACACACTATCACGCCACCATCACATCATTGCCACTGTAAAGCTGAGATCTTAACGTGCTTCTGCTTGGCAACAATGTAAACATATATTTAGAACCAGACATGCAGAAAAAAAAGAAACCTATGAAAGAGACATTCCAGGTGCTGATATTTCCCACGTACATGATGGAGGAAATAAGATAGCATCTATCACCAAGGCTGATCGCTTGTTCATCAAAATGAAGTCACCTTCTCTATAAATAGGGCCTTTGTCCTGAACTTTATGTATAATGTACTGTATATACTGTGTATAAAATCAAGCACCTAGCCATGCAGTCTGCCTTTACAAGCATTTGTGAAAGAATGGGTCGTATTAAAGAGCTCACTGAATTTCAGCGTGGTACTGTAATAATAAAAATTCATTTTGCAAAATTTCTTCCCTCCTAGATATTCCGCTTTCAGCTGTGAGTGGTATTATTAAAAACCGGAAGCATTTAAGAATCACAGCAAATCAACCACAAACTGGCAGACCATGTAAAGTTAGAGAGCAAGGTCGCCGAGTGCTGAGGAGCATAATGCATAAAAGTCACCAATGCTCTGCAGCCTCAATAACTGTAGGGTATCAAACCTCCTCTGGCATTTACATGGGTTTCCATGGCCGAATAGCTGCATGCAAACCTTACATCACTATGTACAATGACAGGTGGTGGATGGATTTGTGTAAAGCAAGCCACCACTGGAGCAGCGGAAACATATACTGTGGAGTGATGAATCACGCTTCTCTATCAGTCTAGTGGATGAGTCTGAGTTTGGTGAATACCAGGAGAACATTACATGCCTGACTGCATTGTGCCAACTGTAAAGTTTGGTGGAGGAGGGATAATGCTATGAGATTGTTTTTCAGGGGTTGGCCTATGCCCCTTAGTTCCAGTGAAGGGAAATCTTAATACTCCAACATATCAAGACATTTTGTTCAATTGTATGCTTCTAACTTTATGGGAGCAGTTTGGGGAAGAACCTTTTCTCTTCCAGCCTGACTGAGCCCCAGTGCACAAAGGCATGATTGGGTGAGTTTGGAGTGGAAGAACTTGACCGGCCCACACAGAGTCCTGACCTCAACCCCATCAAACGAACTAAAACAGAGACTGCGAGCCAGGCCCTCTCGTCCAGTATCAGTATCTGACCTCACAAATGCTCTTCTGGATGAATGGGCAAGAATTCCCACAGACATACTCCAAAATCTTGTAGAAAGCTTCCCAGAAGAGTGGAAGCTGTTACAGCTGCAAAGGGAGACCAACTCCATATTAATGCCAAAGGATTTAGAAGGGGATGCCATAAAAGCTCCTGTAGGTGTAAAATGTTTATACAGACAGACACATAACTGGACATCTTCCATGCACAAAGGTAGGATTAATAAAGATTAAAAATGAGGCATAACTGGATACCTATCTCCTCATTTGACTTGAAAGCTCAAAAGGGACGGGGCAGGAGAAAGGGAGGAGATAAGGGGAAAGGGTCATCCTAATGTAAACTGCCCGCTATATCATGGAGAAGATTTTTGTGTAATTATACCATTAAAGCAAACATGAGTTTTTTAAAACTCTGTTACACAAACTCTAATTGGAAAGAGGAGGCCAGAAAATAATGCTAGAAAATGAAATATCTTTCTGGAATAATTGTGTCTCTTAACCATAGTGCACGTTATACAACTCTACAAGGTGGCATGGCTCACCATTACAAGAGAAAATTGATTTTAAATAAAATATGAACAATCCTCAGCCAAGGTCAGTCCATTTACATGCATGCATTATAAATGCACACCCTGTTCTTTCACAACACGCCTAGAGGCAGCATTTAAGCCTCTTTAGCAATCAAACCTCGCAATCTGTGAGAGAGCCCTCTGGATGGAGTCTGATATGGCCTAATACCGCGGATCATTCGAGATTTAACGTGACCTGAATAGAGCAATCTCTGTCCTTTCGCGATGTTAGCCCCACATTTTATCCCACTCGAGCTCAGGCCGCGTTTGAGAGCGATGCTCGGAGTAATCATATCTACAACTTGTCAAAAACGATGAGAGTTATCCGGCATCCCTCTTCCCTCCCCCGGACGGCCTGCTGGCCGCGCGCAGGCGCGTCAGGACCAGCCGTTAAGTGCGGAGCGGAGTTCGCAAGGGCTCTTCCAGGAGCGCGCTCCAGCATGAGATTAGGGACGTAGCCCAACAGCTGCGTCTTCTTTTGAGCGAGACAAACGAGAAGGAGCGCCTTCGTGATGTGTTCTCGTGCCTCTCGCTGTAACTGACCGCGTACTTCCCCGGCTTTCGCAGTGGACACTCGCTGTGTTTCGATTTGTTTAAAAAGTTGGAGAGCGCGCGGGCTGCTCCCACGAGTCAGACCCGCTTTATCGCAGGATGGCATCCGCGCGACAAGGCTACATTGCTCCGTGGTGGACCTACTGGCTTCACAATTTCCCTCACCTTAATTTTAATTTCCAGCCGGTGGACAGTAGCTTCAAACCAGGGCAAGTGGACTACCAGCAGGTCAGTGCTCTAGTTTTAGCGGCGTCTCGAGAGGGCGGGCGCGTGACTTACTTTAGGTTACCTCAGTCCCACAGCAACGCGCCGCTCACCTCACTAGCCAGTCAAATTCCAACTAACAACCATTAAAAATAACTTTCTCTCTGGCAAAACAAATGCCTTCTAACTTACTGAGGCGCCAGGACGAGTGCAATATGTTATATGAGTTGTTTTAAGCGTATATTTCAGGTGGTTGGTGTAGTGTAGTGGGTAACACCATTGCCTTCTACGCTGTAGCCCGGGGTTCAATCCCCCGCCTGGGCAAGAACCCTACACTATACCAATAAGAGTCCTTGGGCAAGACTCCTAACACTACCTTCACCTACCTGTGTAAAACAATCAAATTGTAAGTCGCTCTGGGTAAGAGCGTCTGCCAAATGCCATAAATGTAAATGTTTTCAGCATATATACTTAAAAACATAGTTCTTCTATGGTTCCGTAGTAAAAGGGATGGTTCTGTATAGAACCATGAGTTCTACATAGCCCAGTTTCATGCTAATAGGGTTCTTTGCATGGTGACCTGTTTTTTTACACTGCTAGAGAATGTGTCATGTATGGTTCTGTGTAGAACTTTTAAAAATGGTTCTGTATAGCACCAGTAAGGTTTCTTCAGCTGTGACAAGCTTGGCATCATATACAACACATTCTCTATCAATGTGAACAGCCATATAGCACCTAGCCTCAAAAAAGGGTTCTTCTATTGGTACAAGCTCGAAATCATAATAAAAGGACCCCTTTCAAAGAGATTCTCTGCAGAACCATGTAATATTACAGTACATTTGTCTTGAATTTAACTGTCTTACCGTGCTTAGAACCATTTCAGCCTGAAATGGTTCTATAGAGCAGGCCTGATTGTAAACAAAACCATAGTTTTTACTAAAGAACACTTGAATAATCATATTTTTAAGTGTGTAGAAAGTATTAGAGAGCGTGTTAAATTAGTTGTTCATGATCAGATTTTGACTATCATAAATCCAGTGATATTAACCCTTTCATGATGCATCACTTGGGCCAGCCGAGTGTCTCAGAGATGATGCTACAGCAGGACTTGACTCCACTTTCCATATAAACAGATTGATCAGAATATTTGAAAAAGAAGTTGGAGAGGTTTAGTGACCGTTCTTCCTAGTCTGTTCTGTGTCTGGAGACGAGAAGCAGAAAAATTGCGTTGCTTTTACTGCCCATTATTCCATTTAGAAGCAATTAAGTAGTTGACCATGTCTTACTTACAGCACTATATCGTCGCTATGCGAAGAAAAACAAGTTTCTCCAACATGGAAACTTTTCAGGACGGCGAAAACATTCAGAACTTTTAATGTAAGTTAGTATTACTTAGATGGACGTGGAAGAAGTGTAAGACGACGCACTTTTCTCAGTCTCTTCTGCCAGTAATATCTTTCACTCAGTCTCAAGGAACATGCTTTTAATTCCATCACATATGGACACCTCTGCCTAGTTACTGCTCCTTTTTTAGCTTTTTCTATTTTCATCATGTGTTGTTGGATGGTTTGAGCTCTCTCAGCAACATCACTATTACTGTAGGCCAAAAATGGCAATCAGAAAACTTCAGTTCAGATGTCCGTAGATTCTGTATAAGCTGTTTTTGGTGGTCTGTTTTTGAGTGTCATCAAGGCATAAGTGTTTTTACCTCAGTACACCTAAGTCAGCTTCCCTCCCCTCTGTATGCAGACTGCCTTCACAAATTGAATTTAGAATTGTGGTTTCGGACATGCAGGGCAGGTTACTGTGACATCTGAGGCCATCTCATATCAGACTATTGCTGATGAAAGTCTCTCAAACAGGATTTTAAAACCTAAAGCAGACTTGAAAGCCTGCCATTCTGTGTAGTGTCACTAAGTAATTAGTGTCTGCTGTGAGCGGCCGTTGAACATGCCTCGTAAACCAGAGAGGAAGGCTTGTAAACGAGATTTCAGAATTACGCTTTATAACCAACAGAACAAGCAATGTCGTGTATGTCCGCAGGTCTTTCCTCCTGGTGTGCTTTTCATGTTTATGCTTTTACTGTAGATGCTTTCTGCTTGTCAGTCTGTTTTATGTACCTCCACATGTGTATTGTTTTAGTAGGTGTGGTGTGTCGTCATCGGAGCTGCTGCCTCTTTAAACTGTAGCCAGTTCATTAAATAGACTTGTAAAGAAAGAGGGTGTTGTCGAGGAGCCATGAGAGCATGTAAGTGCAGTTAATGTTGTGTTGGAGCATAAAAAAGCTCCCGCATCAGCACTGGATTGCTGAGAAATCCTATGGCTTTAGGTCCAAATCTATGACTTACACTCTTGCCTGTCTTGACCCCACTTCTAGTAGTCGAGAGTATTGGTGAATACGAACACGTCAACATGAACACCTTATGTGAATGTTTTACTGTAGGCACACAGAACACATGAATGGAGGGAGGTTTGAGACTGTGACATTTTATGGCTGCGTTCCTGACTGAATCAGTACTCAGACTGAATCTCTTTGTGTTTTTGCTCTATAGATTATTTTACAGCTTAAGCTCAAGGTCAGATTTCTCTGATTCACTTGAAAAATATCACTTAGGAAGCGAAACGAGTCACTTTTGTATCTCAAAGAGGAACAAAGTGGACTTTTCCCACTTTTGCAGTGACTTGACTGATTGTGAAACTTATCTAATCTTTTTGTTGCCCCTCTCGTAGAACATTGCACATGCTGTTCTTATTAAATTTCTGTCCCAAAACATGTTGGCAATTCTCCCTCTAGGACTAACTGGCTTATTTGGTAACTGGCTATGTAAGGAACTGAAATGAACTTGGCTGGAAAATAGAAGCCCATTAGATTTATTTATCAAAATGCAATTTTACTTTCAGTTCTGAGCTGTTTTGCTACAGTGCTTACCAAAATCTCTGATGGAAACATTTGCTTCATTCACATTCAAAGTGTGTGATACTCTGGAGTTGAAACACATTGATTTAACTCTTTTAGAGGGTTGTGCTGTTTTTTGCACCTTATCTCACATCTTGTTTATGACTGTGTTACACATGTTCACATATTTATTGTGATTTACACCCATCATATCTTCCAACAACATGAACGTGGCTGCTGATAACAATAGGCTAAATATAGTTGTCAGAATGGGGGCATGTGTAGAAGTTCAGCTGCAGTGTCAAATCTCCCGCAGAACAGTCATTCTGTATTGTGCAGGATCACACCGCGCCCTCTGAAATGGGAACCTTTATGTTGCTTCATCTCTCACACTTCCATTACTACAGATTGAATTGTGCTCTTCCTCATCTGCCTGCTTAAAACCTTTTACTGAAGATCTATTTGAACCTCTAGTTATTTCTCTGCACTTTAACGTAGATTGCCAGTAATATATCAGAGCAGAGCGTCCTTCGGTACATTTAATTTTACTCACAAAAAGAGCCGTGCTATGATGCCGTACCTAATGTGATGAGTTAAATTCAATCAAGCAAATATGATGCCTTTGGATGAGCTCAAACTGAGGGTATTGTGAACAGGTTGCAAATCATCTATATGATGTTTCATAACTTGACAAAAACACGATGATGTAAAATTAATTTGCTGTGGAGAACATTTTGAGCAAGCTCAAGAGGAAAAAAAGACCAGAACACAAAAAAGGCTCATTTACATGAGTTTTTGCTTGTAAGACAGAGACAGACCCAGTTAGTTTGGGAATGGAAGCGGGTGGGGTACCACAGTCTGAGAGCAGGGGTGTGTCCAGCGCTGTTTTATTATCAGAGTGAAAGAGATTAACCCCTTAAATGGTGAGGGCGGGCTGGTGGCTCTGCTCATTTGCACTGGAGTCCCTGTATTAACTGAAGAATAAGCCTTAGTATGTAATAAGCCTGAGTTTTTAAGGGTATAAAGCTGCAGTATTTCAAAATTTAAAGGTCAGATTTTGTGGCCACTTCATATGTTTTTAAGAGTTACCGTCACACACACAGGCTCAGAAAGAATGTCAGGCTCAAATGTCTCAAATGCAAAATGAACATTATTTTGATGAACATATGACGACAATGGCAGACAATTCACTCACATTCTCAGAAGACATGTCCTTCCCCAGCAACCTCTTGTTGCATGCAATTACACATTTCCACCAGACAGATCTCCAAAACTTACATAGTGTAGGTTTAAATACACTAAGTACAGTCAGTTATTCCATACAATGCTACTGTCATGTTGTTGCTTTCATAGAAAAAACTACAATCTCTGAAATGATACCTTCAAATGGGAAAGAAAACAGGTTCTTAATGGAGAATTTCTCTGATTATTAAAATGCTCTGCGTAGTGCAGTTGTTGAAATGAAATAAAAAAAGTCAGTGTTTTGATGAGAAATTGATAATTGTGGAGAAATTTAGCGCCTTATGTGGTGATAGGAACCAGGGGTCACAATGTCTACAGTGCAGTGTCTACTGAGTTTTATATGTAATGTTGATGATGATAAAACAGTGGTAAATTCTTTACCAGAAAAACTGTTTTAACTGAGAATACCCTGCATGAGCCTCTCCAGCAGGAACACTTTATAAAAAATGCATTTAAAACCAAAACCTTATGTCAAAACTATCGCGAAGCAACGTCTCAGGCATCAGACAAGGTATTCATGATCATTTTCTGTAATAGCTTCCAGTCAGAGTGCCTTTAGAGACATTAACATTTTTTGAGACTTTTAGAGACATTTAAAATCAAACCACTCTGAATGGCTTTGCATTTTAATAACTTATTTATGCAGACGTTTATTGATTGGTAGAGTTTCTATTTAAATTGAATGCAAATTAAAGCAATATGGTTTTATTCAGTTATTATGCTATTTTGGGCCATTTTTGGTCCATTCATTATGATGTGTTTAATGTCAGAGGCAGCTCATGTTTTCAAATGGATAAAAAAACAAACAAAAAAAAAACAGATTTATTAAGTCTTGATGTGACACAATACATATATTGCACTGTATATACATATATTGCACGATATGCATGGATGCTTCTGTAAGAATCTGCACATTCTTATGCTACAGCTAACGCTTTCTTGTCCTACCCATGAAATTTATTCTAATGGCAGTACTTGCATTTATATCTATATATTTGCATAGAGTATTTATTTATGTGGACTTAATTTTGCATGCCTATTACTACTTGTTTTTATGTTGCACCTTCATGCCGAAGCAAATTCCTAGTCTGTGAATCCTGTTCATTGACAATGGCAATAAAACTTCTTCTGATTCTGATTCTGATTCTGATATCAAATGTTTATACATAATATGTTTACCTTACTGTCAGCCATTCAGTTCTGCTGGCTGGCATTCCAGATTTCCAGTTTAGAATCTTGACAGTTTAGTTTAGTTAAGGACTAGGCTTAATCTGTGTCTGGAAACCTAAATCTCCTTAAAATTAATTGGTGTCCTCCTAGTGGCTCTCCTAACAAGTCTCTGCCCTTTTTCTGTGGCTGAATTCTGTTACCCAGTGCAGTGAAGTGTTCTTTTGGAACTGTTAATCAAAGTCTGTTGAATTGGAACATATGATTGATACTATATTTCCATTATTGGACTGTAATGTAATGAATGTACACTGAGTGTACATTTTCACATATGTCAATACAGTTATGGCCAAAAGTAAGTGAATTAGAAACTAGTTAGAAACAAAACTGTGATGTAATATTCATGTGGTAATAATACTTTTGAATCACATGTGTTCAGTGTTTTTCAGAGCAATGTTCTGCCATTTGAGAACGCTGAAATTAGCGCAGACACCAGTTTTTCCTACTAATTTGCTTCATTAACAACAGACCTTGTTATTTTCACTAGTGATAAGCATTATGAATATACAGTAGACTGTGGAGTCAGACTGGTTAAGTAGAAACCTTTTTTTTTCTCACACTCATTAAGAGCTACTTGAGCAGTCTGAAAATGTATACAACTTTTTAGTTAATTAAAGCATGCTTAAAACAAATGAAAAAAATCACTACAAAATTGGCATTATCTGCACATTTCAAAAATTGGCGTGGCATTTGCAAATGACTCTATGCCTATTTTCAGCATCGACATGTTGCATAATAGAAACAACCATGAGCTGCTCTATTAGATGTGCTATTTGTTGCTCTAATAGCAAGAGCCTGTTGTGATTGACTCGCATTAGTTGATTTCATAGCCCTGTGAAAATGACTGCAATTCAGAAAGGAAGTATTCAGAGTGACTCAGGGAACGTTTCACATTTCTGTCTATCTGACAGACGTGCTGTGGCTGCAGGCCTGCAATCAGTGAGTTTTTACTCACCTGTTCTCTCAGTTCACTTCATTCTTTCATCTCCACTACACCTCTGCTGCAGGCCATGGAATCTCAGGGGTCACAAGACCGGAGGAGCTGTCTTAACCTGCCGACTTCATCACATGACATTCGATTCAGTGAAACCGTTTGAGCTTGTCTAGTTTCTCTGAGTCCATGTGGGTAACCATGGCAATATGCCCAGGCTCTCTCCTGCAGCCTTCAGCATGCTCCCGCCTTACCCACTCATGACTTTTCTACCCATAACTAAATAACTGCATACACACACACACACACATGCTAGCACACACTACCTCAGCAGCATGCTTAATCTGCCCCTTAGCCTGTGCTCCTCTGAGTAACATGTGACCAGTCACTCCTAATTACTACACACAAAGCATTCAAGCAAAACTATTAAAGCTGATACATATTTCAACTTTGGAACCTCTCCATGTTTACCTAGATTAAGATTTAACCCTCAGAGATTAAACTTAGATTTATATTTTTGTATAAAATCTAAATGTATAGATACCTAATTATTTAAATGTAATTAGATGATGCCATTGTTACAGGATTATTATGTTTATATCTGTTTTATATTTCAAATCAACAGTTCAAGATCCATGTTCAGGCATTCGTATCTGCAACTTTTTTCCATTTGTTATGATATTAAAAGTGATAAAAGAGGGCAAAGGAGTGTTTTTCTATCTGCAAAACAACAACACAAATCTGTCAATTAATGTTTAGATTCCCAGCTTTTGACAGAATTTCTCTGCTTGTTTCTTCCTTCTTCCTTTAGTGAGAAATAAATAAAGATGCACCATGGAAATTTTGGGCTGATGCAAATATCCCATATTTATACAGTATATATCTGCTGATGAAGTTGGGACTGGATTCACTTGCATCGGCATTATAGAAAAGTGTAACATTTGGAGACTTTCTAGCGCAGGAGTCCAGTGTCACCCAAATGTTCTGCTCTTCCAGAACACAATAAATAGGTCACCAAATATTGATTTGAAATATTGGTCAAATCTAAACGTCTGTTGGATGCTGAATTTTTTTAAACAAATATCTACTATTGCTGATATGATTTTCATATAATTGTGAATTGGGATAATATCATAGACTGTGCCGAAAGGTTAGGTGACTATAATGATATTAAATTTCAATATTGTTACATGCCTATTAAATCAGGTATAAAAATGAATACAGTGGGCTACCAAAGTCTGAGACAGTATTGAAAAACATGACCTTTTGGTACAAAGGCCTCAACATTGCCAGTATCACAAATTTACATTATTGGCAATGTTGAAGCCTTTGTACCAAAAGGTCAAATTTTTATCTGATCTTCTCCATTAAAGCTTGTGGTCAGGTGGCTTTCAAGTGGATATGATCTGCTCATCAGAGACTTTTGCCCAAACTTGTGGTCCTCGTGTTTGTATTTAATTAGAAAAAAATGCAAATAAGAAGCATTTTCATTAATGTTATCAGTCTTTAGGCCCCAGTGTACATATAAAATTTAGGGCTGCATGATATGGACCTAAGTTGTTATTATTATTATTATTATTATTATTATTATTATTATTATTATAAAATAATGTGCCTCTGACTGGACATGCTGCAAGACTTTTTTGCAGTGTAAACAGAAATCAAACTGACCTTTTCACAAATTACAAAAGCTCCTTTTACTATTGTGCAAAATAAACACAATAAAATACTGAGGGCTACTTACATCAGAACTGCAAGTACATTTTAACAAGGACACAATGTCACTGATGCAAAGCAGCGCTGTTATGAAGCATCAAAAGTTATTTGGCTGCTAACGTACGTTATATAATCACCATATGGTCTATGCATTTTAACCCTGAGAGTGAGAACTATCATCATGCATTATTAGATGCTAGTAGTTCAGGATTAAGTAGTTGATGAGCTGTGCACTTGTGTGTTGTAATTGCCCATTCAGCTGCATGGTAAAGTTACTCATTCTCCACGTGGGAGTACAAGGTTCCAGCCCAGTGCAGGGAAGTACTTGTTGGGCCAATCTAATTATGTCACTCTGTCCCTGCACATGTGAGGTGATTTGATCTGTTCTGTCATCACAGCTTTTAACAGTGTGTTTATCACCTAAACTCATATTGCAATAACAATAAAAATATGAATTATTGTGCAGCCCTAATAAATTTCTAATTAAATATCATGCTTCTGTTATTACTGGGGGAGACTGTGACTTCTAAAGGTTAATTAATTAATGGCAGAATAAAACGGTTATCTTCCTAATGTTTTTTTTTATTTATTTATAACTCTCTTGCCCTCTCCCCTGTCATATCTTCTCCCTCTTTCTGCAGTCCCTGATCTTCTTGGCCTGTGTTGCAGCAGTGGGCCTAGGCCTGAGTCTGTTGGTGCTGGCCGTTTACTTGAGTTGCCTGTGCTTCTGCCGCAGGGAAGAGGCGGAAGAGACCAAACGACCCGACGGCTGCTGCATCACATGGGCTGCTGTGATCACGGGCCTGGTCATATGGTGAGTAAATCCACCTCACTCTCACAGGGTACAGTCTCCTGGGGCCACGCTGAGCACCCTGGAATGTGGCCAGCTTGTTTACTGTGTGAGAGAAAGAAAGGATTGGATGGAGCACAGCAAGTACTGTACAAAAAAGAACTGAATAGTGTACAGTGTGAAAGGCAAAAACAAAGATTGAATAGAGGACTTTAACCATTCATTGGTGATAAATTTAGGCAATTTAGTGATGTCCTCTTTCACTTACTAAAATCTGACCCTAGAGTAATTGGAACCCTTGTATGCTATGTAATTGTAACTTTTTGTATGCTACCATGTTTTCTATCACTATATGAAACAAGCATGATTTTGCCTTTATTGTTGAATGAATTGATTGTTTCTGAGAAAGCATTCAGATTCAGTTTTTTTTACACTGTACCAAGAGTAAAAATGATTCAAGAGTGAATTATACATGGTTCACTTGCTCAAAATGTTAGACAATAAAACACAATAAAAGGCTATACATCTTTAAGTTTACTAGATCAATTTCTTTACATATCAAAAGTAAACACAACAGTGACATTAAGAATTCTTGTCTTTAAAGTAGAAGTACAGATTAAGAGGCAGAATTTGCTGCCATTTAAAGGTTCACTGCACAATAGCCCATAAAATACATCAATTACATTGATAACATGACTGACGTATTTCTCCAGCATCTTCCTTTTGTTGGCTATTCTTAAATGCTACACTAGTTAAGTTTGACACCGCACCAAGTTCATGTATTCACAGAATTTGAGTGATTTTCTGTGGAGCTCAGGGCTTTGTGTTTTTAGACAGGAGGGGAAGCGGCAGTGCAGGCTTTATAATAATGTTCTATTTAGAATTCACATCCCGGCCCTGATCAGAGTGAAATGCTCAGACAGGACCTGCATTACCCCTCTTTGCTTATGAACCGCAGGCTGGGAAAAGTGCTGGGGGGATGGCGGCGGGAGGATGATGTGGATAGAACGAGATTGACGTTAACCTGTGACATTTCATTTGGAGCAGCTGACGTATTTTGCCAAGGATAATGAGGCATTATAGTAAGGGCTGGATTTATAATACCACAGGTAGAGAAGGGGAGGGGGCCACGCTGAGTGAATATGTCTAGATTTTAAGCCAGACGTTTTGTCCAGTGTTACCTGTGGAGTTCAAAACAGGAGACGCTTGAAGCTGCAGTTCAAAAAAGAGATGTCAAATCTGAGACCTGTTCTATTTACTTATTTGCTTTTCTGAGAATATAATTTACAACCTCAGTTTTAGCATTGAGAAAATGAGCTTCTGCACACCCACTCTGCAGTCAGAGTCTAGTCATGGCACTGACAGGGCTGCAGCAGTCACTTTGAAGGCACAGCATCCTCTAGATTGATGATTCATTGCGCCCAGTACTACAAGCTAAAATAGGCAAAGATGAAGAAAACCCAAAATGCCCTGATGACTCAAATGCACCCATAACCTGGATGGTGCTCCATCTCTTGACAGGCACGTTTGTATACGTGCGACCACAAATCGTTCCATTGCACAAGTGGCGAGAGGAAGTGGGCGAGAATGAGATGTCCCTGGGCTGGAACCAGGCCAGTGAGCATGAATTCGAAGAATGTCAGCAGTCCACACCAATCAGTTCCCAGTTTGGTTCATGCCCCGAAGATGGCTCTTGCTCTCTTTTACTCACTTAATACAGAAGAACATCAGAAATTCACGCAGACATTAACCCTTTGACCCTTGTGGGCATGTATGTGTGCCCACTCTTCAGTTCCTCACTCTATATAGCTTATCTGTTTGTTTCAAAGTAGTTGCTTAATAATAAATCTTAAAATAAATTCACAACAAAATAATAAGCCTTACATTTAGAGGACTAAAAGCATTTTTTAACATAATCTCTGTCTACCACATTTATAGCCTAAGATGAATTATTATTGGTTAGATTAATTACTATTAAACAAGTAAGTTGAGCATGCAAGGGGATTTCTGTTCTTTTCCTTCTTTTCTAAGGGAAACAATTTTTACCTGTGGTTTGGTATAGGCAAAATATTACATCATGGTAAAACTACACTTTCTGAAAGTTTTGGTGGATAATCATGACAATTTTAAATAAATCTGTATTATATGTGTAAGAAAACCTATTTTTGTAGGTTAATAGTGGCTTATTATTCTAGGATGTCCCTTCATTTTTTAATAAGAAGCATTTTTATCAACCAAAATAAAGCTGAAATATTTTATTCTGCAAAACAATAAAAAGGAAACTAAACAATATATAGATAAACCACTGTCAGTAATGCTTTTTAACACTATCTAAGTGGACCTATCAAAAACAGTATTAAATGTTTCATGTCTGAATTTCTACAAGGCTAAAACTGAATTTTCCATTCCACCATAAATGAAGTAGCAGATGTACATGTGTACAGCTTGTATAGCTGCCTGTATGATATGGTGTACATTTTATGACATCCTCCGTCTTTTCTCCTCCACTATAGTGTTAGGTTTCAGACATTGGGCAAAATCGTTGTAGGCTAAGAAAAAAGACATGAATGAAATCAAGTCTCTCATTCATCAGGTGAATTTTCAAACAAAAGTTAAGTGGCCTTAAATAGTAATGTTTGTGTGACGTTCGCAGTTCTGTTCTGGTGGACCATCTCCAGACTATTTAGCAAAAAAATATTGCTGTATCATCATACTTGTTATTATTTAAATAAACATGAAGTCCCTAAAGTTTGTTGGTTTACTGTGTTTACTGTCCACGTAGTTACTCCAGTAAGAGGATTCTGGCACAGGTGTACATTATACATTGTATACAGATGTAACAAGAGATTAGGTTAAAAATGGATTAAAGTATTCCTTTAAGAAGAAACATTTGCACAATTAAACCTAGCATGCATCAAAACAGCAGGAGCAATTCTGATATCCTGTATCTTTTATATACACCATTTATCAAATGTGGAAATAGGCCCTGCGTCTACCTACATTAGCATTTCAGCACAGCAGTCCAGCTTCACCTCATTGTTGTGCTCCTCTGCAGAGCATTAAATAGGTCATCAAATGTCAGTATGAAGTGTTGGCCAGATTTTCTGTTGCTGATACGGTTTCGATCTTGTGCATCCCTGATTTAAACAATTAAATGAAATATAATGAGTTAAAAAACATTTGATGTGTTTCCTTGGATGTTAAAATTCTCCCCTTCACTGTACAATGACATGACAATGACAATCAACTGTCAGTACTGTTTTGTTATGGCCTTATCCCCCACCACTACTCCTAGATAGGGTCAGTGTGCTGTTCACAGTACTTGCTTTTCATAATGCCAGTGAAAGAGAACAAAGGATTTTTGCCAAAGTACTTAATTGAATTGCTGAAGGGTTCACCTTAATCTTGTGACAGTCATGTAAGTGCTGAGTTTTGATTGAATTAGCTTGCTGTTAACATTCCACCTCTGAACACAGAGCCCCTTGTAGTGTTAAATGCTACAGCATGATGCTGCTTAGCAATAAGGATCTCTCTTAACCCTTTCCCTGCACACCGACACTGTAATATCATGCTACTGTGCGCAAAAAAAAAAAAATTATAGTCTAGCCTTGATTTTTTTTTTTTTTTTTTCTCTCCAAGCACCTAATGTAATTTTCTTGAGTGACTCCACTGGTA
Source organism: Pygocentrus nattereri (assembly GCF_015220715.1). Taxonomy (NCBI): domain Eukaryota; kingdom Metazoa; phylum Chordata; class Actinopteri; order Characiformes; family Serrasalmidae; genus Pygocentrus; species Pygocentrus nattereri. The sequence goes on from NC_051224.1 coordinate 8,757,957, forward strand.
TTTTAAAGATTTTAAGCTGAGTAACGATGTCTGTTAGATCATAATTATTCTTGTTGCATTTAAACTAAATTAAGATGTCTAGCTTGAATTTGTTTCATTTATGAAACATATATCTCATTCCTTAAATCTATTCAGCTCATTAAATAGGTTGTCTTACTTGTAACATTTAGATTACTGTCTGACATTGACACTTTTTTCTTTTAATTTTGATCACTCGCTGAAGACTTATTTTAAGCCAACGTATTGTCTCTAACAGCTTGTAAAAGGTATTTAAAAACTTATTTGAGTTTTAATGCTTTTCCATTATTGTCTTTTTTATATTATGTGGCATGCATGAACAGTAGAGACTACAGGAGCAGACAGACAAAAGGCAAATGCAGAGCATTGTAAAAGGGTATAATAATAGGCCTCTATTGTGAGTAGTCATTAAATGTTTTTTCTATGTCATGAAGGAAGGACAGCAAGGTGTTGGTACAGTGCCATGTTATAACATCTTCTATATTGTACATCTACTGGGATAGTTCTTGTAAATTTACCATTTCTCTGGCCAAATATTTGTAAGCTTGAGGTTGTGGTTTCCCCTTTGCTTACTTTAGTACTGTCTCCAAACTCCCCCACTCCTGGCAAATATTGACTTCCTGCGAGTGTCATCTTGTTTTTGGTTGACCACGTTTCCTGTCTGTATGTCAGCTTAATTTTTTTGGAGATGATGGCATATCAGCATTTCATGTTACTCTTGCAGGAATAATGTCATACTAGTTTGAATCCTGATTTAACAGACATGTTTTACTGTAAAAGCAAAAACATCTAAACCAATGCATGTAAGTCACCCAGTGAACATTATTTCAGACAGTTTGTGCAGAGATCTACTGGGAGTCTTCAGTGTAAGCTGGTTCAGTCAGTCTTTCCAGCTACTCACAGTAAAGACATTTAAAAAGTAGAGACCCAATTAAGATTTAACTGTACTGTTAAGGAGCAGGCTGAAGCAGGCTATTACTAAAGGTTTTTGTTTATTTTTTTCCACTGAACAATAAATAAAGCAGTATGTTTTGAAGTTGGCATGACCTAATAATCCAAGCATATGACCTTAGTGTCTTTTGTCTTGTGCATAAGTGATCTTTATTCAGTTGTTTTACTATGTTACCTTAATTTGATCATATTACGTTCTGGGACTCACAGAACTGGATCAAGTCAGTCCCTGTCATCAATTGCATAACTGTCCTTTGCTCTTTTTGGAATATATAGTTGTGGAATTAAGTTGTTTCATTGGTGCACTTGGTGTTTGTACCCATAGAAGGTGCAGTTATCTGGTGATGCCAAAAATATGAAGAGATTGAAGAGACCACCCATCAGTTTTTTTTAATTACCAATCAAAACACACAAGTCATTTTCAGGAGATGTTTCTGAGCAGATGAGATGTGAGATAATACACTTGCACAATTAAGGAGAAAGTCAAAGGAAAATGAGTGAAAAAATATTTTTTTTTCCAAACTGGAATTCAAAAACAAGTATTAACTGAAAATGGGACTCCTAACAAGCGTGCAGGACCCAGTCTTTCTATTCATCCTTACTCTGTGGAAAGATAACTCAACACTTTTAGTCTGAAAGGATGTGTAGCTGTTAAGAAGCTGTTACTGAGAAAAGAAAATGTTTAAATTGAACAAAAATGCTGGTGATGTTCTAGGAACAAGGAACCACCCCAGAGTCCAGACTTTGACATCATGAATGTGTTTGAGATTATAATGTATGTGAGAAGCAGAAATTGGCAAGAATGTTGGAAGTGTGGGGAAAATATTCCTGCAGATTTCTTTGAAAAACAGGAAGTATGTCTCCCAGACAGAATGGAACAAAAGAGGTGGTCTAACATAATATTCTAAAGGTTTATATTTAGTCCCTGACACGTCTGTGTAAATGTCTGTCAAATACATTTTCTACATTTTACCTGACAATGAAAAATGAAGAATGAAGTACTTAGTGGTTTTTGTGACTATAATTAAATGAAAATACCAGTAGTCTCTTAATTTTGCATTGTACTGTCCGCTAGATATCATTCATTGCAGAACTCATAACGTAATTGAATGCACTCATGTTTGGATAGAATAGCCAGAGTAATACAAAATAATATCTCTTCACTTCTAAGGCCTCCATGTGCCTGAACTCATGTCACCCAATCATCCATTTGCTCCTCACAACTTTGGAAAAGCAGGCGAAAGCACAAAATTATATTGTCAGCATTTTTCTTCTAAGTCCTTTCTTATATAAAAGTCTGGGGTGTGGATATTCAGCTGTGCTTAAAGTGCTGATGATGTAACTGAGCCTATTAAAGGTGTGTATTGATGGCTGGAGGCCCAGCTACAGTGAAGACTTTCTGCAGCCTTCATGCCTCAAACTGCCTTCCAGCAACAGAACAGCAGCAGATTAGTGTGAGGGCCTGTGTTGTTAGTGCTGAGACATTTAGCCACATCCAGTCTGCAAGCAAATACTCTTATCCTGAGCTGCTCTCACATTAATTAGTTTAAATGCCATCCAGATATTTAGTGAAGCAGTAGCTGCTATGGCTCTTACAGCGAGGCAGAGTGAAGGATCACAGCTCATTCACGCTAATGCTAACATCTTAAACAGGTGCATGTGCTGTGGGGTGGAGACAATTAGTTTGAAGTGGCAACTTTTCGTACTAGCATTAAAGGGATTACACTTGATTACTTGCTGTGAAAAATGCTGTGTTGTTTGGCCTTTTTAAAAACTCTGATCATGAAATTAATAAATAGGTTACACAATGAATGATATAATCAAAAGTGGCAGCCCAACACGAAAGGTCATTTGCAGTGCTAATGTGAGTCGTCAAAGAATGAACTTCACGAGCATTGTGCAGGTACTTGAGTCTTCGCGCTTTTGCCGATATTCTTTTTCTCGCTTTTGTTCAGGAGGTTCTCGCGCATTACTCATCAGATGTGAGTCCGGCCTCAGTCTATTCATTCTCATTTGTGCCTGATTTGATTAGTCAGAGGAAATGAATGGAAATGTGCAGACTTTAAGTGAAATGTAATGTAATGAAAGCTCAGCTTTCACTGCTGGCCGAGGGAGAAGCAGAAAGCATGGAGAGTCCACTAATGCGAGCTGAAGCACTGCTGGCCTGAGAGAACCTTAGCAATGACACAGAGAGATAGCCTGGCATCCATCAAGATTAGGAGATTCTAGAGACAGGATAGCCCCCTTGTACAGACACAAACACACAAACACCCTGCAAGAGGACATGTAACAGTTGAAACATCTCTCCTGCCACTCGCATCCACTCTGGGATTTGTAACAGCAGGGCTGCTTGGCCCATCTGTTCAAACCCCTTTGTCCTCTCATGGATTTCCTTTGTTTACATTGTGACCGATTTTAGGCTGCTTTTGTTCCTAACAGTGTGAAATCTGACAACAGGTTATCTATTACGTGTGCTCTCTTTCTCTATTTATAGACATGGTCAGAACAAAACTGTGTATCTCGAAATTGTTAACTTTTCTGGAGGAGGAAAAACTTTCTTTATTGTTTCAGTTAATATGAAAAGATTTCTTATAGGCAGTTATAGCTACAGTGCTACTTCCATATTGCTGCTGTCATGACAAAACCCTTTATCTGAAAATGGTCTCTTTATAGGAGAAACCTTGTTAACTTTATTTTTATGTTTAAGTAATGTGATTTTATTTTTTTAGTATTAAGTATTTGAGTATTTTAAGTATTTTGGATCATTTCATTTGGCATATTTCTAAAGACCAGTTGATATTTTCAAGTCATGTAAAAATGGGCTTTTGATACAACAGTGATGATTTGTGCAGTAAGTCAGAGACCAGTCTTAATTTAGTTAATTTCCAGTCAAAATAGTCTTTAATTGCAAGTTATTTGAAGAGAGTTATTTCTGAGGAGATTGAATTTAATGTAGTACTTGCATAAGGAAGCTGAAAGTCAAAGTAAGACTTTCCAAAAAGTCTGGGCCTCCTTACAGCTGTGCAAGACCCAGTATTTCTGTCCATTGTTCTGCTGTGAGAAGATAACTCTAAATTTGCAAATCAAACAAAAAAGCTGCTAGGGCTTCCAGAACAATGGACTGTCCACCCCAGTGTCCAGACCTTAAAATCATTAGTGGCATTGAGAGAAGCAGAAAATGCAACCAATTGAAAATTGAAGGTGTGGAAAAATATCCTAGCTGATTTGAAAGTTGGACTGCCAAAAAGAGTGGTAGCTGTAGGAAAAGTAAACAGTGGATACATTACATGTGGAATATTTCATTATTAAACTTAGCTGTTGAGGCCTCTGAGTAATTTTCTATTAAATGTGTTTTCTGTCCTTTTGCCTGAAACGTAAAATGAATAACATCTGCGTAGGGCTGGGCAGTAAAACGATAATGATAATTATCGCGATATAACTTTCCTCGATAGAACTATAAGAAAGGTTTGATCAATTTTCAATATAAAAGACCACCTCACACTTCCACGTTCTGACGACAGCCCTGGTGCCGTTTCTACTGCAAGGAAAGCGACACTACTTTGCTATTGCCAGTAGAGTTCCAAGTTTTTCGATATGAGTAGAGAGGGAGGGGGCAAAAAGTGAAATGAGTCACCAAATACACTTTAGCAAGATCTGAAACGTGGAGTTATCACGTTATATACATTCCCTATTTGAGTGGAGTGACTGGCGATGTGCTGTACTGTGACCAAATGTGAGTGACGAGATCAGTGGTGTAACTGTACTGCCCTAAAGTGAACTGACCTCTTTCTGTACATCCTAATAAGCTTTAGCAGCATCAAATCACATGTGCTCATCACAATTACAGCACTGTTACAGTGCCAAACAGTCATATTTTAGTATTAGTGCATTCCCGAGCAAGGAAAGTGAAAGAAAGATGTGAGTTTATGCAACTTACAGCCTTGATTTAAACATAAATAAACTGAAGAAGCTGTGAGGCATTGGAGGTTCCCATGCTAGCTGTTTTTAGCAGCTGGCTAACTTGAAGCAGTGCTCCTTCACTTGCACAACACGGCAAACTGATACTGTAGATCAAACAAGACACAAAAGCACCGATTTCAGTTTAAACGTAGCTAAAAGGAGGACTCAGTTTGTCTAGTATGGGAGATTCATGCTGCAGGTAATACACAATTACACAGCGAGAGTCAGATATATTGCGGTTCACCCCTCAAACTACTATAGAGAAATCTAGATGTCTGCTAGCTGGTGTCGGAATACTATCATGTGCTGTGACATGGGTGTGGTAGGAGTGATGGCAGTAAGGCGGTGTGATCCATCACTGACGTACCAAGTTTGCCGTTTTGTATTAAGCTGCCGTTGTTGAGAAACTAAACAGTTTAGCCCTGTTTTTGGCCACTTGTTTAGCATTTTTAATTGGAAAGCTGAGCACTTGTCACCAGACTGCTAAGAATAATCTGTTTTCTTCCTTAAATTATGACTATTACAAAAATTGCAGCCACGCTTTTCTAGCTGAGTAAAAACAGAAACTATTCAGAAACTTTCTCCCACTATTCCATGACAGGTTTGTGAATTTTTCCACTGTTTGGTGAGTGTTTTTCACGCTCTGACCATAAAGTATAGTTTAAAACAGGAGTTAACCACCCAGGAGCAAAAATCAGCCTTCAAACGTAAAAGAAATAATGATTTGACATTTATCGCGATATATATTGATATCGAAAGATATAATTTTTTGTTTATCATGATAACATTTTTGGCCATATCGCCCAGCTCTACGTCTGCCAAATCGATGTTTTGACTGGAACTGAAATAAATAAAGTGTGGTCTCTGACTTTTACTGAATGTGTTCATGTGCTTATGTGCTGTGTATCTTTATTATTTGTAGATTAATGACTATAACTGAAACAGTCATGATCACAGTGTACATTTCCTACATCCCTTATGTCCCTCCCAAAAGAGGACAGATCTTTTTTTTAATATCTATTCCTCAGTTCTCTGAAGGCATTTTATATTTTACTGGGTTAGAATACAAAGGAAAGAGTCCTATAAATCATCTCTGCCAATGCTTATCCAAATGCAGGAGAGGTTAATCTAGTGCATGCCTTCTCACTGCTTTCTTTTTTCACAGCTTCTGAGCGATAGCATCTAAAAAAAAAGATATGCAGAGGCTGGGAGAGGCTCAAATAAAACGGAACGATAGGGGAAGGCATCAAAGCAAGACGAGCACACACTGACACAAGATCTCATACATCCATTAAAATCACACAGGGGTAGGTGGGTGGATAGGTGGGTGAAGCTAGTGCCTTGTTACTGTAGGACAGTGTGAGTGGTCCTTGTGCTGTATGAACCACAGTGTGATGAACACATGGCTCTAATGAAATAGCCTAATGAGACCAATCAGAGAGTAGAGGACAGGCAGAGAGGAGAGGCTATGGGTTTATGACACAAAATACTGTTCTCTAATTAGGCTGACTTGTTAAAACTCTAGAGTCACATTTCTCCCCTGCTTTCATTTCTCATTCAAAATGACAGGTTATAATAATGAAAACAGAGTATGTGCAACCATTTACATTACTGTAATGTTGCATATACATGTTAAAGTGTGCAAGAATATTGCCCATATGTGTACAACATTTCCTAAAATGTGTGTGTATTCAACACAGTTATGGCTTACTTAGATAACTAAAAACAAAAAAGTAAATTGATGTGTATTTAGGGCTCGCCTAAAGAGTGTTTTACTTTTTAATAGGGTTGGTATAATGATAATAAAGTGATATTAAATGTTGGTATTTAGTATTTAAAAACTACACCGTTTTAATATTTTAAAAGTACGTAAAAATGCATGTGTCAAATTTCTGTTCCACTTCTTAACAGCCAAATAATCACACTCTGTCACGATTGGCCCCTCTCAGACCTGTCCACATGCATTTGTTTTGTTTCTTCCTGGTCCTGCCCCCTTTTTTCCAGACCCTGCCCCTGATTGTTACCACCTGTTATCCACCCTCCCCTGGTTAACCCTGTTATATTTAAGCTCTGTATTTATCCTGGTTTGTTGCTGGTCTTTGTGTTAATGGTTTAGTAGTGTCTGAAGTGTATTGTCCATTGTGTTTATCCTGTGTTGTTTATCATGTCTGTACCACAATCTCTCTGTGTTGGCTACCTGACCCTGGACTGTTTAGAACCTGACTCTGGATTTGCCCTTAATAAATCTCGCTTATGTCCTCATATGCATCTGCCTCATCATCGCTCCCCATCGTTACACACGCCACCCAGTTATATTTCAGAGGGTCTCACTGATTGGTGTTGTGGGAGCTCACCAACAGGTGGCACTGATAGAAAGAGAGGAAAATCAGGGCCAGTAAACCTCTGAAATACTAAGCTTGATTGTTGTTCAGTGATGGCTAAAGGCCACATATGCCACCATGTTCGATTTTGGCTTTTCCTCTTAGATATCCTCCAAACAGTTTTCGGTTTAGCATTAGTAAGCTGGAACCAAGCCTGTGCTGTGCGTGTGTGGCACTCCTGGCCTGCTAAATGACCTAACTTTAGTTTAGCCAAAACTCATTCTTTTTACCATCTACTCTTTTTTTTTTTCAGCAGAGCACCAGTGAGTCAGAATCAAACCTATTCTGTGGTGTGTGACACCACTTGGGTTCATAGCCTTTTTACTAAGATAATGTTTTACTCCATTAGGCTACTTATCCAAACACCACAAAACAGGTTTAGTTTCACCTTTGTGTCCCTCCAGTGGTTTCACTCATTTAAATTTGAATCATTGTCATATAAACTTGGTGGTTTACTAGCCAGATTCAAAACTCTTCTGAGGTGAGTGGAGGTGTTATGATGCTAGCCAATCTAATGTATAGCAGATCCTCAATCCTAAATAGGTGGTGAGATATTTATTGAATTATATCTTGAAAATCATACACTGTGTTTACATATTTGGTGATCATATTCTCTTTTGATTTTTTTTTTTTTTCGATTTTGAAATAACTCAAGGCAAAATGCTTTTACGTCTCTCATGAGACACTACACATGACGCTGATGCTTTCCACTTGTGAAGCATAAACTCCATAGATATCCAGTTAAATCACACACTGTCACTTTCTGTAGTGTTCTAAACTATTCCTGTATAAAGCAGTTACGTCATCGGCTTTTGGATAAGGAGCTCTACACTTATTTTACTCAACTTGTCATGCATCCATTGTATACCACACTATTATTGCAAATATTGCATATTTGCCCATTCCCTATTGCCCACTAATTTAAAGTGCTCCCACATGTGGTTTCTTTCTCTGACATCTCAGCTTTTTTAGCTTCAGTGGCTACATGGAAAGCAATGCAGTTTGTTGCACTCTGAAGCAAGGTGATGTGGATGTCTGGAATGAATTTATGATGTATTCATCTGTATCAGCTAAAATTTTTATTTAAATTTTTTTACTGCTGTCCATACATTATCAATAACTGTTCTATTGAATGACTTATACACCGATCAAGCATAACATTATCCTTGTTTCTGCACTCATTGTCCACTTTATATCAGCTCCACTTATTATATAGGTGCACTTTGTAGTTCTATAATTACAGATTGTAGTCCATCTGTTTCTCTGCATACTTTCTTAGCCTCTTTTACCCTGTTCTTCAGTGGTCAGGACCCCCATGGACTCTCACAGAGCAGGTACTATTTGGGTGGTGGATCATTCTCAGCACTGCAGTAGCACTGATGTAGTGGTGGCGTGGTAGTGTGTGTTGCGCCAGTCTGAGTGGGTCAGACACAGCAGTGCTGCTGGAGTTTTTAAACACCTCAGTGGCACTGCTGGACTGAGAACAGTCCACCAACCAAAAATATCCAGCCAACAGCGGCATGTGGGCAGCGTCCTGTGATCACCAATGAAGGACTAGAGGATGACCAACACAAATTGTGCAGCAAGAGATGAGCTGTCGTCTCTGACTTTATCTACAAGGTGGACCGACAATGTAGGGGTGTCTAATTGAGTGGACAGTGAGTGGACACAGTGTTTAAAAACTCCAGCAGCATTGCTGTCTGATCCACTCGTACCAGCCCAACACACACTAGCACAACACCACCACGTCAGTGCTGAGAATGATCCACCACATAAATAGTACCTGCTTTGTGAGGGGCCATGGGGGTCCTGACCACTGAAGAACAGGGTGAAAGGGGGCTAACAAAGTATCAGAGAAACAGATGCACTACAGTCCGTATTTGTAGGACTACAAAGTGCACATATTTAGTAAGTGGAGCTGATAAAATGAGACTAGAATCAAGGAGGTGGTCAGAATGTTATGTGTGTTGGTGTATATATTCATATACTTATTAAATATATTGTTATTTAGACTATTATTTGGGCCAGTCCTAAATATATTCTGTTGTGGAATAATCCTCACTTTTGAATCAAGTATATTCAGTGCATTCATTTTTTTCAGCATGTGTTCATCTTTCAGTCTCAAATGGAGGAGTCACCTTTCCTTTATGTAAAGTGAATACAATTTAGAAGACCTTATAAGGCTTCCACGAAACATGTTTCTTTGCATCAGTTCTCTGTATTAAATTGTGCTTGTAAAATTGCATTTCAGAGCATGTGACTAACCTGAAGAAGCATTTATGATGATAATGTCCTTTGCTCTTTTCCCTCTCAGTTCTGCAGTGGGAGTTGGTTTCTATGGAAACAGCGAGACCAATGATGGGGTCTACCAACTGACCTATTCACTTTACAATGCCAATCACACTCTGGGTGGTATTGATAGCCTGGTAAGAGTTTGTGTTCTATTATGTGTTTTATATCTCTTTTTTTAAGTTGTCACATTCAGCCACTTTTGCCTGAGGGGTAAAAATGCATGCCCACCCACAGAAAACAACCAAGGGCTTTGTTGAAGCTTTTTTTCTCTAAAAAAAAAAAAAGAGTGAACAGAAATAATAGTGACAGGTGAACTTTGTCCTGCTCTTACAATTGGCCTGTGTATACTGGTGTGTGTGTCTGTGTGTGTGTTTGTAGGATCAGAAGAAGCTATTAATCACAATGAGAAGGCTGGGATTAAATACCCATCTGCCTAAATGGGGAATCTCTCTTCATTTGTATCTCTGATCAGCAACAGGGCTCACCTGACATGCAGAAGATAGATAGACAGATGGATAGATGGATGGATGGATGGATGTACTTATAGTTCCACATGCGCAGTACAAAGACTGTAATATTCACATTCATTAATGTTGAAGATACTGGGTGTTAATGTGTGCGAAACATAACGCAGTGCATATTATACAATACTGTGTAAAAGTAAGATAATTTGATTTCATTTTCAGTAAAAACAACCATTAAGCATAAAGTATTAATGTTCTAGTGTCAGTTGAAAAGATATGTTTAACAAAAGATATGTTTAACAGATAATTACACAAAAGCCTTCAACACTAGGTAAAATAGCAAATCAGCCCTGTTCATCTTTCAGACATGGAAGAAAATTAAACACCGCTTGCTTCAGATTTGAGAAGATAGATCTGAAGTCACCTCAACACTATGAGTGTAAAAAGATGTGTGGCGTTGAAGAAGCTATTAGAAAAAATGAGAAAAGAAAATTGAACAAACGGAAGAATATTTGCACTAGAACATCGAAAGTGGATGTCTGAGACGTGGAATAAGATTTTATAAGTTGATGAGTCTATATTTGTAGTTGGGATCAAGAAGCAACTTCTAAGACTGAACTTCGGAGCGCTAGAAAGATTTCTTTGAACAACTGAAAGCAAGTTTCTCAAAAAGAATAGCAGCTGTAATAAAGGCTGAACAAAGGGTGAACACACATTCAGAAAAAAAGGTATTGCATTTAATTATTTGTTGAGGCTTCTGCCTAAGTATCTGTTAAATATATGCTTTCAGCTTTTTTCTGACATTGAAAAATGAATGAGTAAACCTAATGGCCATTTTGATTAGACATTAAATCAATTAAGAATGACTTCTGACTTGGTGGCACAGGACTGGATGTGTTATTTTTTATGTGGAGAGGTTCATGACACACACTCAGGACTCAGAGCTTTGGGTGTTTTACAGATTCCAGAGTGTTTCTTTCCCTCTCGTTTAGCCTGTTGAACAGGTTTATAGCTCTCAGATGATGTCTCGTAACATTTCTCCAAACTTTCGTCCTTGAAAGAGACTCTGCACTGGATTTACGCTAGATATCATGAAGTTAAGGGTGGTTTATCAGAAAACACAAAAACAAGAACAAAAGAAAAGCAGCACTGCTAAACTTGTAGGATTAATTACAGAAGAAAGATGTACTCTCTGACACATGGAAAACCCCCACAACAAAGCACATGTTATACAAGACATCATCTCTTTCACTTCTAAAGGGAAATTTCACCCATATGCATTCATTGTCTCCCTCGCTTAAGTATTTACTTCTTGGTTTTGAATTACCAAGCTTGTCAAAACAAATCACCTGACATGTCTTAATATAGATCTGATCGGAATACAAAGTGAGCACTCTCTTATTTGGAAAGCATGTGCACAGCATTTGTGACTGACAGACAACTGAGGTGAGTATGAGTGAAAAAAGATTTTATGGTGAAGTCCTTTAAAAAAACAACGGCCTCTAGACAGAGACAGTAGATCTTTTATTTTTTCTGGCTCAGTTTTCTCCACAGCTGTCTGGATTGTGTGATAAGCTGATAGCTATCTCAGGAGCGCCCGTTCTCTCCCACTGCCGATTGAATGGCTGTGCTGTGTTATCAAGCCTCCGACTCCTCAACCCATTTCCTTTGTAATTCAGGGCTTGTGGCATTTTTAAAGCGTCAAGCTGGCAGCTACGTGTCCCTGTGTGGATCTGGTGGCTGGCTGCTGGAGTGCAGTAGAGGAATGGTTGGGCTCTCTGGCTATCAGAGCTCCACTCCCCCATACCAAGCTCTTTGCCAAACTGCTGTCTGCCTGTGGCAGCATCCAATCTGCTGATGCACAGCCTTTCAACATGCCCATGTCACGCTGCCAGCCCTAGCCACTTCTATGCTTTTTAAAGTGATAGTTTTTGAGAAATCACATTCACAGAACCTTCGATTAGCCAAGACTTATTTGGTGTCCAGAGTTTTCTTCTTCGGTTTTGCACTGGAAATGTGAGGCTATTGTGTCTAACGGGTAGTGAACACCTAATGCCAAACTGCTTGTCTAAATGATCACAATGGTTTAGAGCCCATTCTACATTTCCTTGTATTACTTTTTGTGGCTTCATGTACTCAAAATACTTATTTTTGACTTGATCATTGCACAGCCAACTTTTTTCTTGGACATTCTTGCCGGTTTATTCACATATATGGACCCTACAAACTGGGAAATGAGTGTTACATTTTAATAAAATCTATGATCTGAGCCCTTTATGTAACCTCAAATATACTTGCTTATGTACTCTCTGACACTGTATGACTTATTGTTGTCTGTTAAAATGGAAGAAAGCATGTCATAAAGCTACAAACAGCTATAAATAGTTGTACGACGTGTCTTGAAGCCTAAATTTTGTCAATTCGTTTATTCATTTTTAGAAATAACAGAATAGCATACAGTGCCATAATCCTCTAAAGCAGCCGCCTATTACTTGTTTGGTATGTTAGCCTTATAACTCCAGCATAAAACTAAAGCAGCAAACTTCAGTAACTGCATAAGCAAGCATCCATTACTTGTTAGTTTCATTAGCCTCCTAGCTCCTGTGCCAAACTACAAAACAGCACACTTTAGACACCCAACAAGTCTTGGCTGATTGACTACATTTGGGATAAGCAGAAAATGTGTCCATTTACTTTTTGACCGAGACGCTTTAAGGCGGCTACTACATTCAGCTTGGTTATCTAGATCACCATTCTCATGCATTCTTATCTTCCAAAGCCCTCCAGGGTCTGGGCACTTTGCTATCTCTTGATGCAGCAAAATGAAGTGGACCTAACATAAATTCAGTCAGAAGCACAACTGAATAAATCTAGTTTATTTCCTTGTGAAAGCCCCACCTTGAAAAAGCTGAGAACCAGTGTGCACATTTTCACATGTTGTCACAGAGCTAAGCTTGACTGGATTTGTGAATGTGGAATTGATGAGTGTGATGAATTGTCTCAGAGTTGCTGCAAGACAGGTTTAAGAGGAGCAATGTTATTTAAGTTACAAATAAGGCAGAGAAGATATTTTTAAGTGCTTATTTTCTGTATTGAGGAGTACAGAAACGTTCCTTTGGAGACCTACATAGAAGATTTCGTTTGAAGCTAAGCTGGGTTGAGTCCTGGGAGTTGTAAACGAAGGCAGGCCACAAGCATCCTAATTTCCTCAGAGACATTGTAGAGGAACTGGACAGATGGGCTTTGCCCTGCATCTCCAGATTGCTTCTGCCCTGTTGCAGGATATGCATTACCTACCTAGTGCAGTTGGAGAGCTATACATAAACAGTAGTCCCTGTTACAAACTACTTGGGCAATACTTCTGATCTCATTATAAACAAGTTGAATCTAGAGCGGATTGTAGCTATTCCTGCAAATAATGATTCACTGCAGCAGCTTAAATAAATGAGAACATATTAGTTTCAAAGTGACAATTTACAATTCATGGGATTTTCCTACCGAGGATGGCTACAGCATCTAAAAACCAATTTAAAAGCTCCATGTGTTTTCCTGAGTTAAAGCACTCTGATGAAAAGAGCATTGTTCCCTCTCACTTGTTTATTACTTCTTTCCAGTCAGGCCTTTACTCTACCTGACTTTAAAAGCCCCATCAGCATTCACGTACAAATGAATAGCCTGACATCTCCGACAGCTGCACTGTACTCCTCTTCCTATGACGAGCTGCAAGCAGAAACACACAAAGATAAACAAAATCACAAAAATTGACTGTAAACAGATGTTTACAATACATCTAGAAGACATATTTGAATTAAAGACTTTTTAATTCATGTAAACCTTCTGTATCAAATCTGTAAATCTGGATTGTTTTCCCTCAGTTTTGCATTGGAGCTATGAATCTACCATAAATAATAACGGAAGTTTGTCTCCCACCTGTTAGCACTGTGAAAATAGCATTTTCATAAAAAGGTAATCGAGTTGAAGCCTGAATTATGCATGTCTTGGTTGTTTTCCCTCAGTGGCTTTTGTGTGTTGCATTCCTTGGAACAGTTGTATGCCGCTGCTGTCGAGCAAAACCTTGTCTCCATTTTTGACATTTTTCATATTTTCACATGATTTCAAAACAGCAGTTGTCCTTTATACTGTGTCAGAGTTTTAGGATGAATAGGAAAATGGAAATGCACCAAAATGAATTGGACAAACATCTGCTCAGTTGATTTTCATCGAAAGAGATTTTTCGCTTCTTCTGTAATGTTAGTGTTTTGGAAATGTTCAGTAACAATATTATGTGCCTTTGATGTTACCAGCATAGTTGTTTGAATTTTATACAAACATTCTAAAACAATTCAAATTTTTTTTAAATTTCTGAATGAACACATTACAAAATAGATAGGAATGTTAACCTTCACTTTAAAATACATTTTATACCATTTTCATTGCTGTGCAGATGAGGATTTTGAGGTGCTGCACGATTAAGCGGTTAACAAAACATAAAAGAAAATTTCAGAAATTTCTTAAAATTTCAAAGAAGTTTGTTAATAATTTAAGCATTTCAATGATTCATTTTGGCATTTCATTTCATAAAAATATCAAGCTATTTAAACATGTCCAGGAACTGCTGTCCACCCTAGTATCTTGGATATTGACATCACAACCTTCATATAGTTTTATCTTCAGTGAACTGAAAACATTTCCTGCATGTTCAGTAACTATATAAATTAAATTAACTTAATATTGTCTTCATACTTACCTGAGATCAAGCACCCTGGTGTGGTGAAATATTGAGTTAATTAAAATTATTTTAGAATATGAAAACAGATCTTTGAAACAAAACAAGGCCATCTTTAACATTTCAACATGTCTGCAACTGTCCGTCACGCTGTAATTGGCCACTCTATCATGCATCTTGCTGTGACAGGTTGGATAGATACATGCCTTTTCTTTCTTGTTTTCTTATTTTTCTTCTTCTGTTAATAATATAGTAGTTCCTATTAAATGTTAAACCATTGATGTTAAAGAAGACAACTTGTTTTTGCAGTGTTTTAGAACAGGCTAATTTTACCTTCTGTCAATCATCACACTGCAACAAGGGCACTTAAATAGTAAGCAAGACCATTCAGTCACTTACACGCACCCAAAGCCAGTCTCCACTGTCCTGGGTGTTTATTATGGACACACTCTCAATGAAATGACTGTCGTTTTTGTAAATATGAAATGCTCTTCCCCTGGTCCTGCCTGTCATCTACATATTTTATTAAAAGATATCACTGATTCTTCACAGGTAAACAAACCATTATAATTGATTTATTATGCATGACATTGAGTCAAGACATTTTATTAGTATATTATTTTGTTTTAATATTTTTATATTTACTACACAATAAGATTAGAAATGAGCAGATCAGAGGGACAGTGCAGGTGCAGCAGTTTGGAGATAAAGCCAGAGAGGCCAGGTTGAGATGGTTTGGACATGTGTTGAGGAGGAATAGTGGATATATTGGGCAAAGAATGTTGGAGATGGAGCTGCCAGGTAGAAGGAGAAGAGGTAGACCTCAGAGAAGGTTTATGGATGTAGTGAAGGTGGACATGGAGATGGTTGGTGTAAAAGTAGAGGAGGCAGTGGATAGGGCAAGATGGAGGCAGATGATCCGCTGTGGCGACCCCTAAAGGGAGCAGCCGAAAGAAGAAGAAGAAGAAGAAGATATTCACTATACAATGAAAATTACTATTGGCTTGCTATTGCAATCATTTTCTTGTGCAGTTCAGTTTCTAATCTCTGAAAAGCACACTCCCCCAGTCTCGAACCTGCTTTGCTAGTGCAGCTAATTTGCTGACCAACCCAGCTTCACTGAGTACTACAAGTGACTTGCCCCAGGGTTTACTGATTACCTCCCACTTTTACCAGGTTATTTAATGTGTTAGTTTGGCAGAAGTCTAATGTAGCTAACAAGTAATGGAATCTTATATGCTACTAGTTAGCAATGGGAAAACTACATGCCTTAATCATAAACAACAATTGAAGTCACCTTGAGAACTGAATTATGTTTGTCTTGGTTGTTTTATGGAATAGCTGTATATGCAAATTACTAGATTACCCTTAATTATACCGAAGAGCTCTTGGTTAATTATACTGAAGAACAAACTGGTTCGGACTTCGGAGTGCGCTTCTATGCTGAGAGCAGTGTGTTGTATAGAAGCTCTAGCAGTTCATAAAGACTCCTTTTTGTCTCAGCTATCTCTCATGGGCTTATTTTAATTATATGTTAATTATATATATATATATTTGGAAGAGGCAAGACAGAAGATTAGCACTTTGAAGAAGTTTCCTAAATTAGCTTCATATGCTTTGAAAAGCACACATTCTCAGTCATGGCCCTGCTTCTCTAAGGCAGTTTTTCCATTGACTGGGCCACCATGCTCACATTGCTGAAGGCTCTTCTGGCTCCTCTCTCAGGTAGCTGGTTCTTTGACCAGCATGCAGACACGGCTAAAGGAGCACCTGGCTCGGCTAGATGAAATCTTCTCACCTCGGGGAGACTATTTGCAGACTTTGCGCTTCATGCAGCAGATGGCTGACAACATTGTTCGCCAGCTCACCGCCATGCCAAATATCAGCAAGGCCAGACAGGACCTGGCAGACATTGCTGACCAGGCCAGCTACATTGAATACTACAGGTGAGTTGTCCCAGGTTTAACAGACTAACTCTCACTTACTTTAAGTGATTTAATGTGGAGGTTCAACAATTTAATTACTCTGTTTTCCCTTACTCATACAAGATATGTTTAGTGTGTTAATTTTGCAATTTTAGATTACACAGGCTAACGCAACCAACGTAATGGGTAGTAGAAGCTACATTATCCTAATGGCTCCAGCCCAGAACAAAAGAAGTAAGCTTCAGTTACAAAACATGTCTTGGCTGGTCAGGTACATTTGGAGTAATGAGTAAATTGTTTAAATTAATTTTTTCATTGCCATTTGAGCCCTGAGTTATCCAATTATCACCTAACAGACCAACAATTGTGCTGTTTAATAGTCAAATCCGACCCTGTTCCCAGCTCTGTTTAATCCCACAAAGCCCCACCTCCAGCATGTGCCTTGCATGTGATGGATTATGAGCTTGGTCACACACACACCTCTTCAGCATCACACATAATACAGTTCACAGTGCCATTAACAGCTGACTTCTGGCCCACAGACAAGCGCCATTAACTATTGCAGCAGAATATAGAGAAACCACTTCTCTTGTTGACCTTTAGCCAAGTGCTAAAGCAGTCTCCCATCTCCATTGCCCTTTTGGAGCTGTTAGACTCAGCCAATTGACTCGTATATCCTCTATGAAGATCGCATTGCCGTTTGTAGGCCAGTGTGTTATGAACTAGAAGTGGGCGTATTGATGAAAGGCTCGTGTTTCTGACGACCGGAGGTCTGTGGTATCGAACTAGAATGTGCACACACTCTTCCCCCATTACTCACAGGGCAAATCGAATGAGCCGGCCTCCGTGCTCCCACAGTCTCTCTTTCTCAAGATGTATGGGTATGTTTTAGCCCTTGTGGCACAGGGTTGTGACTATATTTACCTGCTGTGGCATTCCTCTAGCATTAAGAATGCCTGAATAATACCACTGCAACCCTGAAAGATACCTTATGTACATGATTTAATGCACAACATGTTGTGTAGCTGTTTCATTTCTATCCACTAATGCTGGCCTGATAAATGCAGCCAAAAAGTAGAGGTGGTACAGTTCCACTTTTCTGATAATAAAAAGTTATTATCGATCCAGTGAGTACGATCCACATTTTTGTCCACTATAAAATGTATCTTTAAAAATTACTAAGCTTTAAAATAAGCTATTTTAAACTGAAGCAATACTTTTTAATTAAGCAAATAAAAGTACTATTGTCAAATCATTTGAACAAACTATCTACAGAACGAAATATATGGCCAAAAACATGACTTATACAACACCACAGCGTTTTACATTCAGTTACCCATCCACAAAAGCAAACAAGCAATGTTGAAGCTACACCACGTCTGTCTGCTGTTATCAGGTGAGTGACCTACTTTGCTTTACATTATGTTGTGCTACGAGCAATTCTGTGATAAATCAGTCTAGATATGTTACAGAATCATATCAGATTTGTATGTATTTTTATATCTAATTCAGCATTTTCTGAATACTAATGGCTTTTGAAAACAGGTGTGACCTGTGTAATTTCCCACTGTAGAAGTCAGAGCACTTGGAGCTCCTACAGTGCCTCACAGATAAATACACATGCATGGGAGGAGACACTGTCAGACTGAGTTGTTGTACACAGCATCTGTTCTCTCAGACCATGCTCTGGCTCATGAAATACTCATGTGTATGGATTTGCTCTGTTAAATTATTAACTGTCTACAAAGTGCAGTAAAATACACTTACAGGCACATTTAGAACCCCACTATTAATGGGTTATGTACTGTACACTTTTTAAGTGCTATACATTAAGTGCAAGTACAGTATATTGCTTTGTGCCTGTGAAAGCAGGTGATTCATTATTGTGGTCTGCTTGTGTTTCTTTCAGATGGCTGACATATCTGCTACTGCTGATTCTAGACCTGGTTATCTGCCTGGTGGCTTGTTTGGGTCTGGCAAAGCAGTCTCGCTGGCTGCTTACACTGTGAGTATTTCTCACGTTTCTGCATAATGAATGAGGCAGCAGAGATCTTCTCTTCACCTGTCTACAAACAGATTCCCTTTCCAGATTGAACAGCAGAGGAGGCAGTATACTCTGTACTACCTTGCACCTACACATTGACCATTTTATCAGGTACACCTACCACATATGTGCATTTTGTAGGTTTACAACTGAACCCATCCATTGCGGCACAATTTGTCCGTATTGTATTGTGCTGCAAAGCTATTCGTGCTATATAAACCATATTGGTGCATGAGTTTATCAGCTACATACAGTTACTGGGAAAAAAAAAGTGGAACTGCAGATGGTTTTGTTGGTTTTTGTTAAAAAGGGCATATTTCCCCATTATCAGTATAAATCTTGCATAGATCTATCATCTGTGCTTTGCGGAATGTATAATTTATATGTCAAATAATTAAAAAAATGTTTTTCAAAAATTGTGTTACAACCACATTTCCATATAAGTTGGGATGCTTTGCAAAATGTAAATAAAAACAGAACGCAATGTTGTACAGATCATATATATTTAATTGACAATAGTACAAAGTCAACATATCAGCTGTTGAAACGTAGTTATTGTATTGTTTTTTGAAACACATATGCCTAAAAAACAATATTGGATGGCAGCATTTCATTTAAAACAGATGTGATTCTGTAATGGAAATCACTGCAAGAGCTCAGGACCACCCCCCCACCCTCCCCCAAAAAAAGAAAAAACAAAAACCATTGTCTAGAAACACCGTTCATGGCTGCATCCACAAATGCAAGATAAACTCTATCATGTGCAAAAGAAACCATATAGAAACAGGATCCAGAAATGCTTTGAAAGCACTAATAATGCTGAACGATATGTACAGGCTTTGGAGCAACAAATGCTGCTATGTAGACCACAGATTTTTTAGATAAGGCCTTGCTTATTTCAGCAAGACCACGCCAAACCACATTCTGCACGTATTACAACAGCATGGCACTACTGTTTTTGTGTTACTGCTGAGCTGAGAATCATCGCTTACCCAAATAATAAGTGGTCAGGGCTGGTCCTGTGGTGACTCTCCTTTCCACTGATGGATATGACGAATGGTGGCCGACAAATAATGCAGAAGCAAGTAGGTTACAATCAGTACAAGGTACACCTATATATAAGATATTACAGATCAGTGAGTGTAGGTACAAGTTAATAAACTGGCAGCTTAGTGTATATGTGTTTCAGTGTGAGTATGTGGTTGTATGCTTGTCTGTGATAGGACATGCAGAGATAAACCAAAGGTTCTCAACCCTGGTCATGGAGTGCCTGGAGTTCACTGCACATGTTTGTGCTCATTAGTACTCATTTAAAGTCAGGAGAGGCTTATTAATTAACTGCTTGGTTGAATCAGGTGTGTTAGGAGGAGAGAAAACACTGAAATGTGCAGGTCAGGAGGAAATGCATTATAGTGGACTCTTTTGAAATTATTCATGGCATGTGATCATTAGAATGTAAAACAGGTCTTTAAATACCTATAAATGCACTCTTCTTCCATCCTTCGGTCTTCTCTGCTCTGTGGTCACAAGCCATGTCCAGATTATTTTTCAGTAGGAGTGGTGTTCTTACTTTGTTTGTCCTTGCTTGTCCCTGCTTTAACTGAGTAACAACATCACACAGTGGCTGCATGAAAAGGAGCCATGCAGAGCTCGGTTAGAAATGGCTGTGTGGTTAGCGCGTCGCCAGCATGCTGGCTATTTTATTCTATCCCTCTCTCATTTCACATACGTTCAGCTTTCTCTTTCTCCACTTACCTCACTAATGCCTATCGATCCCTCTGCCGGGATGTGTGTGTGCGTGTGTGAGTGTGCATGTGTGCACCCATAGCTAATTATTAAGTGCTTCCAGCCCACTTTATTGGTGCTTTTAAGACCATCATCAGACAAGAGACTTGGTTCGAGAAAACCTCAACTGCCTTTTTGCGCCCATCAGGGAGTCGTTTTCTCCATTTATTTCTTTCCTTTCCTCTCTCTTTCTGCCTCTCTCTCCCTTTCTCTCTTATTTATGCATACAAACACTCACTCTTCCTTTGTCTTCTTATGTGTCCAGACTGAAATACTTGGAAATTTTCAGGAAATATGTATGTGAGGTTTATTACCTTCAATAATTAAACTTGAACTTTGCGTGAAATTAAGGTGAACACAGTTTCCAATTGGATCTGAAACAGTATCTGGATATTCCAACACTTCTGCAATTGGTGATTGTAGCCCTCTCACACTCATAGCACATTGGTATGTCTTGCTTCAAGGTAAATAGCATTTTTCCACTTTGCTGTTGCCCTTAAAATCCCAGTCATATTACATACTAAGGTTTATTATTCAGTAACTACAGTGACTTCAGTGCAAACTGGTTGAGCCACTAGGGTATAGAAGTGTGTAATAAAAGGTTGGGTCTGCCCACAGGGCCCTGGCCATGTAAGGGGTTAAGTTGTAATAGAAAATTTAAATATGAAGCCAACTTCAGCTTCATCTCTGGTGCTAACATTACAGATATTGGCAATGTGTGTGGCGGTGTGCTTTAGTTGTAAATGGACTTTGGACTCCGTGTACTTTGGTGATAAATAAAATCACACTATTGTACTAGCTTGAAATAATTTTTATCAAGAGAGCCTTTGAGATGAGTCAGTGCTGTGAGTCGGAAAGGATGTGTAGCTGTCAAGAAGCCATTACTGAGAAAAGGAAATAAGAAAGGAAATTGCACTAGACCACCAAAACTGGACATCTGAGATGAGGTTTTATGGAGTTATGAGTCTAAATTTGTAATTGGGATTCTAAGGCGTGAAAAAATATTCCTGTAGACTGAAAGTCCCCTGAAAAGAATTAAGCCTGTAATAAGGCAAAGTTGGGATACGCTAAGTCATCAGTTCCTCTGCATAACTTGTTAGCCCAACTTTACACTATTCGTATGTGATCAAGACCCTGACAGGATCATTTTCAGCACTGCAGTGAAACTGAGATGGTAATTACATGTTAGAGTGTGTTGTGTTAGTACGAGTGACAAGGCTCAGACAGAGCAGTGCTACTGGAGTCGTTGAACATTGTGTCTCCTTACTGTCCACCCTATTAGGCACACCTACATTGTTTGACCACTGATGCAAAGGTAGCAATGCTAGCTCATCTGTTGCTGCAGAATTTGTCCTTCATGATGCTGTTGGATGGATATTTTTGGTCGATGGACTGCTCTCAGCCCAGCAGTGACACTGAGCTGTTTAAAAGCTCCAACAGTAGTGTTGTGTGTGATCTAGTCTGTACACACGCTCAGTGGTGGGCCTCTGGGGATCCCGACCATTAATAAACAGGGTAAAGAAGACTAACAAATGATGCGGAGAAACAGAGGAGGTGCAGTTTCAGTGCTTCTAGTGCACCTATTGAGTAAGACACCCGGATAAAATGGACATTAAATGAAGATACAGTCATGTCACATTATATTTTTTTTGCTTTTTGAAGAGGCCAGTTCCATTTACATTTTGTGAACGTTTCATAATGAATAAACTAACATAAATTGCATTACTTGGAATAAAATAAAAATGACATTGAAATTAAAAACACTGGGCCAAATTCAACAACTCTTCTTAAGAACTTTCTTCTTAAAACACACTTATGCAGTTTTCATGAAGATAATGACATTCACCAATATTTTCGGATTTGAGATTTGTTCTTAGGTAAGAACAGTAAGTCCACACATTCAAGAGCGCAAAGGTGCAAAAAAGTCTGCGGACTAAGGGCATGTCATGAATCTTTTTCATTTTTGAAGAGCACTTTCAAGAAAGAAAGGACCATTTTTCCTTACTCCTGTAAATTACCATTTCAGAGACAGAGATATGAGGTTTTGTTACAATGCTCAGCATTTTTTCTCTCTTGTATTCTCTTCATTTCAGCATTATGGCATTAGGTGTGCTGACTATGATACTGAGCTGGGCATCGCTGGGAGTCGGGACGGCCACTGCAGTGGTAAGCTGTCACTGATCCTCCTACTTTGTCTAAAACACTGTCTGTACAACAGTCTGTGCCATCACACAGTTGGACAACTTTTTTAAAAGAACAAAGTGGGTGTGTGTTTTCTAGGTCAGTAGTACGGGGGAAGACTCAGTCCCTGAAGATTACTGAGGCTCAGTGACTGACTCTTATTCACTTAGCGACTCTGTGTGTCTCTGTGGCTTATGCCAGTTACTAAAGCAGATTAGAAAGCTCTGGTCCCTGGTCATTTAGGTTAGACAACCTTTAGGCTTATTGTTGTAAACACTTCTGTCTTCTAGGTCACTCATGGGCTAAGCTGGTCAATCTGCTGCTGTTGTGTTTCTCCTTGTTATGTCTCTCTTTCTCTCTCTCTCTTTCTCTCTCTCTGCCTTTGTCTGTTTCCCACGCTTACACACTTTTGACATGTTTGTGTGTACATACATTGGCTACAGTATTTGGATTATGCATGCAGTTCTGGTGCCAGGTTTCTGAGCTATCTGCATGGAGATGGATTATCCACAGAGCTTCTACAGCTGCACAGCTGTGCTGTTTTCACACCGTGAGCCCTGTCAGATCAGGGAGTTAGGATTTAGTTGTCCAGTTATATTACATCCTACATATAATATTTTACATATAATTTAATGTGACAGATACTGTACTGGTGGTTAGGGAACCAGCCCTGTGACCGGAAGGTTGCCGGTTCGATCCCCTCGGCTGACAGTCCATGACTGAAGTGCTCTTAAGCAGGGCACCTAACCCCCAATTGCTCCCCGGGCACTGTGGATGGGGCTGCCCACTGCTCTGAGCAAGTGTGCTCACTGCCCCCTAGTGTGTGTGTTCACTAATGTGCGTGTATGTGGGTGTTTCACTGCACAGATGGGTTAAATGCAGAGGTCTAATTTCACAGTGTGCAAACACAGTGACAAATGGTTCTCAATTCAATTCGCACAATACACTAAATGTACAGTGCTGTGCAAAAGCCAGAGACCAGCCTTAATTTATTTAGTTAACAGTTATTCCAGCTAATTCATTTGTGAGTATTGAGGGAAAAGCAGAAAATGAAACAGAAGCCTCAAAATGTAAATAAAATCAACATGCAATTATGTGCAAATCATTCAAACCCTATAGTTAAATGAAAATAGTACAAAGACAACACTTTATTGTTTTTTGAAAAATATATACCTATTTTAAATTTGATGCCAACAACACGTTTCAAAAAAGTTGGGACGGAGAAAAAAGGTACAGTTAAGTAATGCTAAAAACACCTGGTGGTTTAATTGGCAGTTGGAGTCTTTCAGAAGTAAAGATGAGGAAGGGTTCACTAGGGGTGCATTAGTGCATATGGTATGGCTGACTTGTACATCTGTGAAGGCACTATTAATGCTGAATGATGTACATATCAATTCATGCTGCCATCCAGATGACATCTTTTTTCAGGGAAGGCCTTGCTTATTTCAGCAAAACAATGTCAAACCTCTGCATGTATTACAACAGCATGGTGCTAAATTGACCTGCCTGCAGTCCAGACTGCAAGAATGGAACATTTCTCTTTCAAAACTACAGCAATTGGTCCCCAAACGCTTCCTTTAAAAATATGGTTTACATGATTTGCACATTATTGTATTCTGTTTTTATTTACATTCTGCACAGCGTGCCCACTTTTTTGGAAATGGGGTAAATATAATATAAATAATTTACGTATATGTCCCTTTTTTGCCTTTTTTACAGCTTTCAGGCAGGAAACTTGCTTTTAGTTTTTCAAAGAAACCTGCAGGGATATTTTACCATGTCTCCAAAGTTCAGTCTTAGATGTTGGTTGCATTTTCTGCTTCATGTGATCCAAGTAATACCAAACACATTTAGTGATTCTAAACTCTGGACTCTTGGCTATTCGGTCCATTGCTTTGAGAACACAAGCAGATTCTTTGTTTGAATCAATTAAAGCTTCTTGCCAACTAAACATTCTTTCAGATGCATAGCATGGAGTTGTTTTCTCACAGTGGAAGAATAGACAGAAACACAGATGTTTCCTGGTCTGCAGCAAGGGTGGAACTTGTACATCTTATATTACATACTTAAGATGTACTAAATGTGTATTAAACAGTGTTAATAAGTGTAGTCATCTATTTTCATGTATTATTCCAGCAGTATAAGGTAAAAGTGGTTCAGAGAAAAAAAGCATATTATCAGGTTTTTAAATTCTGCCTTGTGTTGAAGAAAAAAAAAGTGCATGAGCTTTAAATGCCGCTAGAAAATCCTGCTTCCTGTCACACATGAGGGGTGATCCAACCTTGTCATGTCAAACCCTTCATGTATGCATTAGCATTTCCGTACAGATGTCTACCATTCGTAACTAAATAAAAGTAAGCTGTTAAAAACGTCCCCACAACGATTAAACTATTCCAGGATAGGTTTCCCAAAAACATTTTAGTGTTGAGATCATTTTAACTGCTAGAGAGAGTGTTCAATGTGCTGCTCGCTCTACCATTTAAGAATCCTCTTTTTACTGAGATGCTTTCAGGAAACCCAGCCCCGACTGTTTATCTTGCACTATGGTAAGCTTCTCTACTGAAGTAATCAAAAACCAGAAGGATGTTGTAGAGAAAGGCTTGAACGAAGCTGAAAACCGAAAGCATTAACCTAGAAAAGCAGAGATAAAAGGCCCAAGTCATGGAAACCTGAAAGTTCCTCACTTTTCTAAGAGGTTGTTGTAGTTTGTCACCTTTGGTACAAGTTTCAAAATGTGCCATCTGCAAAAGTGGCCTATTTTTTATTTATTTATTTATTTATTTTGTGATGTCTTTGAAAACCACCATATTGCTTTGTTGCCTGGTTGCTGTGAGGAACTGCCCCTTTGGAGATCTACCCCCAACAAGGCAACAAGCCACTGATGATGTCACTCTTCAAACACGAGCCATTGACTATAAGGCTGTTGGAAGCAGCCGCTCTCTTTGGGAGATAAAGCATTAGCATGGTCAGTGGAGGTCAAGAGCAGGAGATGGTCACCCTTAGTAAAGTGGATTATCTCTTACACTCCTCAGCTGCATTGATTCAAGCCTTCTGTTTCCTACAACATGTAGAATACAATGTATAAAATATGTATTGCATCCTTGGACTGAAAAATGTCCAAATATTTCCACTAGAGGCGAATAGCAATGGATGCAATCATAATCATTCTTGCTACAGCTGTACTTTACCCTCTAGTCAATTACAGAAAATAACAGGTCTCCGTCGGATTTAATTTGTGTGAAGATGAATGCGATGAAGTACTGTAATTGCTGCATGTTTCAACAAATTACACTTCTGCAAATCGGTGTGGAGGAGACGGAAGAATTTTGATGATTTCATTCAGGAAAGGATGTTTTGCTTTTGGTGTCAAGGCAGGCCAATGTGTTGTAAGGGGATCAATAAGTAGCATTGTTTTTTTTGTCACTCACTTATCGCTGACATGCTGTTGGTGTCATGGGTGGTCCATACAACAGAGTAACGTATGAGGCATTGGAGCAGGATGCAAGTGCGAGTTGCTTTTATTTACACACAATGCAGAGTGCATAAACACCAGGGCATAGGAGAGTGGGACAGATAAATCCAGAACAAGCTAAAACAAAGCAAATGAGAACTAAACAAGAAAACAGTACCAACAACAAGGGGATCCACACAGCAGGATATAAAGACACACAATGCAAGACGAAGGGACTGAGAAAACACAGGGGTATAAATACTAACAGAAAACAAGAAACACCTGAGACTAATTAGAGGGCGGGGCTGGGAGACAAAGAACAGGTGAAGGCAGGATGGGGAGGAGCCAACATGACAACAAAAGCACATGTCAAAACAAAACAAAAGCACATGGCAGATAAACAAAAAAAAACACACAGCACTAACAAACCAAAAAAAAAGCCAAACAGAAAGACCAGGACAAAGAGTGAGTGGATGTTACACTAATAATGTCAGGAGAATGTGTGTGTGTGTGTGTGTGTGTGTGTGTGTGTGTGTGTGTGTGTGTGTGTAACTTGGATAAAAGCTAAATACGTTAGTTTCACTCTTCTGCATTACGTATGTAAGTCTGTGCGTAGAGTAGAGCCATTCAAAAATAATAAGTAAAATGATTGTTTCTGTGAAGCTCAATGCATCTAGTTATGCTGTTGTAAATTCATCCTACAAGATAAAACCTTATTAGAATAGTGGCCAAGAAATGCAAAAAGGTCAATCAATAAGTCTCTCTCTCTCTTTCTCAAATGCTTTCCCATATGCCAAGGGAATATAAATAACATTTTTGCTCTTTAATGGCCCAAACTGTCATTTCAAATGTGTAAATGATAAGTCAGCTGCCTATTTTACGTCAAATCAAATCAAGTGCTACATTGAAAGAAAAAGGCAAGTAGCTTCTTATTCAGCACAGTGACTCATGGGCAATTGTGCTATGACATTTTGGTAGCAGCAGCAAAAACCAAAAATAATAAATTGGTCAACTGCAGATCACATGTTGTGAGCAAAAATCTTTTTATATTGATCTTGGCTGATACAGATTGTGTACTGTATAGTAATATATATTCTTATTTATATATTCCTGTACACATGTTCCTGTTAGTCTTATTTTCTCAAAATGATTGCGGCACAAACAGAGTATCAGTCTACACAATTTCTCCTTTTTTAGATCATTATTATATATCAAAACTAGATGTGCATTTCCTGAAGGAACTGCAAGAGTGCTTGAAAAGTGTGTGTGTTTCTGTGTAGGTGAACAACACCTCCTTAGGGATATGGCTGTTTGTTTGTCTGTGTGGTGTGTGTGAGAGGGAGATATGTGTTTGAGGGGGGAGGGGGAGTCATTCAAATGAGCTGTCACTCTGTTATTATGCAGCTCTTAGTGGAGAAGCCTTGTTTGAGTCTGATTTGCACCCTCTGAACAAACAGTCATAACTCAGGAAATGTTTACTCTATCGCTTAACCGGATAGATGGTATGAGATGAGACCCCTTGAGGATTATTTGGTGTAATGTTGTGTATTGAGAAGAAAATCTTATGACGAGTTAAACACAGAGAAAATCTTGAAATAAGCAGATTCTGATGTTGAGAAATTTACATGGGAGTGAATGGGGCAGTTTTCTGTGCCTAGTGCCAAACAAATGCCCGTAACGCTAAAGGTAATTGATAAAATGATGATATATTTTGAGGTTTCAGAAAGGACAAGTTTCTCTACCATTTAAAACTGAACTGGAGTTTCTAGGTGAAAGTTGAAGGATTCTAAAGCAGATTCCCTGTGTGATCAGCTGTGTCTGTGAGACTGAGTGGCCTGCTGTGACATCTTTGATGTCAGTTAGAATTTCTGAACATTCTGCCATTCATTCTTATGGGAGGTTTTTAATTTTTAAACTTAATTTTATTAAAAACTACCAATCCGATCGACTCCAAAAATACATAGCACAAATCACAGTGCTGAGACCTTCGAAATGCAGTTTGAACGGAGTCTGTATATTAAGTGGTTCAGGCTGTATTAATCTCAGAAAAGTGTAGAAAAAGAGTAATAAGAAGTATGAGAGATAACAACAGAGTACCTTTTCAAGCTCTCTAATAAATGTGACAACAGCATTGGGAAATCAAGCTGTTGCAGAAGAATAGATTAAAAGGCAGAAATAAATGCTTTTTGCCTCAGCGTTACAGACGTAATCTTAATGCAACAGGGAAACTAGAATGGAAACTTTACCACAATTTTTTGCATTATATGTTGAGCAGAGCAGATACACAACCTCAAGTGAACCTGAACAGCTGGTTTTGCATGAACACTTTCACCACATTTTATTTATTCTGTGTATGCAACATATGGTAGCCAATGAATTCTCCACAAGGATAATAGTTCAACAGAGCGAAAGCTTTTCTACACAAGACATGAGAGGGATTGTGATGGATCAAAATGGTGCATAGGCCAGATAAATGTGTAGCTGTTATTTTTCACTTTCACACAGTGGAATAATTTAAGATTGTTACCTTGAGGGGTGAATAATAGGACACTTAGAGCAAGATGGCTAAAACATGTTCGCACACCTGTTCATTTTTATGCATGTTAATATTGAAATTCAGGCTCCCAGTTAGAAGTCTGTATCCTATAGCCATGAGGCTAAATCCCAACTTCTAATCCTGACAGTGGCACAGCTATCCATTGCTGGCAGTCCAAAAGGGCTCAGTTGGCTCTGCTATCTGGGTGGGAAGGCTGTTTCTTTTTCCTGTTGACCTACAGCAGTGCTGGCTAGTTGTGAATATCTGTCAGGTCGCATAAACAGAATTTGGGTAGTCAGTCCTAGTGATTTCCCAAAATGCTATTACTGATAACTAATAATAAGCTTCTTCTTGTGGTCAATGTGGAAAATAAAAAAACGGATAAATTTACCTTTGTCTCTTTAAAACACTTTAGTCGGTGTAAGAAGTGCAGTAAGTCACGTTAAATCTCAAAAGATGGATTATTGATCAGTTTGCAAAGCTATGACCTACCTAGTCAGATGACAGTTATTATAAACATTCACATTTTAATGAAAGCATGTTCCATTGTGCTGTCCATTTAAATTAGTTGAAAATTGAGTTGCCCACCACTAGTAACTATGTTTATGTCTGTGCATGCTAAAATAGGTTGGTAAAACATTCATTGTAATTATTGGCTGTACATGGCTTGTAATAATAATCAACTTTTCCCAGTTATGGGCGAATAAAACATTGGCTAACCCATTTAATATTCTCTTACATTGCATCATTTGAAAACATGAGGTGAGTCTTGGAGAATCCTTGTTTTCAAACTCTCAGGTTTCTGGCAGCATTTGAGATTTAGTCATGACTAACATTGGAGATAATTGGGCAAAAATAATATTGGAATTCAAATTGCTGCTCCTTTATCGATTACATTTTAGTTGAGGCTGTTTGTGTCCTTGCATACTGATGAATTCTTGATGGTCTTTTTTTCTTTCAGTTTTCCTTAAGAAATTCACCCATTTAGGTCTCAGTGCCCCTATCCTGGGAGACAGTCGCCCCACTGCAGAGGTTCGGCTTGTTTTTGCCAAGGACAGTGAGCTCTCCTGGTTATAAAAACTATAATTGCTTAAGCATCATGGCAATCAGCCCTGCACACTTAAAGCAGCCCGTGTGTGGGAGCAGACTGCACGGTCCTGTTGCGGGCAGTAAAGTAGATTACAGGGTTTACACAGTTCTGGAGCAGGCTGATATAAACAAGCCAGGCTCAAGTGTATGCATTCCACAACACACAGCATTCCCTGAATACTTACACACACGAGTTTTTAAATGCTTGAGGAAAAAAATTTATATACTCCTTCAGTACGAGGTACTCTCAATGTTATAGCCAGAGTTTCAGTTGAAGGGGGGCTTGGCTGTGTGTTGAGAGGCTAGCAAAGCCCAAAAAGCATGACTACAGTGAAGCTGAAGAGACCACCAACTAGCTAACTTCATGTTAAATTCTTAGGAAATTACCCATCCCATATAATTATCAGATGTACCAAAAAAAAACAAAACTTTTTGAGTATTGTTTACCTTGAGCTTAACTGGCTGAACACCATGCCATAGCAGGTAAATGCTAATTAACCAATGTCCTGACTTTTACAACAATATAAGTCTGAGCAAAGAAGTCTTTACTCCTTTTTTCTTTCATTTGTTCCTTTTCCATCCAATCGTTTGCTATTATTATCCCATCACGCAATTTGACTCCAGTTCCTTTTCAATTTATATACTTATCTTTTCAGCTGAAAGCCCTTTACTAATTTATATTGATTTTATTTATCTCTCTGTCTCTTTTTCTCTCTAGGATCTTAGTATTTGATTACTGAAAAAGCTTACATTAAACATACATTATAAAAGTCTGTCTGTACCAAACCCCAACAGACAGGAAGGACAAGGTACAGATAATGGGACAAAATACAGCCTAATGTACCTGTTGATTTCTAAAAAATGTTTCTAGAATATGATACTTTGCCATTGATCAGCAAGTTAAAAGTGAATTTTATCACACTTGTTGTAGTATGTAATGAGGAGGTATATAACCCAACTATGAAGCCCATAGCCTAATTTGTGCATGCTGATTTAGCTAGTGAGGTTACAAGTAGTCCAAATAAAAAAACGAATGGAGTTTGCATTTTAGAAGCATTATCTGTTAATTACACTCATACATTTTCACATTGTATAATTTTTGAACCTGAACATTTCAAGAAGTCAAAGTAACTTAGGGTAACATTAGCAGAGGGTCTTGTACAGACACAAACATAGTGAGTGGTTACGGCTGTTCTAAGGTCAGCTGAGAAAGAGTCACTTACCTGATTGGGTAGACTCATCACTGTTTCCACATTGAATCTCATAAACCCTTCCCAAACTTCCAAAGCCACTTTTTTCTGAGGACCTTGGAGTCATCATGCTAGTTGTACACACAAATGTGATAGGGGCTGGTGATAAACTGAAGACTAAAGCAGTGAAATCAAATTTCAGTATCTCAAAAAATGTCTAAGAAATATCCCATGCCCATGAGTGGGGCTAGGTCAGTGTTACCATGACTCC
Organism: Pygocentrus nattereri; assembly: GCF_015220715.1. Taxonomy (NCBI): domain Eukaryota; kingdom Metazoa; phylum Chordata; class Actinopteri; order Characiformes; family Serrasalmidae; genus Pygocentrus; species Pygocentrus nattereri. Next base: position 8,789,221 of record NC_051224.1, read on the forward strand.
TCCCTTGAATAGCCTACTGCATTATCAAAATGCTGCTGTTTCTATATTAAATCTTATGAATGGAGTTACATGAAAAATTCCTTCTGAACTACCATGGTCCAAACCTCGATGTCCTCAATTACTGCTGCTCACAAGTTTGATTAGTAGCCTATAGTTACACTGCTCAGTTAAATTCTCACCATCAGGAGAAACATTAGAGTAATAATAAAAGTAATAGAGTAATAAACCAATGTTGTGTGTACATGTTGGTGTTGAAAAAGATGTCTTTCTGTGCCCTTTTCACATGGCTGACAGTTTGATGATGTGAAAGTTTGATGATGTAAAGAGATTTATCAGTTTCAAGTCATGAGGATGCACAGAGAAGCCATGAGAATGCAAAAACAGTGACCGTACTTTTAGTAGCAATTTTATTGTCAGAGGCTGCCCAGCTACACCTCTGCTTACTCTACTTGCTATCTTTTTCTAGCTCTATCTCTCTCTTTCTAGCTCTGTCACATGCATTCTTTGTATTTTGTTTGTCTCTCATATTGTTTTTTTTTTTTTTCAAATTAGAATTATGCACATTGTTTGAGATACCTACTGTTTTGTCCTATACAGATCAAATAAATTATACATTGCTTGAAATGTTTTAGGGCACCAGTGACTTTTGTGTGTCCCCAGACAAGTTCATTGTGAATCAAACTAAGGAATTCCTAAGTGGAGGTAAGTCATTTATTTTTAGCACATTTCCTATGCACTATTTTAGGCATGCACCTGAGTCCTGCTGTGCAATATCTCAAGGACCAAGATTCCAATCATTTGTATGCGGTTCATTTAAATAAGGAGGCATGAGCAATAGTTAGTAAGGTAATGATCCAAATTCAGTCAGATTTTTGAAAATGTATTTTTATGCCTTCCAGATGTCATACACTACTACCTTTACTGCAGCCAGACCCTTCCCAATCCCTTTCAGCAGGTAAGTCATGAATGCTGCCTGCTTATGAATTCCTCTCAGGCATCCCAAGCAGGGCAATTATTAGGAGCCTATGGCATAATTGTACCGGTTAATTGAGAGAAAGCTCCATGTTAAACCCATTATTATGGCACGGTTAAAATATCAGCATGCTTAATTTAATTACTTAAAGGCGATATGGAAATAAACTTTGATCAAAGGGAATCCTTTTAGTCTGTGGGTTTGTGGTAATTAGCTTTGTCTGGCTTCTATAGAGTGCCTGTGGGATTCCTTTAAAAGCTTTTACAGAAATGTAGGCATTATTTTAGCTTGTTGAAACTAGAAGCTAGACTTTTTTTTAGCATTTACTAAGTAAACCTCTCAAGGGCAAAATGCATGAGCCAGAGGCATATAGCAAGAAGCAGATGGAGACTGTAAGCATTAACAGATTTACATTTAGTGTGTAAACAGATCACCCAGTACAAATCTAACATTTAAATATATTTCATAGCAGGGATCAGAGAGAGGCAGATATGTCCTCTAGTGCTGTGATGTGTCTCAGCTTAAATATGTCTAAAAGCGTTTGATTAAGACCTTACTCATATTCTGTATTGCAGTCTCTGACCATCTTCCAGAGGTCACTGACGACCATGCAGATTCAGGTGCAAGGCCTGCTGCAGTTCTCCCTCTCCGTCTTCCCCACTGCTGAGGTAAGAGCAGCTCCACAGCAGAAGGCTGGTACTAACTGGTCACTTTTTTGCAATACCAGACTTTTAAGGGTGCCTATTGCTCATCTTGGACCATGCACAGTTTGTGTTAGTCATCCTCTTGTCCCTCAACAGTGGTCAGTTTCTGAAAATAGGACCACTCTGGACTGGATATTTCTGCTTTTCAGACTATTCTCAACACAGAAGTGACAGTGCAGTGTTAAAAATCCCCAGTATGATACAGTGTATCACTTATCATGTTGGTTTGCTGAGAATGGTCAGCTAGCCAAATAAAATCTGGTCACGTGTTATTTAGTGGTCTTGTGGTAACCCCTTTCCATTAATGGACAGGGTAAAGGGTGTCCAATATATTGTATGGCTACTGATTGTAGGTGCAAATAGAAGTGCGTATCTGCTCATTTTTAATTTAAACTAGTGGTGTCAAAGTTCAATAATTCAAATTTACAGCATTTACAGGAATTAGAGCTTCAAAGTCAGTAGTGCTTACAAACACTGATGGTAAGAAGTCTCCAAAACCGTTTCCACAAATACTTCAAAATCTGGGCGGCTGTGGTGCAGGGGTGTGTGTAAAACGTCACTACACAGGTACATAGCATTAGCACAGTAATACCTAAAGCTTACTTGTGTTCATTGGGTGCTGGACCCATCAGTGACACCCTGGACCCAAAATTTTAATATGAAGCTTACTTCAGCTTCTTCAGCAAGAGGTAGGTCAGTGCAGTCACTGATGGTCACCCATCCAGTTGACACATTTCTTGATATGTATATTTAGTTCCAAACCAAACGTCTTTGCCGAACTACATTTAGGGGTAAGCGGAAAATCATGTAAATTAGATTTTTCTCTGGGCAGAGAAAATGTATTAATAATGTTGACGTGGCAAATGATTTATGGCACTCATGTTTTTAATGCCGCTAACACATTTTGTTAGTTTGACTCTTGAAACAATCATGGAGAAGCTGGAACCTTTGACTGACTATGTATACAATTGATATATGTGATACATACATGTTGGTTGGAACATGCAGCCACTGGCTTCACTGGATGTTGATGTTGACAATTGAAGACCGAATTCACATGATTCTAGATGATGAGAATTATAATAATGGGATTAACTGCAATTAAATATTCAAAACATTTGACAGCTCTAATTTAGCTGTAACTCATGCCGTTGTTACTCATTTGTTTATCAGAGGGATCTATTGGGCATTCAGCGCCTCTTGAACTCCACTGAGTTCAACTTACACCAGCTCACTGCCTTGCTGGACTGTCGCAGCCTGCACAAGGTGAGCTGCCTCTCTTGCACTTTGTGCGCTATGTTCCCCTCTAACTCATCGCTCTGAATCAGCGTCTCAATGTGTGTGTCATGACCTCTGCAGGACTACCTAGACGCCCTGGTGGGTGTGTGTTATGACGGGGTGGAGGGCCTGCTCTATTTGTGCCTCTTCTCCCTGCTGGCAGCTAGTGCCTTCTGCGGCATGCTGTGTGCCATTCCACGAGCGTTTATCCTCATAGCCAGCAGGTAAGAACATCACCTCATTTCAGTGCACTCAACACTCCTCCTGCAGTGCGCTGATGTGAGCTCTCCTCTGCCCACCTGCAGGGACAGGGACTATGACGATATAGACGAGGAGGACCCCTTTAATCCTCAGGCGCGGCGTATGGCTTCCTACAACCCAAGTCGAGCCAATGTGCACAGCTTCTGCAGCTACAGCAGCAGCCTGGGCAGCCAGAGCAGCCTGCAGCCGCCACCACCACAGACCACCTCCACTGCACCAACAGCGGAGTACATGTGAGTTTGTGCTATTATGTTTCATCTTGTTTAGTGTCAAATTTGCGTACGCATACAAACAATTGTTCACAATACATGAGGTTTGAGGATTCAGATCTGATGAAAAAGCACCAGTAGTGCCACAAAAGCTATCATACTTGCATTAAAGAAGCTCATGTCATCCATTTTTATTGCATTTTATTTTTTTGTGCCAAAAATAAATTATTTAGTTAATTAATAATTAATTCTTAAAGAACCTTTTTAACACATCTCTTTCCTTTAGAACTAAACAGGCTGTTTTTTTACTGTGCTTTAGGGGTGCAACGATTTTTTGACATAGTCGACTAAAATCGACAAGCAAATTAGTTGGCAATTAATTTAGTAGTCGATTACTTGGTAATGTCACTACACGTCTTTCTCACGCTCACTAGGAACGTTAACATTAACGCTCACTGGAGAGTCGGCATCAGCGCAATGGTTGCCTCAAGAAAAAAAAACCTCAAAAGTATGGGAGCACTTCACACTTAGTAAAAAAGGTTGTCAGTTGTGCTATTTGTAAAGCCGACCTTGGCTGGCATGGGGAGCTCATCCTCCATGTTGGAGCATCTGACAAGGAAACTCGGATTAATCTCGGTAAGATGCCGCTGCTGCTTTACACATCCTTGTTTATTGTAGTTTTTTGTATGTTTTTTATTAGCAGGAAAGTTCATTAAACAATGAATTCTTGAATGTTATTCATCTTTATTGTCTTCATTGTTTGTTAGCATGTGCATAAAACAACCTCAAGCTAAATTTGAAAGCTAATAGCGGCATAAAAACGATTTGGGAATGTAGTGATTTACAATCCGAATAATCGATTATTCGTTTCAGTAATCGATAGATTAGTCGACGTTTGTTGCAGCCCTACTGTGCTTTAGAGACTGACATATGTAAATAATCTCTGTTTTGGTTGTTTGCTGTGCACTGTGCCTCGTTCAAAAAGCAGTCCAGGCTGAAACACTCCTTATAGCTTAACTGTGAATGAGTTAAGCTAAAATGCTGTGGGCTGAATAGGTGGATAAACAGGCTGTTTTTGCAGCTCAGTTTTTATAGCCATGATATCTACAATATGCTCCAGAAAGGTTTTTAAGATGTAAATTGTCACAATAACGATAAAACATTGCTGTACTGCCCAACCTGGATTAACATACTGAAGATCAAACAGGTTTAGTTTATGAAAGATAGTATCATATTTTTGACAGTGCCTCAGACATTTTACCCCTTTGTTGTAATGTCAGCACTCAAACCTTTCAGGTGTTCAGATCACCTTTGAGAAAAAATAGTTTGTTAAAGAAAACTGTCAAATTGTTTGGCAAAAACTTCTGTTTAAGCCCCTTTGATCAACATGAAGCAGAGTGTTGCGAAATATACTCGACTGAATAGCTGCTGATATTAACAGAACCCTTTTATTTAATTGAAAACTAACAGGCGAAGTGTTCCCAAAGTTTTGACAGGCAGTGTATTTTGCTTTTTTGGAATGTGTAAGATAATTGCATAGTTGCTTAGTCGTCCAAGTGGCCCAGCCATCGTCTTCATTCTTCATTCTTGTGTCTGCTTGTTGCTGTTTAGGAATCAGTCGATGCTGTTTGGAGGAAATCCTCGATATGAAAATGTGCCGTTGATTGGGAGGGGTTCTCCGCCACCGTCGGTATGTTGGTTCTGGCATCTCTATTAAGGTTAAAACGGTGACCCAGGATACAACAGCCATGCTTATCATTTTCAAAACAATCAGCTACTTCTGTGTACACTGACCTGATCCCTCTGGCAAATATGCTTCATTCTGTTAGACATGGTGAAAGACTGCCCTCTGCTGGTTTTAGACATGAGCATCTAATTCCTACTCTTTTTTTGTATGCAATATGTGAGAGCTTCTCTTTCTCTTGCTTTGCCTGTGCTTTGTTTTTTTAGACAACACTCACAGCCTGCCATGCCCAGCCTTTCTTAACAGCATTTAGTTTTTTTGTGTGTGTGCTATATAACTCTTATCTATACAAAGAGAATTAAATTAGCATTAACAGTTGAAAACTGCCTTTGGCCTGATCTCTAGCTTTAATGGGATTGGTAATAGCCCAGCAGTGTTGTACACGTCCCTGAACATGAGATGAATCTTCAGCAGTCAGGGATGAGCACTTCTAATCTAATTCAGTCCAGGTTAATTGCTAGAACATTGATTAGCTCTTTGGACCTTTTTGGATTTAGACTTGATTCAGTGCAATACTCTTTAGCACAGAGGTGCTATAAAGGTGGATGTTGTGGATACTCTGTGGCCGGGAAATGAGTGCTTCCAAATTAACTTTTGCATTCCTAAAGCATATTATTATACCAGTTTGTTATGCAAATGCGCACCAAGTGCATTAAATGAGAATTAGGGCATGGGCGATGTATCAGTTGGCTGAAATTGATGATCCACACTAGTATTTATTCTTTTATTAAGCGGATAGGTAATAAAAATTAAGAAAAATAAGATGTAATTATCAGAACCCAATGCTGCAAAGATACTGTGTAGCTCAACCCCAGTACTACAATATTTAGATTATTAACTGTGAGTTTCTGCTGTGTGTTTGAGTTTAAGAAGTGTGACAGTTGAAAACTGTCTGAAACTGAAAATGTAATGAGCCAAAGAAATTTTTTTTCCAGAGTTCATGGTCCCATATAGAACCATTGTCTTTACTAAAGAACCTTTGAAGAACCATTTTTCGGGTGTATTTAAGATCTTCATTAAATGATTTCAGACATTAAATCATTGACCAGCGTCCACCACTGCATGAGCGATTTAAGCTTTCTGTAATTAAATTGATTAAATCTATTTGTAGATTATTTAAAATTGTGTTATTTAAAATCCAATTTAACAGAAAAAAGCCGTACCTTTCACACCACATCCACTTTTTAGATTATCATGAGCAGCATCACAAGCACACCAACCAGATGAGTCATGCAGGCTGAAGCATTCAATCAGAGAACTTCTGTAAGCAGAAATAGCAAAAGCCCCATTACCTTTTTCATTATACATGATTTGAATTATGTTTTTGATCCATTATACAGGCTTCATAGGAGCATATTCAAGTAAATGTACTTTACTGCGAGAATAATGCAGGAAGGATTCATTCATATGTGATTCCGGGTATGGACTGAAATATTTTTCAAGAGGCTCCTTTCACTGAATATTATTTGCAGCTAATTGAGTGTTTTTTTTTTCCTTTCTTTTTTCGTCATTTCTGGACTTATATCCCCAGACATTTAGAAACAGTAAGTGGGTTCCCTCACATGTGCAGTGTCTCTCTTACTTGACTTTGTTCTCTGTCTCCTTATTGTACTCCCCTCAGGCTATAATTACCTGATCCACCAATGTACTTTCTTCTTTGTTCATCACTCTACTTACTTCACAGCAGTTTGTTTGGTTTGGCTTAAATTATTCATGTAAGCTTCACTTCTCAATCGCGCCAACTTTGGCCTCTTCCTGTGTCGTTGTTTTTTTCATATGTTTTGAGTGCCCCAACTCCTTCACCTTTGCTTGAACTGCTCCTGAAAACATTTCTGTCTGTCTTTGTTCACACGCTGAGTTTTGGAATGATCAAAAACACAGGATAGCCCCTCTGATCCAAACCTGATCTGCTGACATTAAACTGAAAGTAGCTCATAGCAGCAGAGCTTGTTGGGCCCCGTGGTTTCCATTTTGACAGAACTGCTAAAATTGGAACCCAGTGATATGGAGTTGTGCTCAGTTTCTACATTGACATGATTATGCCGTGCTGTTCCTCAGTCTGGTTCTGGCTACTCTGCTGCAATTCCTACATTTTATTTCAGTTGTTTTTTTCATTAATGCTGAGAAGTTTAATTAGTTCATGTCCTTGTTTATATTAAGCAGAATTCATCGCAGCATTTAAAAGACAAAATTTATGTTTTTCTGTAATCTTCCATCAAAATGTAATGACTTCTGCCTGCCTCTAAAATGTCTTCAGAGTTTTATTACCAGAGGGTGGGCAAGATAATATTAACTAATGATAACATGTTTTGCCCCCTATCATCCCACGTATCGCCAACCTTAAGCAGCGATTATTACAGAGATCCTCCCTGAAATAGTGATCCCCTTGGAAATATGTCGTTGTGTGGAAGGAAAATGGGTTACAATTTCTGATTCATGTATAAAAGTATTTATTTTCACTTTGGGAAATAGTAAAAACATGATTATAGAAAGCGTAACGAATGATTTACCATGTTGATCACAGAAAAAAAAAATATGGAATTACAGAAAAAATAAAAACGGAATCCACAGGGCCCCTAAGCTTGTCAAAGCATTTAAACTGTAGCTAATGGAGGCTTTTTGCTTTCTCTCTTTCTCCCTCTTTCTGCCCTTTTCACAGTATTCACCCAGCATGAGGACCACCTACCTATCTATGACTGATGCCCAGATCAGACACTTTGGAAGGGACTTCAATGTGTAAAGCGCTGGTCTCTTCTCCCTTGACGGAGCTTCAGTCACCGCAGGACACTCTCTTTGTTGATATTTGAACCAGGACTGTTCTCTATATGTATGCGACTTCTTCCTCTGTCTTGGTTGAGGAATTCAAGACTTGCAGCTGCTGTGAAGATTTTGCACTGAAATCATTTCTCAGAGGCGGCACTCGCTCCAGACTGAAACCACACAGCCTCTTCGTCCCGAAAGCTGAGGTCTACCAGGTTAATTGTACATCAGCTACCATGTAAAGCCACGTTTTTTGCATTCCCTCAGAATTTGATCAGTGCATAGAAGGCATTGACAGAAAATAGAAAAGGATCTTGCCATTGAGTTTACCACACAAAAGCCTTCAGCTCCACGGTGAGCCTTTCAATCATCCTTCCTGTGGTTTTGTAGTGGAGAATGAACAGACCTCTGACACCAACTTTGAAAAAGAAAAACCTGCACAAATGTCCTCCTTAAGGCACGTTGGCTGTGCGTTGCATTATACAGAACTGTGCCACTGCTGGAGCTTCCAACCAATGAATATTTACCTCATCCATGTTTGCATCCTGGTTATCCGACTTAGTTTATTCTAGCACTGACAGTTGTGTCCAAGGCCCGAACTGTTTGTTAATCACATATTGAAGTAGCTGCATTCATGGTGCCAATTTGAGTATGTGAAGAACAATTTTATTCCTTTTAATCTCAGGCCTGAGAGAACTTCCCTGTATGTTGCCCCATGTAAGATAAAGGCTGACGCAATAGTATTTTACAACCTCAAACATGTAAGTGTACGTGTGGTGGTGTAGTGCGTGAGGCAAGGAGTGTATGTGTGTCTGTATGTTAGCTTGTTGCTTTTTAAGGGTCTGAAATCTTTTGAATTGAAGACGTCATGTCATTTTAGACAAAAAAGACCCAGTGAATGACAAACTGTAAAACGAGTGAAATTGTGCTTAAACTGTCAAGAATATATAGCCAGATTCCTAGCACTGTTCCTTCTTTATGTCTTTATAAAAATGCATTACAAAATTCTTTAAAGTGCTGTTTTTTTTATTGTTTATGTTTTGGAGCAATTTGGCATATGTAAAACTTTATTAAATAAATAATTGGTTTCTTTTATTGTTGCTCATTGTTTTATTACCACCATTTACAGAGCTTATTATAATGGAAAAACTAAGTGCATTTTAATCAACCTGACAGTTTGGTTTATAGTGGTTTTAACTGCATTTGGTCTGAGAGTGGCCAATATAATAATACGTCCCCAACTGTTCCAGATAAATACTTTTCTGAGCACACAGTCTGTATGCAGAGGTTTCAAGGTCAAAAGACATATTTTGTGGATTTCCCAAGTGAAAATAAATTCACGTTATATCTTTTATAGGGAGAAATGTCAATACCCCCTTTTTGCTTGTGTTAGTGCCATTTATTTGCTGAGTTTAACATTGTGGGGAGAGTTAAAATGATAAAATATGCTTTTATGTGCCACTAACAAAAGTTAACAAAAGTCAATGATTAAATGGGCAAAGGTCTATTTTGTGTTCTGTATAGAGGATGTGTTCACTTATTTACACTTCGATTTGAAAATCAACAATACATCATTTGACCAGGGGTGCCCAAATTTTTGCATACAGCTGTTTGACAGATCATTAGTTAGTGCTTAAAGAACATAGAACAGCTGCATGTTTCATTACCAAGAGAGCAGAGTTCGGCCTGGTTAATTGGATTTAGTACAATATGTTTAATAGTACACTTTAAATGTGCCAGTACTGTTTTTTTTCTTGCTCTAAATGATCAAAACGTGCATACTGTGATGCATTTAATGTAACTTGAAAAGGTTTTATGGACTGAGACCAGGCAGGAGGCATTCACATGGCCAAGCAAAGGTAAGCAAACTACTGTTGATATCAAAAGCTGTACAGTTTCTTATGTCCTTAATGTCCTTAAAACATTCCATTCTATTTAATCAGGGGATATATATATATATATATATATATATATATATATATATATTCAGCTTACTACCATGCACCGTCTAATGGCGCTATTACTTTGTATTACTTTGAAACTACATATTTCAAAATAAAAGTATGAATTTCTGCTAACTGAAATGCGACAAAGCCTGCAATATAGAATCTGAACTTACGAAGATGTACCACACCACTACGAAATAAAACTGATGAAATAATGTGAGGGCTCTAGGTTTTCTGTGAGCGTAATATGTGGCTGTGAAAATTAGAAACTGCACCCCCTAAGTAGGGTTGAGATGGTCTCTGTGGGGCGGCAGGGGGCGTGTAAGCGATTAGTAATTACATTTCTAAAAAAACTACTCTCAGCATCACCTCACAGCATTTAATCTACTGCAGTATTGCACTAAATGGCAACATATTCAAATCAGCATGTGGGAGTGTTTGAGATTATTCTTGCTTAGAAAGACAATAAAAAGCAAGAAGCGTGACTCATAGCTGCCAAGGACTTTTATTACTGCTGTGTCAGGTCGTTCTCACACTCTTCATTTGTGTGGTTCATTTGTCTGAAGCGAAGACTGGGGAAAAGGATATCAAACAAGATAATTGCTGGGGCTTTTTTTTTTTTTTTTTTTTTTTTTTGCTGTTGCCAAGAAATTATTCTTTAATAATAAAAGAATTATGTTTTAAATGTGGATTGTAAAAAGCGCCTATTAAAGGGCCCATATCATGGAAAAACAAATGTCCCCGCTATTTATTTATTTATTTATTTAAAAAGTTCACTCTGCAGTCCACACATTCCAGATATGGAAAATAAGCCGCAAACAGCCCGTTTGACATTGATTTATTTTGTAATGTCACAAAAGCCAAAGCACTCATAAATCCAGCTCTTAATTAAACTGAGGTTTAAGCCCAGACTGCTTTTCGAATGAACCACGATGCAGACGTGTTGTGACGTTTCTACGTTACATTATCAGTCTTAAAGGCTCTTAGTGTAATTCCAAGTGATAAAGAGAGATTGGAAAAGGGTAGAAAAAAAATAATGACTTTTTTTAATAATAAAACTACATGAATGCTATAATATAATTGGACCGCTGGGAAAACCATAAAACAGTAGCTAATTAAAATGTAGGATATCGCTTTTTTAACAGAATTCGAATCATAGGAGACTTTTATTTTAAAAGCTTTTGTCCATTGCTCTTAGCAACGGTGGCTTTAACTGCTCTGATCTGAGATCAGCTCTAAAGGCGAGGGTTAGGGGGCCCTCTGATGGTGTGAGCATTCTGGGCAGTGGGAACTGATCCTGGATCAGAGTAAACTCGGCACGCTGAGCCTGTGACCTGCAGTTTCAAGCGCCTCCCTGTTTGTTGTGGTTAATACGCCTGGCTCGCTGGCTGCTGAAACTAGCGAGGCAGAGCATCACTCTGACTCGGACCGGTGTTGAAAACATACGGCATAGTTTTGGAATGCATTCCAGTAAGAACAAGTAATTGATATTTCATAAAAAGAAGCGACCGTAGTAGAGTGGCGGGGATGTTGCTTCGCAATGGGAAACGTTTTCACCAGACAGGGACGCCCGAGTCGAGTCACCGAGCAAGACAGGGCCATTTTGGTAACTAATAACCGATAACGTTAGCTGTGGTTGTGTGTAGCTCTGTGGTGAGAGAACGTTTGTCTGATTGCTTAATTCTGCAGTTCACATAGCTATTAGAGTAACATGTATAACCACATTTATGAAATATGGTTAAGATGATTAGCGTTTAGCTACAGACGCCAGGATTAGTCAGCTGTCCTAGTTCATGTCAGCGCTGTGTTAAAGAGGTTTTGGCAGTAAGAGGTGGACGATATAGCGAAATGCATCACGATTATTATGCATCACGATTTTTTTTAGCTTTTCTAAGGTTTAATAATGAGATGGAACAGACAAAAATACTGTAGAAATGCACAAAAAAATTATTCAGCGTTTCATATTCTGCAATATTCTAAGTCTAATTAAAAAGGAATAGATGTCTCACGTTTTCTTTGTAAAGAATAATCTAGTTTTTCAGTGCTCTTTAAGTACTGACAGTATTTATGATTAGAGGTAGAATTATGGTGAAACATAGGCTAATATCGTGATACCTCAGGACATTTTTATGGTACAGGACGTCACAATGTTTATTTATTTCTGACGTCCAGTAAGTTAGAAAAAATACATCAAATACATTTTAAAAATACATCAAATGCCATGAATCCAGTTACTTGTATTCAACACTTCACATGTTGTGCTGCACTAAATCCAATTAAATCTGACAAATTGTGCCCTCTTTTTAATCAAACATGCAGTTGGGAAGTGATTTCTAGGTAGGAAATGCATTTGTGCTGAAACGATAACCATAACCATTGTCATATTGCCCAGCTCTATCAGAATACACTGAAAAACATCATAATAATGATATGTATCATCATATTGCTCACCACTAGTTGACAGTTAAACACACACCAGCCGCTTTATTAGAAACACCTGCTTTTTAGGTTCTTGTTGCTGGTGTTAAATTAGAGACTAGCCATGTAATATTACAATGTCATTCTGTTAGTTTCTGACCACTGGATATTTTTGGGTGGTGGATCATTCCCTGCAGTGAAACCTAAAAAAACTGCTGCGGTGCCTGATACGCTCGGCATCAAGCCACTGCTACATTGAGAATGGTTCACCAGCCAAATAATGTCTGGTCATCAGCAGTCCTGTGATCAGAAACTGACCAGTGATGCCAATAATGGATGTGAAGCGTGACTGACAAATTGTGTATGACAGCAAATGGACTGTAGTCTGTAACTTCATACCTAAAAAGTAGCCCTATAAGGTAAGTAGACCTCATTCAGTAGCCACTGGTAGTTTCTTAGCTAATTCCCTTTTATTCTCCCGGTTTACACTGTTCACTGGCTGTTGAAAGAGTTCAGCTTGAATGTCTGTGTAGATGGGGCACTGATTTGTTTCTGTTTGCTTCATAAAGGTGTGCCTTGTTGTTTGTTCATTCTTTCTGCTTTAGCCTGCCCTTGCTTTGTTTCCATATGTTTGTTCAGCAACTGAAACAGCAGCGAGATAAGCTGAGGCAGTACCAGAAAAAACTCACATTGCAGCTAGAGAAAGAGAGGCTTCTGGCCAAACAGCTCCTAAAGGATGGGAAGAAGGAGTAAGGCTGTAATTTGATTTCTCTCGCAGATTGTGTTACATGATAAGCTATTCATTTATTCCATGTCTTTATTATCCTTTATATCCCCCAGTTGTATCTCAGTACCTGGGCTTTGAAAATATACGTTGAAGAGACGAATTGCTCCTCAAAGCCTGCGTACTGAATAACGTTTCACATAAATCATAGCATGGACGAAATGCTGTCTGCAAGATGCTCGGGGAAAGTTACTTGTTAAGAGGATGTGATAGCAGGTTCCTATGCTCTCATTGCAGAAGAGCTCTTCTACTGCTCAAAAAGAAGCGCTACCAGGATCAGCTCCTGGACAAGACTGAGACCCAGATAAGCAACATAGAGCGCATGGTGAGGTTCTTCTGCTCTTCAGACACTGCGTCGATCCAAATGAATGGCATACTTCACTCGATAGACACGCCGTACTCCCATTTCCACTTTGTGTTGTAGCAGAACGCATTAGTTCGTAGTGCATTGTGCATTGGTTGCAATCAGTACACAAAAAATGTGTGAATTTAATGTTTTCAGGTTCAAGACCTTGAATTTGCTCAGATTGAAATAAAGGTCCTGGAAGGTCTCAAGGTTGGCAATGACTGCTTGAAGAAAATGCACGAGGTAAGATCAGCAATGAGGATTTTTAAGGGTCCAAGCACCAAAGGTGCTGGGAACCAATTGTTTTGGATAGAATTTGCCTTATTCATTGTTGTTATTAGTCATTTATGACTGTCTGTAACATCCTAATGTAAAAACATACGTTTGTCTTTTTTCCTTTAGTTTTTAAATGTAAGAATTACAAAAACAAAACATCAAATTTAGCGAATGGGTCAAAATGTTTCGCTTTCTTCTAGGGCTTAATTCGTGAACGATACTTGTTTCAATACCTTCTTTTTAATAGACCTCTAAAGTCGTGATATCAGTCTGTAGTGGGCATTATTCCCATATTAAAACTCCAGAGAATGCTACTTTCGAACATACCTGCTAAACAAAATAGTTGTTAAGAAGTTTAAATACACTAATACCGCTGACATCATACCTCACTATCCCCCCCAATCAATCAATAAATAAATAAATAAATAAATATTCCTGGGCGAGTATTCCTTGGCCACTTCACCACCACCACCCCTCTTTCACGGGACATTTTTCTTTTTCATTTCACTATTAATGTCATAACTCATGATTTATGACCCGACAAGTATAAGGTGATGTAGTACCACAGCCCCCCTCCAAACACCACCCCAAACTCATCCCCCGCTTTGAGTGAAAGAAAAGACAACTGACAAAACAGAAGAAGTGAAGAGAATGAAATAAAATGAAATAGTAATAATAACAATAACAATAATCAGCAACGGACAGAAAAGAAGGCTTTGTCGTGGTTAAGCTGCTTTGTCCGTAGTAGACAGTCTGGGTGGCTAGTGTTGTTTCATAATAGTGTTGCAGTTTAATAGTAAATCAGTGTTAACTCGGTCGCGGCATAGATGTAGCAATATTTATATTTTGACTGCTGAGCAGTTTTGTGATTCAGATGATCTGTTTGCCATTTGGTTTTCCCACGGAGGAAAAACTGCTTTGACAGAGTACCTTATGTGGCCGTAATTCACAGCATTTAGATGTCTAACACAGACCGAAAGTAGATGTGGTCTAAACCAGAAATGAGTGTGATGTGCTGGAAGTCGTTAATTTCACTAATTATACAGCTCCGACATTTAATAGCATGCATTTGTAAGGTGATGCAGTACCAAGTACCAATCTTGGTTTTGGAGCAAACATGCATTTTTGGGCTATGGATGCTGATTAGACTGACTGCTTAGTTACTCATGGAATTTTTTGATACTCTGTAATATTTCTCATGCTCAGCCCTACTTTCTTACACTTCCTAAGTTCACTCCACTCAGAAAGGTTTTGGGACATCTGTGTAAGGGTCATTGTTTACAGATTAAACGATTACAGATTAAGACTTGCTTAGAAGAGTACAGCTGACACAGCCTGTTCATTCATAAATAGCCACACCATTCCTGAAATAGCCCCTGACAGTGAACTGATGGAATGACGAAGGCTTGTTGCTCTATTTTATTTCATTTCAGTTCAACAGAATGTCCTGATTTTAATTGGTATTTTGTCCCTTTAGGTCCTGTCCATTGAGGAAGTGGAGAGAATAATGGAGGAGACGCATGAGGCCATAGAATATCAGAAGGTTTGTTTCTTTGTTTCCGACAACACAAATAGCTACTGTTAATAGTGTCTCACAGTACGTGTAAAATGCATTTCTAATAATGGTCACTTTCTGCTGCAGATGTTTTATTTTCTCCTGCAGTCTGTCCTTTTTTTCCTGGCCCAGCTAAGCCAGTGACCGTTGTTAATTGTACTCTTACAGCAAATTGACGAGATCCTTGTAGGCTCTCTGACCCAGGAGGATGAAGAGGCTGTGCTTGCAGAGCTGGAAGCCATCACTCAGGTTGGACTATGACTGAATTGTATTGCTTATGGTAATTTGACTCAGATGGATGGTCAGTGATGCTGTAGCATGTCTACAGGTGAAGAGTTTTCAATAACCTGGGTGACTTAATGCTCCTAAAAACAATCTATATAATGGATAACCCATTTAAAATGGCCCATATCATGCAAATCTGAATGTCTTTCTTCTTTTTTTTTTCATGGGAATAAACATGTTTAGCACAGTATGTAAACAGTGTTAAAGTTTTAAAGCAGACCATTTACATACCAGTCCATTTGGTTCATATATTGAAACTAAGCTGCAGAAATTACAGGTTTGGAGTTCAGTGATGTTGTAATGCCACTAAACCCAGTATATTTACATGACGTACTGTACAGAAGTCCATGATTCGATTTGATTTCCAGTCAAAATGCCATGAAAAAGAGACATAAAACATATATTTAACAGAAAATTGCGCAGAAGCTTCAAGAACTAAACATTCAGGTCAGGATTTAATGTGTTCACTCTTTACCTTTATTATTGCTTCTGTTATTTTCAGACTTAGTTTTTCAAAGTCCAGTCTTAGAAATAAATTGCATTTTCTGCTTCGCACAACACTAAATACACATTTGGACTCCAACATCTCAGACGTCCAGCTTGAGTGTTCTACAGATTATCGTCTTGTTTTACTTTTCTCAGTAACAGCTTCTTGACAGCTATCTTTTTCAGTGTTGAGTTGCCTTCACACAGTGGAAGGATGGACAGAAACACCTGTGGATTTTTTCAGATCTGAAGCAAGAGTGGAGCTTGATTTTTTCCTCTCGCTCAAAGATGAAAGCTTCAAGTACTGGCTATTTGTTAGTGACTGTTTTGGAGGTCTAGCAGGTCTTGAACGGTTGTAAGAAGGACCATTTGTCTGTAGAGCTTTTAATACTTTTTGATTTTTTTTTTCTTCTTTTTTTTCACTTATTTTCTTTTGATTTTCCCCTGTCGTGAAAGTGGATTACTTTAATCTTCTCAGTAATGCCTCCTGAAAATGACTAGTACTTAATAGCAGTTTTGACTGGAAATTAAATACATTAAGGCCCTTTTAACCAGCGTGATGAATGTTAGGCTATATTGTCTGTCCCCATCAAGTTGACCTTCTCTTCAGAACATGTTGAATGAGGTTATGTTTAAATGACATTTGAAGTATTTTAAGTGGCTAAAAAAGAGATATTTCCGTGTTTAATTCAGTTAGCATGCTCAAGTGATTACACTTTTTAAAAATTTGTCCCATAGTTTTGTGTTGGGCCTTACGATACTACATTTTGTATTAAAATCAAAATTCTAGTCTTATGAAATATAACTGACGTAGAGTTGCTATGCTGTCAGAGTCATCAGTACTGCTGTAGCAGAAATGGATCCATCTTCTTTTGCAGGGTGAAGATGTTTCACTTCCGGAGGTGCCCACTGAGCCCCTGCCCGCAGTGCCCAGCGCCGAGAAGGGTGGGAGTCTGTTAGAGTCACTATCTGAAAATGCCATTATAGGGTGGTTCCTGTTTCCTATTTTTCACTTGTCTTTGTGCTGTTTTGTCTTTCAGAGAAAGAGCCTGCAGAAATCAAGCAGGATAGAGAGATGCTGGCAGCATAGTGACACCATGTTGTCTTGTGATTATGGTTTGATTAGAACCTCAAGCATCCCTTCTCTTTGAACTACGGAGACAGCATTAATAGAACATGAGTACTCTGTCCTTTTCTGTCAGTTATTTCCATGAACCTTCATGCACCTTTGACTCAGTGTGTGCATCTAGTTTCCTTTGATGACACAACTAAGGTTGGGCTATAATTGATTCACTGGACTTCAGTGGTTTCTGAACATTACTGACTACTGGCTTTGAAAACGTCTGTCAGATTTGAGTCAGTGTTTATTTGACGCCCTTTTGGCAGCAACTTAAGTTTTATTAACTTTAGTAGGGAATAATTTGATCAGCACCCACACCAATTTTTGGCAATCAGTGGTAAGCATAAAATCACTACATGATATTTAACACCTTTGGAGCTGTGACCTTTGAAACTTTTGGTTGATGGTTATAGTCTTAACTGTTTGACATTTGTGGGATATATGCAGGCATTTGAAGGATGTTATCTCAGTTAAAGTGAATTATTATTCATTTTTAGCATATTAATTATTTTAAAGTAAATGTCACCCAGCTATCTGGGAAACTGACCGTTTTGTCTTTAAAGTAAGATCCATATCAGTATTCCTGATGAATGTAGTTGGCCTTTTCTGTTCAGTATTGTGCTGTAATAGCATGACCACCAGGGGGATCTGTGTCAACATTAGTGCTGTGGATGACTGAGTAGTCAGTCCTTGGTTTTGATTGACGCCTCTGATGAAATCTCATCTTGCAGATGGAGTGTAAATATTCCTGAAAGGTCTTAATCCAGATGACAATGTGAAAATATTTTTGCTTTTTTTGGGGGGAGGGCGGGGGACACACAACTACAATGTTTCACATCCTACACCATGCTCAGTATGTACTGTACAGGTGATTTATTTATAAAACCCACTTTGATTATCATTTGTGACAGGTTCTGGTACATGGCTTTGCCATACTGTATAGACAGTTTGGTATGTCTTGTAATGCTCAGCTGTTAAAATAGGGAAATAAAGCATCAGATTTTGTAACTGTGTTTCTTTGGTTGGATGGTCAGAGCACAGGCTTCCTATTCCAGTTATTATGAACCAACTCGGGCTTTGTGGCGAAGGTTAGTATGCAGCATTAAGTTCTTCTAACAATAGCTTACTGAAGACTCATTCTTGGCCATCTTACATTATTCTCCCACACACAAGCTTCAGAGTTTGCCAAGTGAACACTTAATTATTACTCTTTTCTCTACAACACTATTAGACCTCAAAAATGTGCTAGTTGTTGGACAATGTATAAATAAACTACCCAAAAATTTCCTTTCAAGGCGCACAGTGATGAAAATGGAAAATGTAAGTATAGCTACATCTTTTATAAACATGGCTAGTCTTTTCTTACAGTGGTGCTTCTGTAGTCTCTGTTTAAGGTCTAGGAATCCTACTTGTGATGAAGTATCTTGAAGGTAAATTTCGGAAGGCTACAAGTGCTTTTTTGCTAAGTAGCCAATTCTTTAACTGAACTATTCCTAGGTGTTTTCATTAGCCTCTGTGGCTAGCAGTCGGGCTTCCCAATGGGATACATTTTCCCAATGCATGCTGGGTATTGTAGTGACAGAAGGTTGATGAAAGAAAAAAATACAGAATCACAAGAGCAGGTGAAGGGCTGCGCTAAACGCTAACTTTAGGCTGGTATCCCGTTAAGTTAAAGTTAATTTAACGAACTCTATGGAGCATGTAATGGTTTAATGTCTAAAGAATTGTTCCTTAACGTTACAGGGCGGTTTTTAGTTGTAGCAAGAATTAATAGCCACATTTGAATTGTTAATTTGACTCACATTTGACAGCAGCCTCTGGGATTTGTTGCCAAAATAATTCAGATTTACAGCATTTGGCTGACACTCTTATCCAGAGCGACTTACAATTTGATCATTTTACACAGGTAGGCGAAGGTAGTGTTAGGAGTTTTGCCCAAGGAGTCTTATTGGTATAGTGTAGAGTGCTTGACCAAGCAGGGGATTGAACCCTAGTCTACAGCATAGAAGGCAGAGGTGTTACCCACTACACTATACTAACCACTAAGAGTATAGAAACGTTCACCACCGGCTTCCTCTGTGAAGATAAATGTAAAATAGAACATAATTACTTGATTTTATATGGAGCAGGGACAGGAAGAGCCTTAGAAACATTTTATTTTTCCTTTTCATTCGACGTGTTGGTTACTATGCTAAGCTAAGCCATTCATGCTGTTGCTTTTAATATAATGTTGCCATGGTTACTCCGACTTGGGAGGCGGGAGAACGCGAACAGGTACGTGAAGCCCCGCCCCGCGGTAGGCTTCAAGAGGAGAGGGGCGGGACTTGGGCAAATTGAGAGAGCTGCCTGCTTCAATTACTGCCGCACGGTGGACGCCTATGCACTTCTGCTGAGACACCAGCAGCGAGCAGAGAGTGCGGTCTCCTCACACGCAGCTCAGCCTTGTGACATCCTCAGCTCCTTCTGGGAGACGAAAAACTACTCCTTTCGGATAAGCCGTCTTCTCATCAGGCGTGTTTATGGTTTGGACTGAAGATCTCGCCATGTCTCGCACCGACGAGGTCCACCGCATTACGGAGAATGTCTACAAGGTAAAGTAGTTTGATGGCAACTTCTCGTTTATGGTTGACGGCGAGTCAGCGAGGTGTGGGGCTCTGTCGAGGTATTTTAAGCGGAGGAAATGTGCTGGAGTGCGTTGAGACAGGTCGCTGCTAAGTGAACGTCTAGTTCTTCAGTCGACATGCTAATTGGACTGTAGGGGAGAATTCATTCACACGGAGCTAAAGTTAGCTTCTTATTCGAATGTGCCGGTCCACCTTAAATGGTGCAGCGTAACTGTTGCGCCGTTTAAGGTGGAATGGAAAATTCGAATAAGAGACAAGCGAACACGAAGCTAACTTAAGTCTCGTATAATACACGAAGATGCGTAGTGTTTGTCAGGTGGCAAACTTGAGACTCAGTGCTTTCACAGTCTTGGTGGCAGACGCGTTTTAAACTAGCTTGTCTGTGGTATTTAAGGGCTTTCGCTCTCTCTCTCTCTCTCTCTCTCTCTCTCTCTCTCTCTCTCTCTCTCTCTCTCTCTCTCTCTCTCAAAAATATGACGGTCAGTTTTCATGATTGTACACGATTTTGGGAATTTGGCTTTTGCTCAAGCAGTGAATACTGCAGGCAGCTCAGTCCTCTGTTGGGGCTTGCTGGGTTGCAACAGGTTCTGTCAACTGCCCTCCGGCGATTCTCTACACAAAAAGTCCACCCAACTACCCCTCCTTACTTTCCCTGCTGTATTTATACCACATAACCCATCTTAAAAAGCCTAAACTTGCCTCCCCCGTTGGAATAACGTCCCCTCCTGTGATCCATAAGCCTGTTAAATAGGCCACCTGAAGTCTTGCACCTAAAACGAGGACAAAGAAACTATTCTGAGTGATCAAGGCCAGGCGGATGTGTCCTGTATCAGGGTGTTGCCTTTTTGCGTTAGAGAGCTTGTGAAACCCTATGTCATGGCTCACTTCTTCCTCACAGTGCTCCTACCTGGCCTTTCCAGCTTCAGGCTGGATTTTGGCACTGATCTGATTTGATCATTCAGGCTGTGGCATCTTATGGCGCAGTGGCTGTTTATTTTAGGTAGACGGTACTGGTTAGTGCAGGACTGACTCTGCAGTTACTGAAGGAATAAGGCAGAATTTAACCAGCCAAGCACTTAAAAGGGCATGAATAATGATAATAGTAACACATTTTGATGACTTGTTTCAAAGAAGTTTAATGAGATGTATACGAACTGCTCACAGTCTATATATGGAAATCTTTCTGCAAAAACAGCCTGTTTTGAATGGATTTTTTAAAGTGAGGTCATAAAAACTCATTCATTTGCATGTATTCAGCCTGTAATTAAGTTCTGCCCATTCAGGTTGAAGTTATGTGGAGTGTTTCACCTCTAAATGAGGCACAATACAGGGTAGCCAGTCAGAACAGAGATCATTTACATATATGCTTCTTAAAGGTACAGTAATGGAAATGGCCTGTTTTAAATTTAGTTTACAAGTTGGAAAATGGTCATGTAAAAATCAGTTATAGTTTTTGGTACATACACCCCACACAAATGCTGTGAGTGTGTCTCATATGGAAAAAAATTAAATGCAAGAACACTGTCGAGTCTCACCGAGCTAAATGTGGTCTTGTAATGAGAATACTTATCTCTGGGGGCAACCTGTTTAAGTTGGGGTGCTCAATTGGGCACCACATCTGCATGCTTAATTTGCATTTTTCTCGGGAATTTCTCACTTATGCTAACTTGCGTTACAACCATGGCCCAATGGCAGGCTTGTTTGTTGTTTGTCAGACATGGTGATGAGGACCTTCACGCCTTACTTTGAGACCAGCCTTCACAAGGCGTTTGGATTGGTTTCAAAGTGTCTCAGTAAGTTTGAAATGAGTCTTCTTGCTATATGATCATGTCTGAGCTTGTGAGATTAGGAAAAAGGTAGGATTTGGGCCTTTTTAAAGAAACTCGACGTTTCCATATGACCTGTTCAAAGTTCGTACCCATTAGAGAAACTGCTCAGTTGGGTAGAATGACAGGGTGTCTGTTAATGGGTCAGGTTTGAGGTCAGTTTGTGCACAGCGTAGTCAGTGGAGACAGTGAGGTGGTCAAACAGCTTGAATAATCACAGGAGGGAGGAGAACACCAGCCGCAGTGCTGTGAGTCACACCTGACCGTAGGGGTGTGTGTGTGTGTGTGTGTGTGCCTGTGTTTAAACATAGGGTGTGTGTCTGAACTCCTTTTAAGAACAGCTGTACTCAAAAGTACATACAAACATACACATATATACAAGACGCTCCCTGCCTGTGGTTAGAACTGCCACCCCACCTGTGGAGCTGTTAGGTTTCTGATCAGTGGCCCTCACCATGAGTCTCCCTCCCTGTTTCCTGACTCCCAGTCCAGCGTCAAGTGCTGCTCTCTGGGGTCGGTGTAGTTTGGTAACGTGGTGGATAACAGCTCTCAGGAGTTTAAAGGTTCAGTTGACCTTTCTGTGCTCTGCTTACAAATGTGTTCTGTCGTAGCAGTTTTGCTAGGTTTGATAGACTATAGAGAATGTAAAATTCAGTTTCGCCCAGTTGACTACAAAATTACGATCACCAGCCAAATCGGTCCTATTTAAATGTTCCTTCCTCTATAAAGAAAAGAGAGAGCTTAGAGCAGACCTGCAGCGAGAACGGCGGTGGCAGCAATTTAGTCAGAATTATTATGGTAAGAGGTGTTACTGAGGAATATGTACTGCTGTGTTTGTATTTTGTTTTTGAGCTATAAAGGTTTTGATTGTAGAAGTCCATGAGTAGCTTAGTGTTAAAATGAATGCTGATTCTAAGGTAAGTTAAAGTTGTTCTATTTTTATCTGTATTTGGTAGAAATCATTTTGGTACACTTTGTAAAGATGAATAATGTTACAGGAAAAAAAAAGAAACGGAGATTATTTTGGCTCATGTTGTGGTGCACATGCCAATATTTGTATTGTTTCACCAAAGTTTGCTAAAGGATTTAGTTTAAAAGATGACAAACATCTTCAACTAACATTAATATGACCAGCTCCAGTGTTAGCTTTAGCATTAGCTCATCTGAAGGAGTAGCTTCCCTCGCTAAATCCTTTTTGTCTTGTGAGGGGCAAAAGTGTAATGTTTTTATAACGGCCTACGTTATCAACAAATTTGACTTAGGTTTTAGGTGGAGGGATTGGTAACACAGAGTTTGTGAACTGTCTGTAAATGAGACCATTTAGAATCAGAAGCAAACAAATGTGTTATGTATATGACAGTGCAGCCACATCTGACTGTCAGACTGGCACATTATAAATACAGGCCTGGACAAGTGAAATCAGTCACATACTGGTTACAAAAATCGCTGTTAGATCTTTTGCCCAAGTCGTTCAACCCTAGGTAGGGTTAGGGTATCAGGCATCCTTATGGGCCAGCTTTAGCCTGCAGGCAGCACTGCTCTACTCATGCTACCATTTCTCATTTGGTTAAATGGGAGTTTTGACAATGTTCTTTAAAGCTTGTCCAAGCAGGCAACAGTTGCGGTGAAAGAATGCATACTTGGGTGGGGCATAGGACAATTTCCTATCCCTGCAAGTCTCACTGCTATAGGAATAAGACTCTGATAGGCAGAGTGACTTGCACTGATGGGCACTTGTAGTGTTTGGAGTCTTGGCCAAGGACTTGTAACGCATTAGGTTATATTAAGTGACTATTGGACTAAAACACAGACAATTCATCATCAAACCTCATTAGCATGTCTATTTAAAATTACATAACAGCTCAACGTGGTTTGAGACGAGTGTGCATTTCCATTCTTTGACATGATACTAATTGGTGGAGTAAGGTCTTCCATAATGTGTTAGCTACATTAGCCTTGTAGCTCCAGTGCCACACTAAAGAAGCAAACATGGATCACTAAACATGTCTTGGCTGATTTATATTTGGCAGATGAAGAAATTGTGCAAAATGTGCACACTTATAGAACCATCTCTTTGAATACCTAAAGGCATATGCAAATCCAGATCTCTCCAGGTTTTCCCAGGTTTCTCAGCTCCAGGCGTAGTTGTGTTCTAGCACAGATCCGAAAGCTACAGGGGGTGGAGGGTGGCTTCTCCTTCACCTGGATAAAACTCTGAACCTAAGCCACCTGGTGCTCGCCAGGCTCAGCCGTTCTCCACTGGAGCAGGAGAGGGAGTGAAAATCACCTCACGCCAGCCAAGTCCTGCAAGTAGTTGGCAGCTCTTGGCAAAGCGAGGGATTGTGAAGGGAGGGGTGTGTGGATAAACAGTACCTGTTGCTGTGCACAGGGCAGGGTATGACTTGTCGAGAGTCCTCAGCAGAAACGGCACTTGAGAGGGGAGTGTCTCCACACCTCTCTCAAAGAGTCAACCGTGGGGAAGTTTACCTGTTTGGATTCGACTGCAGTGCTAATGTATCCCACAGTGGAAAATAGTAGGTGTGGTCTTGACTTTGTGCGTGCCAGTCCTGTGAGGTCATATGCAGTGATAACAAGGAAGGTGCTGCAGAGCATCAAACATGAGAATTCTTCTGTTTTAAGCTTCTCCATATTGAGCGAGTGATGAACCAGAGAATTTTAGATCCGATTTGTCTCTCGATTTTAAAGTCGCAGCCGTTTTGCTTTTTCTAGACTTTTTCTACCCTGTGACTTAGGATAATGCAGAGCAACATGCATCTGTAGGGCTGTAGGCTTACCTTTTTAGGTCGTAACACTCGTGTTGCTCAAAAAATTAGTAGCACATAGAGAAGCATGTTTGAAAGTGTGTCTTATTATTCAAAAATATCAAAGAGAAATCAAATGCATTCATTTAAAATATTGATGTTGATGCATTTTCAGCATTGACGTTATCAGTGGGTCAATCGTGGCAGCCCTAGGAATCACAAGGTTTTTGAGGCAGTGGTGTGACCGCTTCTTCAGATGAGCGAACAACTTGTCTTCTACAGGTGGTCTTTTCTGCTCAGTGGACGATGTGCCAACACGTTAGTTTGTCAGTGAAATAGATATTCACAGTTTCTGGCCCTGGCCAGCATCAGCTGGTATAGTTTGTGTGGTTGAGTCATGTCTCGTTCATGTCCTTCACAGTATGTCCTTGGCAGTGCAATGATGTAAGGGCACTCATGTCCTAAGGCAGCAAAGGATGATATAAATACACCATATTTACTCGAAATAGGATGATATAGGCTACATACTTTCATATCCCTAGTAGACAACACCTGACACTAGGTTACCCACAGAAATGCATCCTCATGTTTTTGAATTGAAAATGGCATTTGCTGCTACTTTTTTTTTGCTTCTGCTAAAATGGTAACTACATTATTTCGTTTGACAAAGCAAATTGGAGCATTATTATTATATATTTTTGGGGGGGGCATGCGTCTTGAAGGTAAAAAAAATTAAAAAAAAGTCCACCTGTACACTATAGTGCAATCTGCATAATTAAAGGATCTTCAGAATCTGGGCAGCGGTAGGTTTTTTTTTTTTTTTTTTTTTTTTTTTTTTTTTTTTTTTTTTTTTTTTTTTTTGCAGCTGAGCTACACTGTTAGTTGTAATCACCAATAGGGTGATATGATTAAAAAAAAAAAGCGAGTAAGAGGACTGCACTTGAAAGTGCATGTGGGGAAATCTAGACAGGTGGTTTCTTAGCAACAACATGCTATTAAGTATTTCTGTCATTGTCGTGTCGAGAGAGAGAGAGAGAGAGAGAGAGAGAGATGGATGGATGGATAGAGAGGGATGGATGGATGGATGGATGGATAGAGAGAGAGAGAGAGAGAGAGAGGGATAGATAGAGAGAGGAAAGATGGATAGATAGAGAGAGGAAAGAGTGGGAAGAAGAGGGCAATGTGGAGGAACTGATGAGTGCTCAGTAAACAGGAATGCACTGTTAAAAAAACCCTCGGAGGCAGAACCGTAAGCTGTTGCTCTTTTGTTTAGCTCTCTTAAAAGGCTTTTTGGGAGGGAGATGCCTTTTAGCTTTCCCTCTCATTTTAATGTCCACTGTAATTACTCTCTGCTGACAGCTCAACCGTACTGACTTATAACACATTTACCGTCTTAAGTCAGTGGTTTGTTTGTCTCTGAATTGCGTAACGATCCATTCAGTTCCTTAAAATGTTGACTAAGCTGAGCTCGTGTTAAGTTACTAAAGGTATGACTTTTGCAGAACCGTTAGAAGACGCAGGGCCTGGGAAGACTGCGTTTATCACCAGCTTTCTGACAGTCATTTGGAAAAGTGTGCCTCACGAAATGGGTTTTATAAGACGAGGCACAGAACGACTTCATACACCCACATTCTGCCTGAGTGTGGAGGCGGATGGCTCAGAGCCGCTGCTGCTGCGTCTTATTGTCAGCCGCTCTCTCTTTAAAACCTTCTCTGAAACAAGGCA
Source organism: Pygocentrus nattereri (assembly GCF_015220715.1). Taxonomy (NCBI): domain Eukaryota; kingdom Metazoa; phylum Chordata; class Actinopteri; order Characiformes; family Serrasalmidae; genus Pygocentrus; species Pygocentrus nattereri. Next base: position 8,815,303 of record NC_051224.1, read on the forward strand.
GGCTCTTAAAGCAAACTGGCCAAGCACTCTCAAAAATCTGGACTTTGTTTTGATGTTTTGAACACCACTAACAAGCTGTACGTCTTGTTGAATTAACCCAAGGTTAGGCGTGAAGTAGTTGAACCGTGGGCTCTTGTTGGCATGCCAGACGGCTTGATGCCGCATTTTCTGCTCGATAAGTCCTGGTGTTTGTCATTTTTAAGAGTTTTTAAAGGTCCAGGTTGCTGGATCTCTTCTGTGGTACATGGTGTGAACACGAGGAGAGAATGGGGTGCCAGTGGTGGCCTTTGGAAGAGGGAGCAAGTGTAGGAGAAGGGGGGTGGCGAAAGGGCGTGGGTGAAAGAAAGACAGAGGGGTGGGGGGGTGTGTGAGTTTCCACTTCCTTGTGGAAATGGTCTGTAATTGCTACGTGGGGATGTGGGCCTATAATTACCCGGAGAAGAAGAGCTAGAGCAGAGGAGCAGGCAGCTATGCACTTGGGCGGCTGCTTGGCGACCTCCTCTAGGTGCTTTCACGTCTCATTTAGTGTGAGCTAGTTAACAGGTAGCAAAGAGGAGTGGGATGGCTGTAATGTGCAGTTTGACTTGCACCCACGGCTGGGATGGGCTTGATGGAATGGCTTTGGTGAGAAATCAAGTTTACACAATTTTCCCCTTTGCCCAAATGAAACCAGTCATGCAGATTTGGTGTCTGAAGTTTTATACCGGAGGAATGGAGGCTGAAGAAGCTTCCGTCCCACCAGCTACCTGCTGAAATCCTCGCACTCTTGCTTCAGTTATGGAGTGAAGTTAAATAGACATGGTTTATGACTCTGACATACTGATATTTTTAAAAATGGACAAAAGAACAGACCAAATTCAGGCTTCTGAAAAACCGCTACTACTTTTTTCACCTATTGTATGTGCAGTGTTCATCTACAGTGCTTCTGTTGGTATGGGGTTAGTAAGGGTAAATGAAAGTCGTAGCATAAGATGTAAACAAAGTGATTCCGAGTGGTTTGCTGTGAAATTCTCAGTTCTAGAGAAACTGAATTGTTCACTGTGGTGGTGATAGGAATCAGACCTATTATATATGCTATTATATTAAATGATTATGAATATGTTGCCTGAGACGTGGCTTAATGTTAGTTTTGAGAAGTTTTTGGCCTGAAACATATTTTTTTTTGTCCAGGGTGTACAAAAACAGTGCTCAAAGCTTTGCAACAGTGCACCATTTCGCATTAAGATGCCCCAAAGGTCTCAGTGAGTGAATTATGCAGAAATTTGAAATTTTGCCAAGTTATTCTATTAAGTTTAGAAATTCACATGGCTACTACTACTCAGGCATACAGATCAGATTAATAAGCTATGTAACTGAAGAAAGGTGGTGCATAAAGGTGGGCAATCTGATTGATTTGACTTTGTTTGTAACCCATAATATTTCTTTATAATGCTATTCCTGGTATCTCTAGTTGCTGCACATTTATTAATGTTATTTTATCAGTTTCAGCGTCAGCGGATGTCACTGTGTGTGTTTACATTAGTTTGTTTGTCCAACAAATAAGAATTTTTCCATCACCTAAATTGCACCACTCAGCTGGAGCGGCTTCTGGTCTTATCGCGTCACGGAGGTAAGCTAATGTGGCATTAGGAGTCTTGCTCAGAGACGCTTACTGGCACAGCGTGATATTCTTCCCTGGTAGAGAATCCAACCCCAGCCAACTGTTTGGAGGGTAGAGGTGTTTCCTGCTGTGCTATACAGTCTGTAAGCTCAAGACCACAGTGGTCATGTTTTTTATTCTCACACTTAACAAGTGTTTAATGATTAAATGCATGTCTTCATCTTACAGTTGGTATGGTGTAATGTATAGCACTGCTACCCGCCACGCAGCAGACTGATGTTTGATTCTCAGCTTGGGACAGAGCCAAACGTCTTTGGATAAGATAATGCTGTGATACTTACCTCAGTAGCATGGTAAGACTAAGTTGTTCTGGACGATGGAGTCTTCCAGCAGATGTAAATATGACAGGCCATTTTCCCCTTTTTAAAAGGGTTATGCTTTCTTAGTAGTCAAATGTTGGATGAGCAAACAAATCTAAGTTGGTTAAACAAAGTAACGTTAAAAGGATGACCAAAGAAGTCTCTCAACAGTTTCTTATTTGCAATTTATATTACATTTAGTTTAACTGGATTTTGGGTCTATCCAGGTGGAGTTCTCAAAACCATGAAAGCATTGGTACAACCCAACTGGTTAACATTTACAGTCTTAAAAATAAAGATTCCAAAATGTTAAATTCCTGGAAACAATGGTTTTTATCAATTAAAAAGTGAAAAATAAAAAACATCCATCAATTGTAAGGTTCTCTAGGGAGGTGGGTCTCAAACCAGTCATCAGGTGGGCCACATGTTTGCTCCAACCCTGCTCACAATGCATAGGCATAGAGCAAAAATGTGTTCTGTCTGGTGGTCCCTTCGGGCCGGTTTGTGAATGACAGCTTTAAGGAACAAATAGTGATTCTTCTGTGATTGGCATCCCTCCAAAGAACCCTTTTTCAGCACCTTAACTTTTAAGTGTAGGCAGCCTTAAGCAGCCTTAAGCTTGCAAAATTCTCTCTTGTCTGATGAAGCACATTCCCTCAAGTGGTCCAGAATTCTGTGAGGTCATGCTACCTTTCTTCCAGGATGTCATCCTTGACATTTACCACTCAAAGCAAGATCTCATTAGTGCAGCCTTCTGACAGTTTTTGAAGGGTGAAAAGGTGACGATGACTGCGGATGACTCCCTTCTTCCGGGCTGTGGAGGAGTTAAAGCTGAGGCTAGAGCAGCGCTCGATGCAGTTGTATCAGGGAATACGCGAGCAAACACAGGATGCTCAGGCCTTCGATCTTTGTGCTTCAGAGATGTGTTACTGATGATCAAACGTTTGACTCATGTAGTGGCTAAAAAGTTATCAGCCGTTATCGGGATTTGGATTTTGGATGGCATTCATGAACCAATCGAAGAACAGAGCTTCTAGAATGTAGGCCTGTCATAGTAGACCTGTGTACCACATTGATTTAACAAGTGCTGAGTTTGAAGAACGTGATTAGATTTAAATGTTTGTAGATATATCTAGAGTACTCTTGTGTAAGGGTCAAAGGGACTTTTTTTTTTTTCTACATTTGCAAAGATATCGCACAGACAAATGCTTCTGCTACAGAGATATGGGCCAGTAATTACTCTGTGAGACATTCAAAATCTGTTCCCATTAAGTGCTCAAAGAAAATGAATCAATCAAGGAAAAAAAAAAACCTGGCTCACACTGTGGTTTCCATGGACACGGTTCTCAGTTGCTGGGGTGTTGAGCGTTTCGCAAGGGGTCAGAAGGTTATGTGGCTGAAGAGATCTGACTAACAGAATATCTTTCAACGGCCAAGGGCACAACGAGACAAAAAGTATAAAAGAAGTCTTTGTATCAGCTCCCACTGTATCTCATAATGAAGGAGAGGGGCAGAGTTTCATTCTGTATTTTCATTAAAACCAGGCTCTGCTTCACTTTGCCACGGTTGCTGTATTGATCCCCACTGCTGTTTCTCGTGGTCAATAAAATCTGCTGCAGTCCCTTTTCATTTTTCCCATTACAGTTTAGGGACAGAGAGATGATTCTGAGCTGATGGAAATCTGATTAAAATCTAATGCCTTTATGCCTACGTCTGCTGGCATGTTATTCCTTCTGGTGCAGATGGTGGTAATTTTAAATGTATTACATTCGAGGATTAACAGCATGCTAGTCAGATCAACTCCAAGTTTTATCGCCTTTCTAGGGAAATGGTAATTATGAAGTTTGTCTCGGATTGAGCTGGCAGAAAAAGAAAGCATTTGGTGTGCAGTTATGATGCCTCCGTGTTCAGTCGTTACACGAAATGTCAGTTAGTTGGTGAATCACGTTGGTACAGGATCAACAAAGTGCAGCAATATTGTGAAGCACATATCATTGTGCATTGTGCCTCCTTGCTGTCTTGTTGTCTCAGTGGACAGTAAGTGAGTTAGTGTTACAGTAATGATTGATTGCACAATTCCACACATCACTGTTTTGTACACAGTTTTTGGAAAAAAAAGATGGACAGGAAGTTAATCATTTTAATTTTTGGCAAGAAATGGACAGTAATGGACAATAGGCTAATGCCTTTGCAAAATGGAGGCTTACTGGTGCTCTTGGGTGACTTATTCCAGGTATATTGTAGAGTCAGAAAGGTAAAGTTGGACATTGTTTATTTTTTATATTTTTATATATATATATATATATATATATATATATATATATATATATATATATAAAACAATTCTGTGTAATGTTAGATTTTTGTGTCTGTGTTACTTTGTTCAGTTTGAGTAGTGCGTCAGAGTTTGCTTGATGCAAACCCTAGACCACTGTTTTCAGGGGAACAAGGGATCTTTGGGAATAATGGGTGGTCTAGGTTGCTACCATACTTAAACGTGACGGACTCTTGTGGCAAACTGACCGGAAAAAGCTTAAAGCTCAAGCTATGTGGCCTTCTAGTAGAGCTAAGTGGTTAGGCTACATAGTCTATAGTGTTATTAATGTCATACAGTGATGTTGATGTTCCGCTTTAGCTGTACTGACAGACTAGGAAAAACTGCAGTGTGTGGAACTGGAATGTAGGGAATAGCAAAAAAAAGAAAGGAAATTTATGCACTCCTTTAACAGTAGGGATGTACAATGATGTTGGAATTGTAGTGTACTGTGCAAATGTCTTGGACACCTGCATGTTATTTAAAACAATGTACCTTGGTAATAAGCGTGTTTTGTGCTTGTAAACACACAACAGATGGTTAGGACATTGAATTTATGCATGCAAATATATAAAAAGTTCAAAGGTTTTTATTATTTTTTTTAAATATAAGAAGATAACTGCATTGGAAGATAACTACAGTTAATACTGAGCTTTCCAAAAGAGGTTTGGAAAGGGTTAAACAAAAACATTGATGGGTAAAATCACTACTTACTTATTTAATTACATTTATTGTAATATTAGTGTTTTCTCAGAGCAATTAAATCTGCTTTTTGGTGCTAGACACTGTCAGAACTGCTGCCCAGCACTGCTTCTAAAGTTTGTTTTACCTTGTGTTCATAGCTTATACGGTTCATTAGAGAAACGTGTTGAGACAGACTCCAGCCAGTCTGGTCTTTTATAACTGCTTTATTCTGGTCATGAATACGGAAATATGCTTCTGCATTTGTTCTCGAAAAGCTTTTGAGCTGGATTAAACGGTTAAGGCTTGCTGATCTTTGTCCCCTGAACATGACGCGTCTCTGAAGCTCCGCCTCTGCTCACACGTCCCAGAATGCAAGGCTGCGTTTGCTGGCTGCCGAACAGCAGTGTGGACTCAGGCCTTGGCAGCAAGGTTAGCCTGGCAAACGTGTCAGAAAAGAAGCTTGGCTATGCTAAGCCCCCACTCCCCACCTTGTGAATGCAGTGCATTCTGGGCATTCCTGCGTGTAATGAGCGGGTTCTACAAGTGTCCTTCACAGGATCTGAGAATTCAAAGTGGCTTGGCATGACACTCTGCGGTCGGATGCCTGTTGAAAGTGGATGAATGTAGAACTGCGTTGAGTGCTGGATGGGGTCAGCGACCTTTTGGGTGGTGGAGGAATGCAGTGAAAAACATCTTTCTGCTTTTAGAAGTTATGCTTTAACCAGGGGTGCTTTTAGACCTGCAGACAGTGCATTATGTGCATCCCTTGTACTCTAAAATGAAGTTAAAACCATTAAACATTTGCACACGTACCCTGCTTAGGAGAGTTACACAAGCGCAGAGTTTACTAGTTAACTCGGACATCTAAAGTTTAACAAGAGGGCTGACGTGCAGGTTATTGCCTTTTACATTGTGTGAATGTTTCATGATGTTCATGATGAATGAACCAACACAGTGTTTGAGTCCTGTTAATATACAAATACCAAAGCATAATTGCGCATTACTCATTGGCCATTACTCAAATAGCCAGTTGACTCTTAAATTTGATACGTGTTATTTAAATACATGGCTGAGTTTTGCTGACCACACACAGTCATGCCAAGCCACTCGCAACTTTGGGTAGTAATGGTGTAACGATACTGAAACCGTCATACAAATGTCCTTGTTCTTGTGATGTGGTTCTAGAAGATGAAACTGCAATACCTTACTCCTCTCCCCAACCCCAAACTTCTGCCACCGCTGCCTACTGAGCCAGAACTCCAAATAGTTTTTCCCTGGGCAACAGCAAACAAGCGGTCATGCCCTATTAAAATGTGTTTAAAAAAAAATCAAACTTTTGGTGATTTAAAAAATTTCTGTCTCCCTTCTAAATCTCTTTTTAATGAACCGGAATGCTTTGGTTCTGCTTATTACCCACAGCCATAATTCATGTAGACGATGTTTTTTTGTTGTCTAACACAATTAACTTTGTAAAGTTGTGTTAAATGTTTTGTCCTTCCTTTGCAAAGACAAAAAAGTTGTGGGAGTGCTTTTTTTAATTTTTAAAATGAGCATACCAATTTGTCTGTGCATTCCAGCGCTCTTAACTAGAAGGATGTTGATGCTGGTCTTGTGACTGAAGCTGAAAATAAAATCATTCATCTTTGGGATACAAATTGGTGGCTAGCCTGCTTCCAACTTTGACTGCCTGCCTTACCCCAGCTTGACTCTGAGAGAGGGGGAGGGAGAGAGAATGAGTGAGTGAGAATCTACCTCTTTACTGTCTCTTAAAGCAGTTAAAACTTGGGGCCAGGTTGGGGTAGAGGCACATAAGGTCGGATGTTCCACAGTTGCCGTACTTGGTGCACTTTTCTCCTAATCGCACACATGCACTCCTTCTGCTCTGGGCTTGCTCGTGCAGCCCTCCTGGATTCGTTTAATGCAACAGTGTTGCTGGATCGTTCATTAAACCATGGAGAAAATCGCAGGTGGTGGCGGTGGGAGAGGATCAAAAATATTATGTCTCTGCTGAGGGGTTTGGCAAAAGGAACTGAGCTGGGGAAGAGAAGAGGGAGTAGTCCTGAAGGAAACATTTTAAACAGGGTGAATGGGATAAAATCCCCACACAAAGAACAGGCTAAGTTATCTAAAGCACTTTGGCCCAGGGCCCGCAGTTGCTCTGGCTGCTGATGTGAAGGAGAAAAATTTATATATAATGGCCGGTGTACTCCTGCTGTGAAAAGCCTTGCATGCTCTTGCCAACCTTTTTCCCCCTTCAGGATTTATCTGACTGATAAAGCAGTGCTGTTCTCCTGTGAACTCTTATTAGCCACACCTGGCTTCTCAATACAGATGTACCAGCTTTGACTGTGCCAAACCTGATTCACTCAGTCACTGGCTGGTATGCTTGGAGCTGATTGATGATGATGATGATGATGATGATGATGATATCTGGAATCACCGATAGTTCCCATGTTGAATACAATGCCTTTTTGGAGGAGACAGTTGCAGGCAGGCAAACCTTACTATGGGGCCATGTCTTTGTGCCAGCCTTTGTGGAATGACTCCGCCTTTTGTTGAATGCTTTTTTCATACCCAGTCGTGTTACCAGCCTGTTGTTAGATGTTGCACCAGGTGTTCTTTTTACACAACTTTACCTATCTTTGTTGCCCCTGTCCCACCTTTTTTGAAAAGTGTCGCTGACATCAATTTCAAAATGGGCAATTTGTCCAACAACAAAATTTCTTGTTTTCAACTTTTGAAAAGTTGTCTTTGAATTTTGATATGACATGTGGGGGTGTGTATTTTATATATAATATTTATATAATGTAAATGTACTTTTTATCACAGATCTAATCACATACTTATTGTCTTAATAAAGCACGTGTTTTATTATTACTCTAACAAAACAATACTAAGCTCCTTCCTTTCCAGATTGTGCTCTGAAATTAGATAAAATGTGTACTGAAAAAGTAAGTTTGCTTTGAAAAAAAAATTCAGTGTGTCTGACAGTAGAGGAAGCCTCATGTGTCTTTTACCAAGTGACAGAAAACATGTAGAACACAGAAAGCACCAGTCCTACACGCTAACATGTTTCTATTAGGCCAGTGCCAGAATTCTTGGGTAGCAGATTTAAATGAGTTAAAGGGGCCAAGTTCTCAAAAATTATTGCCAGCAAGATGCTGTTGGTTAGAGTTAAGTATCAGTAATTTGCAGGTGGTTACGCAGGTGGTACTCACTGTATTTAGGCACAGACGCAGTGTGCTTTGCAGTTAGAACTGGAGCTGAGAATCCCCTGCCATAGACCAGTGCATCCGTTTCTGAGAGCTGTGAAAGTGCTCCAATATTAAATGCAATCTCACGCTGTCTTTACTTATTATATAACAGTCCTTAATGTGGAAGCCTGTACTTTTTTAGTGTATGTTTACCCACAGCTATGATAATGATAATGCAATGATAATGTTACTTTTCCATGTTAAATATGCGTCAAGCTAGCAGGATTAATTTTACACTGTCCTAACTTACATATGGACATGTGAAGCTCACATTCTGGTTCAGACATTCTGGTTGGTTGTTTACCTAAACTGTTACTATGGCCTTGGGACTTCACATGCAAAACTACATGAATTTGTGAAATCCTGGATATTTTTTTTTTTTTCTTCCTCCATGCAGAGTTGGACATGAGATTTTCACTTTTTTATGGTAACAGAAGTTCTAGGACCGCTCTTCCTTCTTCAGTGCTGTAGCTGTGCTTGCTATTATTGTTTGTCAGCCTCTGATCCACTCAGAAGAGCGACGTAACACAGGATCTTCTGAAACCATAGCTGATCGCTCTCCCTAAAAAATCTCTGGAAATACGAACCACTAAATCATACCAAGAACACATTTTTGCGCAGAAATGCGTTTTTCTTGGTTTTAAGCACACTTCGCTATGGTATTGCTTCATTACCTGATCTGCTGAAATGTGCTCCGATAGCCTATGATGGTGCCTACAGATATGGTGAATTAACATAAGAACACCTCTCTTGTTTTCCTGCCAGCATGCATGAATACCCTTATGGTACTGTGATTGGATGCCACCTGTGCAACAAGTCCAGTCGTGGACAAAGTGGAAGCGATTGGGAACGACAGCAACTCAGCCACGAAGTGGTAGGCCACGTAAAATAACCGAGCGGGGTCAGTGGATGCTGAGGCACATAGTGTGCAGAGGTCACCAACTATCTGCACAATCAAACTGTTCCAAGTGTAAAGTTTGGTGGAGGGGGGATTATGGTGTGGGGTTGTTTTTCAGGAGTTGAGCTCTGCCCCTAGTTCCAGTGAAAGGAACTCTTTAATGCTTCAGCAGACCAAGAGATTTTGGACAATTTCGTGCTTCCTTTGTGGGAACAGTTTGGGGATGGTCCCTTCCTGTTCCAAAATGACTGTGCACCAGTGCACAAAGCAAGCTCCATAAAGACATGGATGAGCGAGTTTGGTATAGAACAATTGTCTGGCCTGCACAGAGTCCTAAACTCAACCTGATGGAACACCTTTGGGATGCATTAGAGCAGACTGTGAGCCAGGCCTTCTTGTCCAACATCAGTGTCTGACCCCACAAATGCGCTTCTGGAAGAATGGTCAGAAATTCCCATAAACACGCTCCTAAACCTTGTGTAAAGCCTCCCCAGAAGAGTTGAAGCTGTTATAGCTGCAAAGAGTGGGCCGACATCATGTTAAACCATATGGATTAAGAATGGGATGTCACTCAAGTTCATATGTGTGTGTGTGAAGGCAGATGAGCAAATACTCTGGCCAATATAATGCACAATTAAGCAATTAACAATCAGTGTGACGTGACTAACCAAAGAGTAGCTGTTCCTTAGGTGACTGACAATGTCAAAGCAGGATGTGATCAGACTGTAACAGAGAACAGTCACTCCACAGCTACAAAGAGTTTATATGATCTATTTCATCTGTTTTGAGTTATCATGATCTATTTCATGATATGGTGTACTTCTCTAAGCATATCAGTGATATTGGTACTGCACCGATCTACTGTATTAAAAAGGGAGCATTTGTAGTCCTGTTTAATTGGATTAATGGCAATGCAGTATGTGAAACATTTAAATAAAAATGATTGTATTCATTCTATTCAAGTAGCAGTCTTTAAATATTGTGGTAGTATATTTTTGCCACATTGCCCACTCTTCCATGGTTTCAGTCTTAATATAATTGTGAAAATTCATGCTTAAGGAGAGATTTAGAAGTTGAATCTGACATGGAAACAAGGGCTGGTCCATTTGACAATATTTACTGTTATTGTGATCAGTTATGCCCGAATGTCATAGGATGCATTTCTGAGTATATCGTATATACCATCAGTCCTTCCCAACTGCATATTTGATTGCAAAGTGGGTGTTATTAATCATTTTAATTGCATTTAGTGCAGTGCAGTATGTGGAATGTTACTAATCAATGAATTAATAGTTTTTGACAGTTTGTTACAGTTTACCTGATGTCAAAAAAAAGGTGTTGTATTGTGAACATTTCTTGAAGTATCATTATATTTACATGAAAATGAGTGTATATGAAGGTGTTCATCCTGTGGTATAGGCATTGCAGGGTGGGAACTGTAAGCACTGTGGTTTTAGAAATCAGTTGTACACACATGCTGAGAGCTAATCATAGCGTCAGACTTGAATTCCAGTTCAAATGTGTTTAATAAATGGGTTTCCAGAGCTCATCCCAGGTGCGCACCTGTGGGAGGTTTTAGACACCTCTGTTCACCACGGTCATCAGAATACGGATAATGGAACTTTTTTTTTTTTTTTCTTTTTTCTTGCTATGATATTCTGTCCAGTGCAGTTCGAGGAACTACCAGAAACTCCAGGTGCACTGCCAAGGTGCATTTGTTGGTTCTTTTGTTTTAATTTTTCACCCATCTCTATTGACAAATAGGGTTGGTCCACTGGAATATACAGCTTATCTCAATTCACTTTTAATATTGCAGTGCTTTTTACATGCGATTCATATGGGAACACCCAGATACACCCAGAAACCTTACAGTAGTCCAGCTGACAGATGGGGCATTTGTTAACTTGGCAGCATTGCAAATAATGGACAGCATTATGATGCGCAACAACTATACAGCAAATAACTAATTTTGAAAGTAAAGGAAAAACCTGCGCTGTATTATTCGTCCTCCTGGCTCCTACATGCATCACACATCAGTACTTCTGTAGTCATTTTAATAAAGTTATGAAACAGCTGGTATAGACATGAGCAGACCTTCACATTTTAAATCTGGAAGAGTCTCAAATACCAGTGACTTGGAGGTGGTTGTTTATTAATCAGATACCAAATGATGTTTTGCACAGAGTAAATGAGAGAAGTGCCTGAGAGTGAGTCTGCTGAATTTATCTGTGGAACCATCTAAGTCAAAACACATTATTAGGATTTAATTGGATACCTGTACCTCTCTCTCTCTCTCTCTCTCTCTCTCTCTCTCTCTCTCTCTCTCTCTCTCTCTCTCTCTCTCTCTCTCTCTCTCTCTCTCTCTCTCTCTCTCTCTCTCTCTCTCTCTCTCTCTCTCTCTCTCTCTCTCTCTCTCTCTCCCTCTCCCTCTCCCTCTCCCTCTCCCTCTCCCTCTCCCTCTCCCTCTCCCTCTCCCTCTCCCTCTCCCTCTCCCTCTCTCTCTCTCTCTCTCTCTCTCTCTCTCTCTCTCTCTCTCTCTCTCTCTCTCTCTCTCTCTCTCTCTCTCTCTCTCTCTCTCTCTCTCTCTCTCTCCCTCCCTCCCTCCCTCCCTCCCTCTCTCTCTCTCCCTCCCTCCCTCCCTCCCTCTCTCTCTCTCCCTCCCTCCCTCTCTCTCTCTCTCTCTCTCTCTCTCTCTCTCTCTCTCTCTCTCTCTCTCTCTCTCTCTCTCTCTCTCTCTCTCTCTCTCTCTCTCTCTCTCTCTCTCTCTCTGCGCCATGTGCGTGTTTATGGTGCTCAAAAGCTGATATGCAAATAGTTTTAATGGCATATTTCTTCTAGAATTAATTTCCTCTGTCAGTCTTGCCTCACATATGACGAACATGCCTTTGCTTTATTGCTGCTGAGAATATTGTTGTACAAGCTTTGTCAGAGATCTTGCTTCTAGCCACCTTTCAGCACCTTCTAATAGCCTGTGGGTTTCTTCTTTTGTCCTTCACAGGTGACGAGGCTAAAAAGGCACATGGTGTTCTTGCCTAATTTGTATCTGTCTTTTTTGAAAGGAATAAAATACACAGCTCAGTGGTTGACTGTAGAAGAAAAGTTGATGCATAACAAGAGTTTGGTGTTGTTGTTATGAGACATGCAGTCATTCTGAGAGATTGGAGTGCACTGTCAATCATAGAATCTCTCATATGGCTTCTATATTTTAAATAATTACATTTATGACCACATACACCTGCAGTCATGAGCTGTTGTGGGTTCATGCTGGTTTCTTCTGTGATTTGCATGCATTTAGCTCCCCCTTGTGGAGAAACCTCAGACTGCTACACATGTGCGAGTAAGGTTCCTATGCAATGTTTACATGCAAGTCTGGGCAGTATAACTGTAACAAGGTATATGGTATTTAAAAATTACAATTGTATTTAAAAACTCTTGTGCATCAAATTTCTATTCCCAACAGCCAGATAAACACATTCCACCTATTTATATTTAAGAGGGTCTCGCTGATTGGTGGTGTTGAAGCCAAAAAAACCTCAGAAAGGTTAAACGGGTGTCATTTTAGCATCAGGAACCAGGCTTGTGCTGTGCTGTGTGGCACATTTGGCCAGCTAGCTAAACTATTATTAGCTTCGCCACAACTCTACAGTCTCAATCACCACAAAACAGGTTCGATTATGGCTGCTTGTCACTTCAACACAAGTTACTTGATTTTTGCTCTCTGACGTTCGTCTTTATCACTGATGCTTGTTGTAGCAGAGCACCAGTTAGTCAGAATCAAACCTGCACTGTGGTCTGTGGCACTGTTTGGGTCTGTGGCCTGTTTGCTAAGCAAATGTTAAGTTAGCCCATCAGGCTACGTATCCAAACACAGCAGAACGGGTTTAATTTCACCTTTCTGTCCCTCCAGCATCAGCTGCTCGACTTCACTCTATCAGGTTTGAAATTTTATGATCAAAACTTGTGTTGGTGGTTTACTTGGCTAAAAACAAACCTGTTCTGTGGTGAACAGAGCTGTTGGGATGCTAGCCAAGCTAATGCTAAACAGCTCATCTCACCTAGTTAGCAGCACACTTTAACATTTATTAGTTATTAGATAGATGGATTGACAATTGCTGAATGATTGCTTGTAAATCATGCGTTGTGTTCACTTATTTGGCTTTTAGTGGCTACTGCCCAACCCTGTACATGTGCTTTTTAAATTTTATAGAAAAAGGCTTTTTCCTTCCTCTAGGGAATTATGCTATGAATGCTTTTTAGGGAACCATAAAGTATTACATTTTCGGGATACTAGAGTTTTCCTGAGACAGAACAAACAAATGAATACCAGTCATCACTCATATCCCAGTACGTGGCCCACACCTCATTATCAATGGATTAAGTGGTTAGAGAAGAACATTGTAGAGAAGAACTCTTGTAGTCTTACGTCAGCCTCCTCCTTACCTGCCTCAGCTTAGTTTTTTGCTGCGTTTGTGCCATGTCACTGAAGTAGAAGTGGCGTGTATGCCCCCCTTACAGCGAGTCAGGAATAACCTGGCTCCGTCGAAGTGCCTGCCGGCCTCAGATTCCAATTAACTCCTGCAATTAGGCTGGCAGATGTAGCACAAGAGGACTGGGATAGATGATAAATTTAGCATCTCGGGGAAAAAAAAATGGAAGAGAAACCACCTGCCACCCCCTTGACTTATAGCAGATTTGATTCATAATCTTGTAGTGTCTTACAGTGTAGATCATAATATTGTGTTATCACATCTAGTTGAAGATGAGCTCTTCTGGCGAGTTAATGGCGCTCTTTGTTCGGGAACAGTTGAAAAGCGAGAGTGTATGTGTTTGTACATCTTGTTCAGCAGAGACTGGATGGAGTGCGGCCCCCTCACTGTTCTAGCTGCAGCCCAAGTCCAGCTAGGCTCTGTTTTTATGAGCATGCCACAGGAGCACTGTGGTGGAGTCTGCTCACCGTTATGTAAACCTCCCACCAGCTCTTTCTTTTTCATTTTCTTTTTTCTTTCGCTCTCATATGAAGCTTGTTAAAATAATGACCCTTAGCATGGAGCTTGTTTAAAGACAACAGCCCAAGTAACGCATGCAGAGAAGAACCTTAAAGATTAGACAAAGCTAACATGTGCTCTCTGATCTCCGTCTAAAAGGAGCCCAGCTTGCGATATTCAGATAGCGATTTAGCTCAGTTCCAAAAAATTCATGTAGAGCCTTTGAAAATGTATAACCAAAGGCTAATTTTTAGTTTAGTTCATCATTAGCTTTGAGTAAAGGCCTCTGCTGGGGGTAGCCTGGAGGTCCAGCACAGTGGTCATGTATTATAAACAGAATAAATTCTTCATAGTAATTTGTTTTGGTCAAGTTGAGAAACTGAGGAAAGGGAGAGGAACACTTTCTCCAGCAGTCCAGAGTGCTGGCATTCTCATTAATATGCATGCTGCCCATCATGCCGCCAACCATTTAACACATTCTAATGGTTTATTTTCAGATGACGTGCTCTGACTCGCTGTATTAAAATAACTGTCACTCGTGATCTAACGCTAGAGCTCAACAAGCCAGAAGATGGGCAACAGTCTAACAAAGCTAGAAGTCATTCTCAACCAAAACAGTTCGGAAAATTCTTCTCGTACAACTGCTGAATGTTTCATGACCTGCAAATGACAGTTGGGGATCAGAATTGTATAGGTAAGAAGTGTCAGACAGTTCATCAAGATTTATTTGGTTTGTTGTATTTGCTCAGATATCATTCATTCATGATATCATTCATTCATTCATTCATTCATGATATCATTCATTCATTCATTCCCAAAAAGTACTTTTTTCTGTAGTTAAGAGTGGCTCCAATAAACAAATGAAAACTATATAAAATAGAATACACTGTTCAGTTCAGTATGATACAGTGGCATCTTTTCTGATGATTTTTTTGATGCAGCAAAAATAATGGCCAAAAGTGTGCCTTATGGTAATGTATCGGTTTCCATAAGGCATTTGAAACAAAATCTGATCTTTTAGTGCTGCTATCTGATGCTCTAGCCACACGATAATGTGATAATGTAGTATTCTTGTGTCCAGTTCAATATGCTTTTGATGTAGTATGATGCATTGAATTGTGATCTTGCTAAAGTGAGGGTTTCAAATGAAGCTGAACATGGAAATTCAAATGATTTTCCTTTGGGTGAGCTCTCTGACATGCATCTTCCAAACAGTGAATGTATGTACCTTATGTACCATCACTGGATTCAGCTCTTGTTCATTTTTGTTCTTTTTGTGGATTCTTGTCACAAGTTAACAATCGTTTTCCGCTTTGCTGTTGTATTTCTAAGTTTGTTGCTCACTTAGTTTATCCATGGATCTCCCACAGTCATTAGGCCTCATTCACTGATATTTTTTTTTTTTTTTTTTTTTCTTAAATGTGATTTTAAACTGCAGAATTGTTCTTGCCTTTTGTGCTAAGAACAAATGTCAAATAAGAAAACGGTGAATGTCAGAATCTTTGTGAAAACTGCATAAGCGGGCCTTTTTAAGAGGTTTCTTCTTAAGAACAGTTGAAAGATGAGGCCCACTGTCCAGCATAGCTGTGAAAGGAATCACTAACAGTCCTTTAAAAGCTGTGTTTGAATGGGAGGGCTACAATCACAAATTCCATCAAAGCAGTGAGTGCAGCTGGGCTTCAGCTTGAACAACTACGGGTTGTCTGAAATGTCAAATTAGGAAAACGTTAACAGGATTTAAAAGAAAATTGATGATTTATTACGATTGTGTTAACTTTAACCCCTAATATAAATATTATATGTAATCTACAATGAACAAAAGCGCATCCAAGCTATATAACATAAATTTCCATTTTTTAAAAAATAAGAATATTTCATACAGTGGCAGGTCCCACACTTAACAACATGGGTTTTAGACAAGATTGTGATTAAGACATACATTTTGGATGATGCTGATTGGTAGTGTATAAGATTTCATTGCTTATTAGCTACCTCAGCTGCATTTTAGCTCCAGTGCAAAACTAAAGGAACAAACTTCTTCAGGCATTGCGTTTAGAGTAGAATCAAAATGAGAATCACTGAACGATTTATCTGTGTGAAGTTTCCCTCTTTAAGTGAAGTATCTGGTTTACCCAGCGCTCTATTCTGTCACCCATCCTCCCTTCTTAAGCGTCTCCTGGGCTTGCTGGTTTGCTGAGCCACTCCAGGCTGCTGTGTGCTCTCCATCTTCGTCCCCGTCAGGGCCAGACCCACTTTCCGAGCTATGCAGAAACTTTGGCAGTCGCGGCAAGGTGACCTGGGCCATTGCTCCATTAAGGTGTGAGGAACGACCCCACATGCTTCCCTCACTTGTAACAAGAATGCGGCAGTAGCGGCAGTGTTTATGATGATGCCTCTCATGATGAAATCGCCATTGAAATATTTATCATGAACTAGCAGCATTCAGTAGTCTGTTGCCTATTAATACCTGACCTAAATCAGCCAACTCGACTGGCCCAAATCCGTCTTCTGCTCCCAGCATCTGAGATGGGTTTTGACCTGGTATTTTTCAGCCCATTGGCATGTACCGATGATGCAGCTAGCATTCAGGTTTAGAGTGCTTTCTGTTTTAGGGCCAGCTTTCACAAAGGATCTCAGAATCAGTGTTGGCCAATAACCTAGGATCAGATTTCTCACTTTCAGCATGGTGTAGGAAGACCCAGAAGCAGATTCTGAATCGGCACTCCTATGGATAGGATGGATAGAGGCATTATTAATCCTGAAGGAAAGTGCAGATTTACAGTATTAGGAAAAAACTGTGCAAATCCTCTACATATATTACAAAGGGCCTTAAAATGTACAGAATTTACAAGATACTTACAAGAGACTTGATGCCCTAGATTTAAATGTGTATTTATGTACAACTGAATATTTACATACTGTATACATTTTTTGACGAATTCTTGAAAAATAATTTCTATACAAAGTTACAAGATAATTTCAATAATGCAGCTTATTTCCTCCCTCAGGTTTATTTCAGATCTGTGGGAAAAGCTGAAATGGGTGCAGAATTCTGTTAGCCATTACAGCGCTCACACATGGCTGAGTAGTCTGAAAAGGTCGAAACTTCCCTAACTGTAGAATAGGGTCCATTTTTATGATTTTTATTTTTTATATTATAATTTTTTTACCATTTTTCCACATCATTTGGAAAAGGCAGTTGCTCTTTATGTTGTTTTAAAGTTTCATGATAAACGGACCGACATAAATTATCCAAAATTCCTTGGGTGGGTGAGGGGTGTAAGGAATATTTTTGCTCTTGCTTCCAAAAACAAACCTTTTCCTTGTCCTGTAAATTTACCTTTTTGGAGATGCAAAGTTTTGCTCCAACAGCAGCGATTTGTTTATATAATAATTCATATTTAATTCAGGCTGTGATATGAATAGCCCGTTTTTTTTTTTTTTATTTGATCGGTTTCATGCTCTTATGCCAGCCGGAGACTGCTATGTTCTCACTATTTGCTCAAATACCGATCAAATTGACGATTCATAGTTGACAATTGGCAAACTTATCAGTCAGTGAAGCACTGCAACTAAAACCATTGTAGTTAAGCTAACATGGAACATTTTAATCCATATAAAATGAATTTGGTTGATGTATTGCTTACTGAAATTTGAAATTTTATCTAAGGTCAGTATTGGTGTTAAAATGCGTGGATCAGTCAGACGCTGTTGTAAACTATAGCAGTTCTTTGGGATTGGGCGTGTTCCTCCCCTGAGTAGAGAATATCTCTTTCCTGCCAATCAGCCAGACCTCCGGCCCTCCCCCTCAGCGTGAAGACATCCACCACGCTGCTAGAGCTCTGTGAGTCACCCAGCCTGCCTTTACCGAGGTCAGAGGAGGACGTGGGTCGAGCCATGCGGGTTTACACTGCTGGTTCTGTTCAGGTGGTACAGATAAAGAACATATGAATAGAGATAAGGTGGGCTGACTGGGTTGCTGTTAGTTTTAAATGATGAATTGAAAGTTCAATGTTTTTTTGCAGCAAAATGTCATAAGCAATTGCTTGTTAAAAAAAATAAAATAAAATGAACAATATTCTGTTTTTTTAGGTATGTGTCTTGGATATAACGAGCTTCAAAAAGAGTAACAGTTGATGTCGGTGGAAAACTCATACTTATTCCTCTAATAAAGGTGGTTCTTGTATGTGTGAATCCCGCTCCCAACGACAAAGTGGTCCATGATGCTTTTTTGCCATGAAACCCTTAATTTCCTCATCTTGCTGTTGATCTTCCATGCAGATCTTAATGTTTGTTATTTATGGTTAATTAAACATTTGAGTAGTTTTGAATGTTACAGCTTAATTAACAATGTCCTAGATTGTTTTTGTGATGTTTATTGGGTTGTTATTGGTCTAATAGTGGGATTACAGATGGTTTGGAGGAAGTAAAGATTACAGCAGCTTTTAGTTACTATAAACTGAACAGTGTAAATAAGCACAGTTTATATAAATCCTCTGTAGATTGCTGTCTCTATAAATATGCTTCATAATCTGTGGGAAAGGAGTTTTGTGTTTATTCTTTGGTATAGAAGAACTCAAAGAACTGTTTACTTGTATTCATTGTAACCTAAATTAAGGTGGCATGTGTTGACCTACATCGAGTGTGCAACTCTGAACAAGGAATATGTCAAATTTTGATTTTATATGGTGATGTTGACTGTTGGCTGTCTTATTTTGATGGAATTGAGACACTGAATCCACTTAAAATAGCTAGATAAATGCTCAGCTCACTTAATTTTGAGAAGTAGCCTCATAGTCTACAGTTTTTTTAGCCTTAATTTCATGATCCACGATAACATGTCATTTGGGGAATTTCTAAATAATAAATAGAAAAGTTATGCTAACACTCTTTACTAGTTGAGCATTGAAAAGGTAGCATTTATGATCATTTTTATTTTTGCATCATGACATATCATCCCTAATAAACAGGCAGCTGATTTGAAAATAAAACGCTTTAAATGCCATTGTGGCCCATCAGAAAGCAAATAATATTTACATTGCAAGGTCATTGGCCAATTTGGCTGTAAAGAAATCAAAATGGGCTTTAAAAAGTCATGATCAGAGAATCTAATTCTTACTGCGCATCACATGTTGATCATACCCATGCAGAGTTTAAGGTGTCTGTTACTAATATCCGTATGGGCTACAACCAAGTGGTCGCTGTGTCAGTAAAATATTTTCGAGACTAAGGCAGAAATTCAGCGTCCAAAGTGTGCAGCATAGCGCGAAAGCTCTGGTTCTCAGCGACCACATGTGTAAGCGCGGTTGGTTTTCTGATACGTTAATTATGGGACTGTCTCTCTCTAAAAAGTTGCAAATATGAAGTCGCTTCTCGTTCAAATTTTCCCATTCCACCTTAAATGGTGCAGCAGTTACATTCGGCGCCTCAGGCAGAATTTAAGGTGGAACGGGAAAATTCTAATGAGAATCTGGAGAATAAGAAACAACTTCAGCCTCGTAAAACAGTCAAATGTTGAGACATTTTACAAGACACCGTTCTAATTTTGAGGAAAAGTTTCCTGAAGGAGATGGGAAGAAAGCGGCGGAAAGTAAATCCACGTTTTCGTTTATATATTTTTAGTCTATACTAGGACAAACACACACTGGACATTAAATGTTGTGGCTACCAAGGTGGTTTCACTTTGTTGAAAGGACAAAATGACTCTTCCAGACATTTGGGTTGTGACTTCTGACCTAAGCTGGCTTTTAATGCAGAAGCTGCCGGTCGGATTTCTCACTCATCCTTTTGTGGTTTTGTGTGCCACCACAGACTGCCTGGGCGCTGCACGTACCCACTTCTTCCTTTCAGATTCCATCAACATTACATTATAAATTAAATATTTAAAAAATCGATGTTTGACATTCAGAATCTTTCATGTCCGCATTGTGATGCATCTAAAAATTGAGTTTCTTCCGCACCCCTACTGCACGTTGTCGAAGTTCAAATTCTGGCATTGAGACAAGCCTGACTTTGTTTGAGGATGTTGAGGAACTGATCTAGACATCAGTGGTTTGACACACAGAGAGAGAGAGAGAGAGAGAGCTGGAGGAAGGCAGAGAGAGGTGATTGTGTCAGTGGCATTGTGCTGTCAACTCTGGAACTTGGTTAACCCTGCGGCCCTGGAAGACTGCTGCTGCTCTAATTGGAGGAAGCCCTGGAGGGGAAGGGACAAGAGCTGGGAGAGTTATGGCAGATGCCCGCTCCACTGAGCATCCCTTGTAGGATTATGGGAAGGCAGACGAGTCGAGTGTTTATTTTGGTCGATTCTAGAAGCCAGAGACGTTTTACTCTTGCAAACCTCAAACACTCGTATGTGCACTTTAACGGTACCATATGTTTTTCTTGCATCTTTTTCCCCCCTCTGAAATTTGCTTTTGGCATCATTTTTACATGAGCGTCTTCCAATCTCTCGTTATTCCTCAGAATTACACAGGCTAATTTTGTTACTGTGCCTGTAAGACTGACATGTAAATGACATTTTGCTCTAATTTCCTGTGTAGTACCTCATTCAAACAAGCAGTGTGGGCTGAAACGATCCTTTTAGCTTTAGTGCGAGTGGGTCGGGCTAAACTAGACCAAATGGGTGGATTCATATTTTTAAAGCTACACTATGTAAACGTTATTCAATTAGAAGATCAATTATATTTCAATTATAAGGTATCAGAAAGAAAATGTGTGTTGAATGTTAGGTTATGTTGTATTTTCTGATCTTCCTCTTAATTTTCCCTTCAGGAAATGTTGAATGAGATGTGTGTTTTTTTTTTTTTTTTTTTGTTTGTTTTTTTTGTTTTGATTTTCTTCCCCCAAATTATTTGGTTATTTTGTAATTCAAGATGTTTTGTATTGATAAAGAAATTGTATTTGAAATACATAGATATTTGGTGTTCTGGATATTTTTGTGATTGTATTATCGTTGGTACTGAGCATTAACATACTACTATTTTGTTTTTTGGTATATTTGAATAAATATTGTTATTAAACTACCCATTTTTGTGTGGCCTATGGGTTCGAACCATTCTAATAAAAATTGGACAAAAAATCAGTCATGGATTGAAGTTGGGCACAAAAAGAGTTTTTGTGCATTCTTAATGTAAATACATTAGATTGAACAATGAATTCAAAATGGTCTGTTTTTGCAGCAAACAGGGGAGTGAATGGTTCTGTCTGAGGATATAACCAGGATTACAGTGAAGACGATGCAGTTTTCCATGATATGCCCCCATTAATAATAATTTGGGGGCAGTCGTGGGCTAGAGGTCAGGGAGCTGGCCCTGTGACTGGAAGGTTGCCGGTTCGATCCCCAGGGCCGACAGGCCATGACTGAGGTGTCCTTGAGCAAGACACCTAACCCCCAACTACTCACCGGGCTCCATGGATAGGGCTGCCCACCGCTCCGGGCAAGTGTGCTCACTGCCCCCTAGTGTGTGTTCACTAGTGTGTATGTGGTGTTTCACTGCACGGATGGGTTAAATGCGGAGGTGGAATTTCCCCGGTTGTGGGATCAAAAAAAGTATCAATTAACTCACTTAATGTCTTTACAATTCTTGCAACAATAAGATGCCTAATCTATTCCAACCTTCAAACACATACATTACATGCTCATTAACCCTTGCCACTCTCTCCACCCCTCTCTCCCTCTCTTTCTTACTCTTATTAACTTTCAGAACTCACCTGACTGAGCAAGCTTGGGGAAGTAGTTCAAAGCGCTCTCTCTCTCTCTCTCTCTCTCTCTCTCTCTCTCTCTCTCTCTCTCTCTCTCTCTCTCTCTTCACTCACACACACACACACACAGCTGGAACAGCCACACACAGCATATCATGACACGTACAATAACAATGTTGGAAGAGAGAGTGTGTGTGTGTGGAGTATGTGAATGCCAGCATGTGAGCATTCATGCATATGCTAATTAAGCCATGTATTTTTCATATGTGCTAATTCCAGCACCTCTGGATTTGACCAAATCTCCCCTCTATGCTTTTTAGACAATCATGGAACAGTTCAATCCCTGCTTGCGAAATTTCGTTGCCATGGGGAAGAACTATGAGAAGGCCCTCTCCAGTAAGTACACCAATTTTCCTTCACTATCTTCTAATTAAATGTGGTGCCAGTGATTTTAAGGTTGGAACAATTTTTGGCAAATTCTCCTCTCTTTCTTGCTGTATACTATCTAAATGTCCCAGACTCTGTATATAGGAGGAAAGAAGGCAAATGATGTGAACCACCAACTTTCAACCAATCACAATATAAGGACGTGTATTGACTTTCTTGTTGTGTTGCATGTCCACATTACAAAGCGAGAAGCCATATCCTAATCTTAGAGCTGGCTGTGCCCATTGCAACAGCTGCTTAGTTATTAATGAACAGTACGGAATGAAAATAATACCAAAAATGCTAATTCCGCTAACTGAAAAGGAATGAATGACCAATTTAGAGAGGAAGCAGTAGTGAAATATCATTGTGCCTTGAGGGAGCTAGGAGTTAAAGTACATCAAGAATGATGCCATGCTTGCTCTATATTTGCTAGACGATTACCTGTATTAGCACATTTCATGCAAAAGTGTAGTTACAACTAAAATAGGGCTGCAAACATTAAATATTTAATATTTTGGAAGTATTTATTCTTGTATTGTTTAAGTATTATTAATGAAACTTTCAAGGTGAAAAACATCTGACAATTATTGTCAGCAAGTAGCATAAATTGCTATTCCCAGAGATCCTGCCCCATTTGGCAACCCTGGCCAAATTACTGAGACTAAATATGTCATTGATGAGCAGTGCAGGGGAGCAGAGGAAACGGCATCTTTTTTTACTACACTACACTTAAAAATCGACATCAGCTGAGAGATTGGGTAACCATGATTTAGATTATAAGACTCAGTCCCATTCATTTTTTTTGGAAAACTACCCCTTGATTTTGAGTGTCACCTTGCCCCGTTGGAACAGAGATCTGAGGGGTGGTGGTGGGAATCAAATGCTTTATCCGAGGGTCCATATGAAATTGGACCCTCAGATAAAGAAAAACTTTGCTTTGTTAACAGGCTTCAAGGTGTTCTGTATGCAACCCTGCCAGTCTGCAGTGATGGTAAAGTTCAGCAACCTTGCTGCTGGTCTTTAGTTTAAATTTAGGGAATCATATGCCTTCAAAGAGAGGAATACGACCATTATTTATTGTCACCCATCCCCGGGGGGGGGGCATATTATGCCGAAATGACATTAAACTTAAACTTAAGACTAAACTAGGATAATATAATGGTTTTCGTAATTTTTGAGAAAATGCTTACTTTCTGTGGGTTTCTTTGGTCGTTTGTGCAGCCGTTTTGCCCGTTCTTCTTTTTTCCTCATAACTAACGAACTCCGTGACTTTAAACATGGCGCTGTTATGGGATACCACCTCTGCCGCAAGTCAGTTTGTGAAATGTCTGTGCTGCTAGATCTCCCCTGTCAGCTGTGCTGTTATTTTGAAATGGAAGCTTCTTGGAGTAACAACAGCTCAGCCATGAAGTGGTAGACCACCCAAACTCAGAGCCGGCCAGCCAAGTGCTGAAATGCACATTGCCTAACCTCTGTTGAATTACTCATTAAACAGTTTAAAAACATCAGCAACATCAGTAAAAGAACTGTGCATCTGCAGCTTCATGAAATGGGTTTCCATGGATGAGCAGCTACACATTGCGTCGGAAGAAGTGGTGTAAAACAAGCCGACACTGGACTCTGGAGCGCTGGAAACTTATTCTGTGGAGTGACAAATCACACTTCTCTATTTTGCAATCTGATGGATGGGTCTGGATTTGGTGAATGTTACGTGCCTGAAAGCTTTGTGCGAAATTTGGTAGAGGAGGGATAATGCTATGGGGTTCTTTTTCAGAGGTTGGCCTAGACCCCTTAGTTCCAGTGAAGAGAGATCTTAATGCTTCAGCAGACCAAGACATTTTGGACAACTGTGTGGTTTTTAAGTTTGTGAAAATAGTTTGGGGACACCAGACCCTCCTGTCCAACATCTGACCTGTCTGACCTGACAAATGCTCTTCTGGATGAATGGACCACAATTCCCACAGACACGCTCCAAATAGATTTAGAATGGGAGGTCATAAAAGCTCCTGTAGATGTAATGTGCAGGTGTCCTGATTCTTTTTCAGATATAGTGTAGACAGCTTGTTATCCAGAATGCTCACTTTTATTCTAAGGAATTACTGCAGTTGAGAATATCAAGCAATCCAGAGCAGCAGAAAAAGCTTTTGGTCAACAAAACCAACATTATTAAATTAGAGCTCTAATATTGGCAGTTAGGGTACAGAGTCTGGGCGGCCCTGCCTCTACTGCAGAGATATCAGAGTGGCTTAACAGGAATGGACCGCTAGACTGCTGTGAAAAAAGACTAACCATAAATCACTGTTTTTGTGCTTGATCTTGCTCTCTTTAGATGTGGTGGTGCTGCTGTGTGCTTCTGGGGACTCACTAGCCACATAAACAAAACTTTGTTTCCTGTTGAACTGAGGAAATCCATCATGCGGAAGCTTGTGCTTTCATAAAAACAGATAAACAGCAGTCATTTTAATGGCTTGTCTGTTTTTGATATTAATCAAATTTATTTCATTTTATTAAATATTTTGTTACAGCCCTATACTAAAGTAGTCAGCTAGCTAACAGAATTGGAGACAGTAGCCTGTCTGAGGCTAAACAAATGGGCTTTGGCCAAGTGAGTTACTCTGTCCAGTAAGGGTAATGTGGGGTAGCCTTTACATAACATTAGCTAGCTTCTATATAGACGATCTTCCTTGCTTTATATGTGACTGAATCACAGCTCAGAGCAGCAGCATTCTGACATTCCAGCCTGCATGTGTCTTAGAACGAGTTTTGAAAGGAACACTGACTAGAGTAGCTGCATTTGTATGGAAATTCAAAATGGCTTGCATCAGCTAACGTCCATCAAAATTGATGACCCACCATGAAGGGGGTAGACCTGCATTTTTTTCAGCCTAATCTTAGTCAGCTCTGACATCTGTAGCATTGTTTTCAAGCTGACTATTTTTCTGTATTAGTAGTTACAAAGTGCATGGAAATATGCCTAAAATTTTGGTCTGTAGTATGCGACCGTAATCTGCAGATGGAGATTAGGTTGAAGACTGCTGCAGGATTCGTTTAAGCCACATCACCCACCTCTCACCTCCTGCATAGGCTGCTCCTTTTCAAGATGCGATGAGGTTTATCACCCTGATACTCTCATGGTCCTTTACGGCCTTATCAGCTCCCACCCAGGCACCGGTGCCTTTTTGGCCCCCGAGAGTTCTGGACTGGCTGACACAAAGAAATGGCATGGAGACCTTTCAGAGTGGAGAGAACATGTGCCATGTGTCTGGTGAAAAGATATTTCGCCATTAGACACAAGGACAGTCATGGAGCAGCAAGGGCTTTGTGTAGAGGATGGGCTCTTCAGGTTCAGCTGATCAGCCATTAATGTCTACATTTCCGTTCCGTCTCAGTTACTCCTTCTAATCTCTGATTTAATGACGGTCAGCTCTTAGAAGTTGACACCTTGGAGAATGAGAAATGAGAGTAAAGGTGCCAGTGAAGCTGTGTGGTGTGTGTTGTGCTGTGTTGTGTGTTTTTTTTTTTTTAATTAATTTAATAATAATAATAATAATAATAATAATAATAATAATAATAATAATAATAATAATAAATAATAATAATAACAACAGTATCGTTAAAACCCTAGGTTTATTAGTTGCATGAATGTGAGACTTCTTCCCTGTATGAAACTTAGGATTGAGCATTTTGGGAAGAATTCCGGTGGTGTGTTATCAGCCCTGTGCTAGTGCTAAACATAAGCCCTGAGGTCCTTCTTTGAGACCACACTTTGATGACGTGAAGTTGTACACCATCAGTGTGCTAGTATACACAAGACTCCGGGGGGTTAAAAACAAGAATTGGGACACTACACGTGGTCTCACTTGTGGTCACAACTCAAGCGATCACATGCTGTCAGAGAATTCACTTTCAGTTCACAGCTTCATGAAAATTAATGTCATTTAATCAGGCCCTACTCAGAAGTAATGAATATATATAAAACAGTGGAGCTGAACACAAAAGGAGCAATGATGAACCAAATGAGAGGTTGATACTGCTGCTTTCTGCTTAGTGCTAGCGTTAGCTATTATTCCCTCATCCTGCAATGGGCAAAACTAGCAATGCTGCCTCACAAAGTAGCTACAGTAGCTTGATACTGAAGGTTACTGGCCACATGCACTGACAATAGCCAAAGCTAACTTGCTAGCTTGCACAGAGGAATATAGCAAATGCATACGTCATCCAACAATGGGCTGCTAACAAAATAGGAACAGAAAAAAGATACTAAAAGTTACTAGCCAATCTTATATATTTGGCAAAGTACAGTGGGGTTTTAATGCTGTTTAATAAAATTTAGCTACAGCATTTTTGATACTAAACATTACTAGCAAGAGGCATAGCCATTAGCCGAAGCTAACTTGCTAGCTTTTACTGGGAAAACTATAAGCATTGCTTCCTTCATTCTCCTGCTAAAACAAAAAAAATGCTGGTTTATAATGGCTTTAGGCTGGTTTATAATGGTGTGGTGCTGGCTTAGCTGGTCACCCAGCAAGGTCATACTGGTTGACCAACGTACCAGGATCCAAAGCAATAACATATGCTGGTCTATGCTGTGGTATTTCTTTTTCTTTAATTTCTGTTTTCCTTCAAAACTAGTAATGCTATACAACAAAGTACAGCAGCTCCTAGCCAAGTGCCCTGCCTTTAGCTAAAACTAGATAGCTAGCTTTCACATAGAAATCCCTTCTTTAAGGTAAGCTACATAATGTGATTTTAAAAAAAGCTATAATAAATATAACCGTTATATTATGACTTCACTTGTCCGTCATTGGTCAGAAACCGAAACATCATGATTTCACAGAGCCGTTGTGATAGTACATCTCTGAGAAGTACTGTCTGATGTGAACTTTCTAGTGGCATGCACACAGGGCTTATTGACCATTCTCAAGACCACCCTTGTTGGAACACAAATGCAGAAAGTTGACATGCTAAGCTCCGACAGGCTCTATTGAGAATGTGCACATCACAACCACAAGACTACATAAACTGGACAAGACCTAAGACAGAGGTTTTCAATCCAGGCCTCATAAACCACCATGCGTGACATGCATCCTTGTGGTGCTTGTATCTCAACCTCAGTAAACCTGAGGCAGATGATCAAAGATTTGATTGATTACCTAGCTCGATATTAAGAGCTGGCATAGGAGGAAAAAGTAGAGTGCGCTAGTCATGCTCGAACTGAGGTATGTCTGCCTTTGAAAACTGAATGATCGAGTCAGAAAATCAATGGCATTGTAAATTTACTCCTATTTAACAGATACTGTTTCTCATCTCTATCCTAGCCTGTATCAGTGGCTTTGTGTGTGGACTGGTATGCTGCCTTAACTTTTTAATTAGTAAAGAACAAGTGTCGCATGAGGAATAACTGGGGAATTCTCCTAAACCTCAAGCCTGGGAAGTGCTAATCCGAAATCTGGGAAGTGAACAGACTGGCCCTTGGCCTCTGAAGCATTAGCGGCCCCTGACAGATTGGGCATAAAAGACTCTTATCATGTGGATGGCTGGGTGCATGCCATATGGCTCTATTACTGCGCTCTTGGGATTCTTGCTTGTTAGTTCTTTAGTAACAACAGTGTACCAGACTGGACATACCGGAAAGGTAAGAGGTCATACAGGGGTACAGCTGAGAAGGATATGAGGTTTATTTATTAAAGTGGGTAGGATACAAGGACAGGTCAGATGTCAGACTGCTTTGGAAAGAACTGGCTAATCTTCTTTTAGTCTTTAGCCCTCTGGCCCTACTGCCAGCTTATCGCAGCCTATTGTGATGGGCTTGTGACTGATTGATTGGTGCTGATTCGTTTTGGAGTTTGCAGTAGGGGGCATTGATTGAATCCAGTAGCTGGGATTTGCCTTTTGGGTTGTGGAGCAAGATGCTTCACAGGCTTAGGAGAAATTTGGAGAGGTGGTCATATGAAAACGACATGCTCCTGTGGACTATGAGTTTTAATTAGTGCAGCATTTTAACATATGTGGCCCTCCTTGGCTGCTGTTTCTGACCAGAGGGTGTCCTCTAGAGGAAAGCCAGAGCTCATGGGCATCTGTGGGCAGTGGTCCCATTTGTCGAGACACATTTCTGCATAACTCAGAATGTAGTCCTGAACTATATACAATACTGTGCAAAATTCTGAATAGTTTAAGCCATTTATCTGGGCAGTAAATTTGTTTTGGTCAGTAAAAAGTTAGAATAAATCCAGAATAATAAACATACAGTTTATGTAAATGGTTGTGTGCCCTGACCTTTTATTACTTTTCAGCGTGAAACTATGTTCATACATCATCTATAGAGAACACGCTTCTGCATATTTAAGTTCACAACAGCTTTTATTTGCTGAATTTAATGCATTGGCAAAAAGACATCAAATGAGAAAGTTAGGGCACATTTTATATCTTTTTGTTTTTCTAGTATGTTAAATACTGTATATAAATACAATTTTTGTACTGAAATTAGCAGAAAATGGCATATTTATATCTATTTTCCCCATAGAGTGTGTTCTTATTTTCACTAGGAAAATGAACAGAACATTGACTGACTGAGTGTTCAAAATGTTGCATACGGCTGTAAATACACAATGCTTTCATTTTTAAAAAATAATAAATAAATA
The DNA here is from genome assembly GCF_015220715.1 of Pygocentrus nattereri. NCBI lineage: Eukaryota > Metazoa > Chordata > Actinopteri > Characiformes > Serrasalmidae > Pygocentrus > Pygocentrus nattereri. Next base: position 8,844,171 of record NC_051224.1, read on the forward strand.
AAATTTTGTTTTTCAGATTTGTCCTCAATGTCTCCAGCCATTGCAAGGATTAAACTCAGTCAGCAGAAAGCCTGATTTAATTTAAAGAAGCATTGATTAAATGAAGTAGATGATAACTCCACATAATACTGGGCTTTCGTAGGGAGAGGTTTGTAAATCATTAAATAAACACATTGGCATAAATGACACTCCTCGTTATTATATTATATTTGTATTTAGATTAGCTTTTCCCTGAGCAGATATGCTCACTACACAGATACATAGCTTTTTTTTAATGTGATTTTGTCATGTATCTAAGACTTTTGAACAGTATAGACTCTGATACGACACTGTTATTGGATTTGTGATGGATAAGCTGACTGAATATCAAGTTATTGTGCTGCACATTGTGTCATGAAGATCACAATAGTATGTTTTTGCCATCACCCAACCCCCATGTCTGCCCTAGTTTAGATTCTGAGGCACAGCTGGCCAGTCTGATGAATTGTTCCCTCCATTCGTCTGGCTGTAGCAGATTGTTGAGCTCTGCATTCCATGGGCAATCAAACCCAATAGATGCAAATGAAAGATTGTTGATTTGGAGGTGCACTGGGGGAGGAAGAGCAGCGTAGGACGGGCTGCCTCTGCCTGTACAGCCTTTGAGGCAGAGCGTGTGGGAGCTGTATAAACTGCACTCGCTACAGTTGGTCTGGCTTTGTGTTGGAGCAGTTTTTGAGTTACACACAAAAGTAATCCATTACGAATGACGAATTACTTCTCTCAAACCCTAATGGCATTTCTTTCTGAAAGAAACGTCATCTTAATGCTCATTACTTCTGTGCTAGTAGCCATGTTCAGAAATGTATTTGGAAAGTTGGAGCCAATCACTGGAAACATAATTTAAAATGCTTTTTTAAGAAAGCATAACCTGTTAGACCTGATAAATTTGTTTATCTATTTGATAAACTAGTCAGTAGAAGCTCTGTCTCAAAATCTTTACAAATAAATTGTAAAGCTGACGGAGCTGTTTCTGAATTAAAATGTTTACGTGAGGTTAGGATTCTCTACTTCAGCTGAAATTATGCAAAAGGACAGGCACAAATAATAAAATGTATGTATGTATGTATGTATGTATGTATGTATGTATGTATGTATGTATGTATGTATGTATGTATAATGCATCATGTAACTTTTATTGTCCACTTGAAGACGTATGAGTAATGCCGTCAACATACATTAATAAATCAGTAACTAACATGATTACAGGAATTTAGACTATGAATTGCACTACTTTGTTACAAAATAAGTAATGACATTACTGTAAGATGTCACTTTGTCATATGTAACTTCCAACACTGTGCAACAGTAGCTTAATGTTGGATATCTCCTTATTTGAGGCAATTCATTTGTTAAGGTATCAGTACAGAGGTACCAAAGCAAGATTTTAGTAACTGTCCAAAACGAATACCTTGTCAAAGTGGGCTTGCATCTCCATTTTTGTCGTTTGTCAGTTTTTGACATCATTTGAAAACACCTGTTGCCCTTTACATTGTACATTTTATGAAGAATGAACCAAAAGAAATGTTCTAGTTCCTTTGACTTTACATTGACATTAAAAGTAAAGCAGTTTTTCTTTCTCCTGAGAAGTTATTTTGGAGAATAATATATGCCCACAGTCGTATGCAAAAGGTCCTCAGTCAAGGTCTTTACTAATAATCCTAATAAGGCCAGGCTGAAGTGTTCTTCACTGATTTTTCTGCAAAGTCAGAATGTTTTTGGTTTTGAAATTGTAGGAAGCCACACAGAGAAGCAAGGCATAATACACAAACTCCAAGTCCTTAGAGTTTTTGTGTAATAGAGAGAACTATATGTATGTATGTGTGTGTGTGTGTGTGTGTGTGTGTGTGTGTGTGTATGTGTGTATATATGTATAATGGTGGTTATTGTTGTGTTTTTTTTGTTTTGTTTTGGTTTTTTTGGGGTGTTTTGTTTTTTTTCCCCTCCTTGCAAGTTGACATTTTGCTGGTTAATGAGGCATGCAGTAAGGAAATTGTGTGAGTATGTGTAAGTGTGTGTGCACGCTACGTGTGTGGGTGGTCCGGGATTGAGAACAACAGCTGAACCGGGTCCAAGCCAGGCTTGAGTCCACAGGGAGGCTGGTCTGTGCAGCCGATAAATGTGCTTCCTTTAAAAGCGAACGAGCTTCCTGTTGTGCTCCCGGCTCATCCACTCCAGCGTTTGCCTGCGCTGAGGAGCTCCCAGCTGGTGAACTCGCTCCACAGCAGTTCCAGCAGCACTGTGAAGGAGCATTTTTAATGTGGTTTCCTCAGCAGTGCTTTACCAAAACCACCAGAGGCTGCAGTAATGAAGTCGAAGAACTGTTTTGTACCATATCCTGCACTTGTTACTAGCGACTCATTGATGTAACGGTTGGCTGATGTTATTGGCTTATGTTGTCCCACAGATTTATCTGTATCAGTTAAAAATCATGCAAATGATTAGCAGCTTGCTTTATACTGTAAGAAATGGACGCCGCTGATGGGATGAAAAACATTAATTTCTGAGAATTTAGTGCTTGCATGTCGGTGTTTAACCCTTTAGGAGCAGCACAGAAGGGAACTTCTGCTGTTTTATCTAGTTGTCTCCATGAGTAGCTTGACTTCTGAATGCTGTTGTTAGTTATTTGATATGTAGAGAGCCCATCAGTCAGACTTTATTCTTACTCTGATTAAACAAACCATGTGCTCCAAAAAGAGAAGAAACCATATGCATATTTTTTTTTTATATAGGCAGAAAACAGTAGCATACAAAAAGCTCTGTTTCTACATGCCAAAATTGATGGACTGATGTTCTGTTCCCAGCAGGGATGTACACGCTGTAACTCCACTGGCAGCTGATTTGTATGAGCGCCTTTCCTTTTTTCTTTTTCTTTTTTCTGGGAGGGCCTGTTGGTTAGAATCACATTATCAGTCACAATCTGCTCACTTCTATTCCAGCTCTAAAGGCTGAAGCAGGACATTTATAAACAGAACATTATCATGGTTGGGGGAAACAAATGAAATATGTAAAACGCATTCAAATGTGCATTTTATATCAGTGAATTAGTCCACGAAGTTATGACCAAAACGGCTTGGACTAGGACCCAAAATTCATTTTGACACGTGTGACATCAACAAAATGGGAGAAGTTCCAAAAAAAATGAGTAGAAACATTTTGGGCAAATGTGGAATGCCCTGTAAATGTGCAGATTGTGGTGTCATTTCAGCCACTGTTTTCTGAATTTGGGGTTGCTGAAAAAATGTTGGAATTTTCAGTTGCTTCTTTTCTGGAGGTGTAACGGAAATCAACTCAGATGTTTAGTCACAAAATGTTTCCCTTTTAATTTTGTGGTCAGATTAAGACACCGTGACTGTGTTAAGGTGCTAGTGAGCAGTGAGGGCCAAAAGGGCGGCGAGGAGAAGGCCTTGCCACCTCTACACAAAGACAGCTATGCCGAGATAAAACCGGATGGCACAACTGCAACTTTCTCCGTATCAAAACTGTTGTGTACAACTGCCACAATAAAAACTCAGCTAAAAAGACAAAAATCTTCTTCACTTAAGTGCTTGTAAATCTTACACGTTTCAAACAAAATGCATGCCAACGTTATTGAGTTCAACTGAGGGATGTCCTCCAAAACGGCAGAAATTAAATTTTATTTTACATTAAAATCTGCTTGATGCATCATTTTTGTGACGGTTTTTCCTGACCTCTTACAAACTCCAACCTGCCTTTATTGCCTTCATAGCTGTGACGTTTGCTGCCAAGGGCTACTTCGACGCTCTGGTACGGATGGGGGAGCTGGCCAGTGAGAGCCAGGGATCCAAAGACCTAGGTGAGTCACTCTCCTTCCACTTTTTCTTTCTTCCACTTTTTGTGTGTCTACGTTGCTTTGGCTGTAGGACCTTGGACTGCGGTCCTGAAAACATCACGCAGTCAAGCCCACCACATGCCCTGCAAAATGCCGTCTTGCTGTTTGTGCTCAAACAGAAATGTCAGGTCCGCTGAGAACAAAACTGTGTTCTTTTGAAATTCTTTGGAATGTTTTATTTTTGATTTTTTTTATTTTTCCTTTGGCTCTCACTTTGTTGCCCTCATTTAATCCTGAGGAAATTCAAATTTTTTGTTTCTGTGCCGTGTGAATAATTTTTGTTTTGCAAGCAATTTCTCTGCATTTGTAAAAAGTGGGCTGGGGCTGTAATGACAACAGTGACTGGAATTCTCTCTGCTGATTGCATCATTTATGACCCGTTTAGGAAGAGGAAGCAGAAAGAGGGGTTTTTAGACCTCGTTTTTTTTTCCCCCCCAATCCAATATGCTCTTTCATTTTCTGCTGCAGTGAGGCTCGTAGAATCGTTTATTTGGTTCTTCGCTCCTCATTAGTGTGTGTGTGTGTGTGTGTGTGTGTGTGTGTGTGTGAGAGAGCGAGCGAGAGGGAGAGTGTAGGAATGTTGCTTATGGAGGATTGATATGCTCATAGCTATTCTCGAGGGGCTTTTAAAGTGAAATGCGTGGCCAGATCCACTCTCACTCTGAGCGACTGGAGCGCTGATTGAGCCTCATTCGCTGCTATTGCTGTGTAAGTGACTGTAACTCGCTTTGATTTAGGATTTTAGTACTTCTCTTGCTGAAGACTTTAAAGCAGCGTCTACATCATTCAGTCTCTGAAGGAGCTTCCTCACTCTGCCATGCATTTCCCTCGAGTTCACAGTTAACCTGCTCTTTACAAAGCAATCTACACTCTGACTTTCCATTCACACTTCAGCCCTGAAAAGGCCATTAGCTCTTCAGCCATCTACCTGTCTTTTTTTTTTTTTTTTTCTTTCTTTTTATTGTAGTTTCTTTCCTTGCTATATTTCCTGCTTTCCTTCTTGTGTTTTTTATGCATTGAATCTTTATGCATTTGAATCCTTTCATTCTTTAGATTTGGTCTTTTCTCTTTTTCCGTCTTTTCATTAAACTCAAAATGAGTTCTTCTGTACCTTTCTCCCCCAATTATTCACCGCAGGTTCTGTAACACAATGTGCTGATCACATTACACAATTCATATTAGGTGTGTGTGTGTGTGTGTGCGTGTGGTTGTGTGTGTGTGCGTGTGGTTGTGTGTGTGTGTGCGTGTGGTTGTGTGTGTGTGTGCGTGTGGTTGTGTGTGTGTGTGCGTGTGGTTGTGTGTGTGTGTGTGCGTGTGGTTGTGTGTGTGTGTGTGTGTGCGTGTGGTTGTGTGTGTGTGTGTGTGTGTGTGTGTGTGTGCGTGTGTGTGTGTGTGTGTGTGTGTGTGTGTGTGCGTGTGGTTGTGTGTGTGTGTGTGTGCGTGTGGTTGTGTGTGTGTGTGTGTGCGTGTGGTTGTGTGTGTGTGTGTGTGCGTGTGGTTGTGTGTGTGTGTGTGTGTGTTTTTTTGCAGGCTTTTGCAGACTCGTGGTGAAGCTACTCTGTGTCATTGTTATTATCCTTCTCTGTTATGTGTCCTTCACTTTGATGTCAGGTGTATATAGCCGAGTGGCTCCTCACCTCTTTAGCAGTAATGGCCAGTGTTGATATTTCCCAGAAATTCTGTAACAACTCTCTGCTCTCAGGTTAGGACGTCAGGAGCTGATCTCTCAAAGCTTAGTCTGCTAATGTTCTACTTAGTTCAGTCTCCTTTAGTTTTTAACTTTAGTTTTTAACTTTAGTTTTCTGTCTCCTAATGGTGGATCACTTTTTACAGGGTAGCATCGCCATGGCAACTTGTGCTGCACACCAGACCTGCTCCACGGATGGTTCTTTTATGGTTTATGGTTCTTGGACTGATGATGTCCCGCCTTCTGTTGGAGGCCGACCCCCCCCCCCCCCCCCCCTGAAGGGGGTAATAATTACACATGAAAGCACAGCAACCACTTTGTGGTGTTTGCAGCAAACAGCCAGGCAGATATATAGATATATAATGTCGCTTTTTAGTGAAAGAGAAGTCCTGCTATGTACATATAAAGACAACTTTATATGCAGCTCAGTTAACAAGGTGACAGCAGTGATGCTATTGCTATAATTAAGTTACTTTACCTTCTTCATAAAGTTTAAAAATGCCTAGCAGGAGGGTTTAATTAATTAATTACTATTTATCGTTTTTTTTTTACAATATAGTAGCACGAAATAACGTGGAATTGTGTAGAGATTAAAAAGATGCTATATTTTAGAATATTTTACAAAATTGCCCCCTTTTTGCTTTGATACAGTTGTACACAGTCTTTGTTCTTTAATGTTGCTTCATGTGTGGCCACCTGCAATGCTTTTCCAACAGGAAGTAAGAAGATAAGTGTATGCTGAGACCTTATTGTTCACTGGAGAGAGGTGTTTTTTTTTTTTTTTTTTTTTTTTTTTTTTAATTTTTAATGAATTTGTTTAGGACACAGGCATCAACTTTACTATTTATATTAACCCTTTAGATGTCAGCATGTCTTTACGATTATAAAACATGCATGTACCTAGTATGCAGTGTACCTAGTATGATTTTTCTTGTCCCTTTATGGAAAAAGTTAGCGACTCGACTCTTCTGAATGTTTTAAACGACTGGCTGCTAGTCATAAAAATGCTTTCGTGTGCACACCCATGGAGATTAATCATAGCTTGAGTATCTCGACCTAGGTGAACACAGGAAATTGTTTACTGCTGACGGAGGTTGATAACTTTGTAAAACTACTTGATGCTTGCATCTGTGTGTGTGTGTGTGTGTGTGTGTGTGTGTGTGTCTATACACAGATTACATTCACCAAGCAGTAGAAAGCGATAATACACACAGTCATGTGTGGGAAAGTGTTATCTAACATGAACACATTTTTGCTGTGTTTTGTGCGTGCGGTGAGGATAATGATAGGACTGTATTGGTGATCTTTTCCACTCATGGAGCAGACTATGGTCCACACCCAGGCACAGTTAGCCTAGCTCTCCCTCACAAAAGTTAGAGGTCCCACTGCACACATTGCACAGATCCAGTAAGGTGCCTCCTTACTTCAGTGATGTAATCCTAAGAAAGAAAACGGGTATGCTAGAAATCTGTGCAAGTGCAGTACACACAGGCAGCTCAATAGGGTGGATGGGTGGCAACTAGATATAATCCAATGAATAGATGGATGAATGGAAACAAGATATGATGGATGGATGGATGGATGGATGGATGGATGGATGGATGGATGGCAACTAGATATATCTGGTAGATGGAGGAATCAGTGGCAACTAGATACATCTGATGGATGGATGAATGGATGACAATAAGATATATCTGATGGATGGATGAATGGATGACAATAAGATATATCTGATGGATGGATGAATGGATGACAATAAGATATATCTGATGGATGTAGGGATCAGTAGAAACTAGATATCTGATGGATGGCAGGGATGGATGGCTCTGTGGCAACTAGATATATCAGGGACAGATGGATGAATCAATGGCAACTAAATACTGGATATGCATGAATGGCAATAAGATTTTTAACGAGATATAGCGGATGGATGGATGGCAATGACATATATGCAATGCATGGATGAATAAAAGTGGATGGCAATGAGATGATGGATGGATGGATAGATGGATGGCATCAATATATATCTATATCCAATGGATGGGATGGATAGACTAATAAAAGGGTGGATGGCAATGAGATGGATGGATGAATGGATGGTAACGAGATATAGCGGATGGATGGATGGATGGGTGGGTGGATGGTAATGAGAGAGCAGATCAGATGGATGGATGGCAAAAATATGTATGCAATGGATGGATGGAAAAAAGAATGGATGGATGACATTAATATATATCCAATGGATGGGATGGATAGATTAATAAAAAGCTGGATGGCAATGAGATGGGTGGGTGGACGAAAGGATAGATGGATGGTAACGAGATGTATGCATTGGATGGATGAATAAAAGAGTGGATGGATAGATGGATGGCATCAATATATATCCAATGGATGGAAGGAAGTAAGGATGGCAACTAGATTGCCTTTTTGGCAATAAGGTATATCCAGTGGATGGGTGGATGGTGACTAGATATATCAAATGGAAGGATGGATGGATGAATGGATGGGTGTATAAACTGTAGGCAGTAGGCTGCAGTCAGTAATTGTGACTCTGAATTTCTATGGTATTAACGTCCATTGTGTCTCCACTGAAAGCTCGTGACCCGAATTCGTCACATCAGCATTTAGCTGTATTTATCGACTGCATGTCTTGCAAGTCCGTGCTTGTGTGCATGTATGGACTGTCACAAACATTTAGACTGCATGCAGGAAATAGGAGAGCAGAAAGAAGTAATGCTGCTGTGATAATGCAAATCTTTTCTGCAAATACATCACCAAAACACCCCTCGTCCCATCCCATTCCGGGCAGGAGCTTTAGATGACTATTGTAAGAATATTGTGCTGAAATTCAACTGCCCATCACATGTACATGCATGACAGCCATATGGATGCTGCAGATAAGGTTCTCAAATTTCTGTTGTTTCTTTTTATAACTTAGCTATTTTCTTAAGTGTTTAGCTGAAAATATATGTTTGTAAGTAGGAACAACACACATTTCCCCAGAATTTGGACAGTGAACATCTCGGAGTGGATTTTTAATTAATTTATTTATTTATTAGATATAGATTTTTTCCAAACCACTAATTAAATGTGAACGTAGCCTCTACGGCAGGTGTTTCTGATTGTAAAAGGCCTGTCAGTGTAGGTACATGGTAGGTGTTTGTAATAAACCGGTAGCTCGGTGTAAACACACACATTCTCTCTGTCACTCATCAGTGTTCTCTGTAGCACTGAAGGCTTGTGGGCAATTTGCAGCCAGTCTTTCTTGTGCGCTGTGCACACTCAGTGAGAAAGCCACAGGGGTTCAGTTGGAGCCCGACTGTAAATGGTTTCCGCCTACACATGATGCTTCTCTCTCTCTCTCTCTCTCTCTCTCTCTCTCTCTCTCTCTCTCTCTCTCTCTCTCTCTCTCTCTCTCTCTCTCTCTCTCTCTCTCTCTCTCTCTCTCTCTCTCTCTCTCTCTCTCTCTCTCTCTCTCTCTCTCTCTCTCTCTCTCATATAGTGGTGTGTGAATGCGCACAGACATACAAGCGCACTCAATCACACATGCTCACACACTTGTGCTGGTCTGTGCAAACATTATGCGTCCAGAAACTGTCCTTGGATGCGAGAGGCATTTGTGGTGAACACCTCATTCTAATCTGAATCAGACAGTAGAGAGCGTGTGTGTGTTTGCTCTTGCTCTATTCCTCCCCAACTCCCACACACTCCCCTACACACTGTTCTGTTTAGGATAATGATCCCCCTTGTCACTGTCCCACCCCCTCACACCCTCCAAGCTCTCTCACTCCCTCTCTCTCTCTCGCTTGTTCTCGCTCTCTTCTGCTCTTACATCATCTTCCAGATGTGGCTAGTGATTGGGTTGTTATAAGATACCACATCACAGCTAAACATTTTTCTCTCTTTCTTTCTTTGTTCAGTCTAATAAGGTGACAGCATGTCTGCGCATGGTCTTGTCACTTGCTAGTGAGGGGCTTGTGTGCCTGTGTTCAGTTAGAGCAGGGGTCACCAGCCTTATCCACAGGGAGCTGGCGAGGCTGCAGATTTTCATTTTCAGCCAAGCACAAGCACTCCTGATTCCATTTGCTTAATCGATTGGTATCAGTCTTCATACAGTTGAATACTCACACAAGGTGTGCTGAAACGAAAACCACAACCACCGCAGCCACACCAGCCCTTTCTGGGTAAGGCAGTGACCCCTGAATTATAAGCTTAAAGCAAATTCCAGGGCTGCAGCAATTATTTGACGAAGAATCCTGAAAATGAGTTATTTTTAATTGAGACTTCACATATCATAGTGTGAGTTTGTGGTAGTTCAGGATATATTTGTTTGGTTCAGGATTGAATCAGATTCCTCCTTTTTTTTTTTTTTTTTTTTTTTTTTTTTTTTTTTTTTTTTTTTCCCCCCCTTCAGTATCTGGAACAGCACGTTGTGCTAATACCTGTCTGTCGTATTGGATCAGTGCCAACTCTAGAAAAGAGATTCCACTTATTTTATTTTTATTTTTTATTTTAAGTCCACATATTTATGTTTATACAATAAAAGCCATCATTCATGTTTACTGTTTTTTCCAGCCACTTTTTATGCATTTAGGCTGTTTTTATTTCAGTGCTGACTGATGTATATAAATGACCTCTGTACTGATTTGATGTTCAAAATTGTGCCTCATTTAAAAAGCATTCCAGGCTGAAACATTTATGATTTCAGCATGAATTTGTGGGACAGATCTACTATAGGTGGAGTCCATATGTAAATGCTTTTGTTTGTTTGTTTGTTTGTTTGTTTGTTTGTTTGTTTTTGTTTTTTTCTGGACATCACAAAAACGGTGAGTTCACACCAGGTTGTTTGTGCAGTTTATTTTCCATAAATAGGCCAGGGAGTGAATGTTAAATTTTCAAAATATGTCCGTGTTTGCATACTACATCTGTCATTTAAGTTGAGCCACATTTGTTTTTCTGTCATATGGGCCCTTTAAAAAAAGTCATCTATAATGCACTTCTACATCCATATAATTCATGCAGGCATTCTAACAAGTTCTATTACACTGCAGCAAATGTACGGAGTGGTATGCCTTCTGAGATTTCTTTGCACCATAAAAGAAGAAATTGCTTGTCCCACAAACAGAGCTTTGAATAATGGAGAAAGTGAGAAGTGAATAACACGTTGCTACTTTTTTCCTTATATATGTACAAATGATGTAAATGTTCCCTCAAAGGTGTAACAGTGGTTTACAGTCCAGTTGTGTACCTTAAATAAGTTTTTCCAAGTGAGAAGTATGTATTTGTATCTTGTCATAACCTCATGTTTTAAAACGGAACAATAAAACAAAAAGCCTGGAGAAGAGATGGAGTGTGGAGTCAATAGAGCTCAGAAAATATCATTTTAATGATTTATGCTGCAATTAGGTTCTCTGACTAAAGGTACCTTTGAGGGTATCACCCCAGTGACGAGAGGGGTACTGCCCCAGTGACTATTTCATATCTTTATTTCTGAGAGTGTAGGATCAGGTGTTTTTCCCCTTATAAGTGTTGTACTGGACAACTGTTCATGCTCATCTGAAGGGGCAGCCTCTATTACTTATCCAACACAAAGCTCACAGATTTCTATTTTTGAATAATAAAACATATTAAAAAAAAATATTCCTCTGTGCTGTCACCTCATTGGGAAGCCAGCCACACCTTAAGCTTGGCCAAAGTTCTCTGATATCCAGTCTGACGTTATTTGCTGTTATCAGCCCAAAAACAGGATCACGTAACAGACTGGCGGCATCTCTATGTCAAAGGTTTAAGAACAGCAGTTATGATGGTCTCTGTTATCATCCTGATTCTGAATTGTGATTAGTTTGTAGCATTACAGAGGATTTTATTTCATTTCATCCATTCAATCATACATTTATTCATAAAAAGTACCTTTTCTGCCTTAAATTCAAGGATGGCTCTTGCTTTCTTGTCGTGAGGCCTCTGAAAGCAAAGAGGATCCCACGTTTGCTGTTACCATGAGAACAAAGCTGCTTGAAATTAGGCTCGGTGTTGCGCTCATTAAAGCCAGATTTGTCGCTTGTTGTTTTTTGATGTCGTCAGTTTGATGTGGCGCATAAAGCAATTCTGCTCCCTGTCCACTCCTATTAAAGCTTCTCATCCTGATGGTGGAGAGAAGGAACGGGCGATTTCCTGTTTTGATTAAAGATCATATCACCGATGTTCCACCCCAGGGAGCAGACAATGCTCACTCTAATGAAAATTACTATCCCCTAATCACAACATGGCAGTTGAACCCCTTCCTCTCTACCCAAACAGTAAATATGCAGTGATATGTAGTTGTTTTGGGGTGTTTTTCTGTTTTTTTTGCCCATTCATATTACATATCTCTCAACAAACCAATGCTCAGGCCTGGATATATCAGAGTATTAGCAGGATCATACATCCAGTACCAGTCAAATATTTGGACACATACTCAAAAGTTTTATTTTTAACAGTGAAGACACTGTGATGTAGAACACATGGAATTAAATGTCTACATGGGCCATTGAAGTTTTCTTTCTACTCTGAAGAATATCCCAGAGTAGTGTTTCTAGAATAGTTACAGTATCCAAAACTATAGTATTCATTAGATACTTGATGAAAAGTGCTCAGGTGATATAATACAAAGTAAATACTTGTGGGAGGCATGGCTTACTTGACACAATTTTGGAGTAGTTGTAAAAACACTACAACATTTCTTCTGTTGTGCATAGCAATGAAAGTGTTACGCTAAGGTGAATGTGAGTAATGCGCTAAATTTTAAGATCTCCTAAAAAAAAAAAAAGCTTTAACCCGAGTGCAGCAATCCAGATTTCTTTGTAAAAAGCATGGAAGTTTAGAGGTTATGGGGTTAATTATGAGGTTGAAGTCTATTTCTCTTAAGCTGTACTAAGTACACCTGGAGATTAGTATGCTAATGCCATGTGTACCGTTTGTTGAAAACTAGCATGTGATATGGAATATTCGATTTCGGACACCGAGCAGGTCTTTAAAAAAATCAGTTTAACACAATTTTCCTCTCAGGCCAGTAGCAATCGAGTGGCCAACATGTATTTGATGACAAAAGTTTGCTTCTGTAGTTTTGCAATGGGGCCTTGAGGCTAATGTTGCTAACATAATGGAAGCTAATGCAGGCTACGCCAGTTAGCATTGTGCAGACAGCGTTCCTTCATCATATTTGCCTCAGTCCATGCCAAGTTGTTAGTCTCTAATAACACTTGGGCATATAGTTGTTATAAAAATGTGCTAAAATGTGATGTAGCTGAAAAAAGTAGTAACGGCCATCATGAAGCTTACGTTTTATCAGCTTTTACATACAGGACAGACTATATAAGCGAGACTACTTGACATAACTCGACACTGAGGTGGCATAACTTCTTAGCTGCATTAGCATTGTAGCTCCAGTGTGAAACTAAAGCAAACATCTTGTCCAGTCAGCTACATCTAAGCTAAGGTGGAAAATTAGTGTAAATGAGTGTTTTTCAGTGAACTTTTAATGAAATATTATGAAAACGTACATATCACTGTCCAAACATTTGACTGGTGCTTGAAGTGAGATCCAGCATGCATCCTGTGTAATTACTTTGAAAACATGGCAGAGGGAGAAAGGGAGATGAAGTTAACGGAGTCTGGGACTCATAATCGTCTTTTTTATTTTTTTTGAGGTTAATGGATCTGGAGGTTACGGAGTGGGTAATCAGCACTCTGCTAATGGAGGCTTGCTAGTGCAGAGTTGCTGTTTTCTAGTTATTTAGGGGAAGAAGAGTGCAGCCGGTGGCTTCTGCCTCAGACTCGCACTCTAAAGGGAGCAGAGACTGATCTGAAGGCCGCTGCTGTCTGCCTCCGCCGTCGGCTCTCGTCTCGGCTTGTCTGTATCTCTGTCTTTCCCTTGGTCCTTCTCTCACTCTCTTTCTCTCTCTCTCACACACACACACACCTGGCCCTGTTGGAAGGAGAGCAGTGGAGCTCTTTTATTAGCCCTGAAGCACAGTCCCAGGAGCCCTGCTTTCTGCTCTATTTCTGAGAGCTGCACTGCATGCTGGGAAAGCCAGGGCCCACACACTCCCTCACCTCGCCCTTGATTCGCTTTCTTGGCGCACCTGCACTGACACCAACACACGCGTACGTACACACACACGTATGTACACACACACACACGTACACATGCATTGTGTACAAACTTGGTTTTAGAAGATGAAACGAGTTTGAAATGTGGCATGTGGTCTTTAGAAATTGCTCCAACGTGTCAAAAAAAGGCCCCTTTTGATGAAACGTGATGCAACCAATCTAAATATTACTTTCTAACACTAGACCTCAAGACCACGGCCTTGCTAGATGCAGTTGAGGCTGCTTAGGTGGAACAAGAAGAAGCGCGACGATTGCTCATGTCCATGTTAGGCTAAGGCTAACCCCAGATGACCGGCCATACCTTGTCGAAGTGGTCTACTTCAGATGAAGAGGATTAGACAGGAGGAGGAGATCGAGGGTCTGCAGCCTTTTCATTTTCTTTTATTTGACTAAACTTGAATAAAACATCCATGACTCAGCCATTCAGCTAAACGGGATAGTGTTAGCAAGTCTTGCTCTCTTAGTGTGTCATGTTTTCTGCACTTATTTGTGACATACCGGTACCCGGACTAGCGTGACGTAGCCTGTCAGAATAAAAGCCCTCTGACTAGTTAATATAAGCTGAAATGAAATTTGTCAGATACATATTTTGAGATAATAATAATGTGATGGTTATAGTCTACAGTGATCAGTTAGATTTTCTAGCCATAAAATAAATTGCAGGAGAAGGTTGAATATGAAATCTGTCCAGTAAACTTCATTTTACAAATCTTTATTGACCAATTTCTTAAAATAGATGCATTTCTTAAAATAGATGGAATGAAAATATTTTGGAATGGATTTTGCTCTGTATCGGTCAATATACAGAGTTCAGGTACTGGAATCTGTATCGGGAGAGAGAGAAAGGGGTTGGATTGGTGCATCTCGAATATAAAGCCCACAGACCTTTCCCAGCATGCCCTGCTGCATGTGCCCTCTATAGCACTCTGCTGCACTGAGCTCCTTCAAATTAGAGCCTTTCTCCTCTCGTCCTGCAGTGCTTTATTACAAAGATGCCTTTTCTTCATAATTACTGCTATTATAGTATCTCTCCCTCACACTCCTTCTATCGCTTTCTCACTCAGGCGGTCTCTTACACTCTCCCTCACTTGCCCAGTACTTTCTCTCTCTTTCTCATTTCTGTTGTTTTCTGCTCCTCTTTTTTTCTCTGACCTTTCTCTGTCTTTGTTTCTCTCATGCTCTCTCTTTACCTTTCTCTCCTGTCTCTTTCTCGCTTTCTTTCTCTCTCTCTCCCTCTCCATTTCTTTTTCTTTCACTTTCCTTTTCTCTTTTCCCTTTTACTTGCCTTTCTCTCTTTCTTGCTCTACTTTCTCCTTTTGTTTCCACTCACTTAAGTCTTTTTCTCTCTTTCTCTCTTTCTTTCTTTCTTTCTTTCTTTCTTTCTTTCTTTCTTTCTTTCTCTCTTTCTTTCTTTCTTTCTTTCTTTCTCTCTTTCTTTCTTTCTCTCTTTCTTTCTTTCTTTCTCTCTCTCTTTCTCTCTTTCTTTCTCTCTTTCTTTCTCTCTTTCTTTCTTTCTTTCAATACAATGCAGTACAATAGAAGAACAATGCAGGAGATGCTTTGTCTTTAAGACACATTGGTACCTGAAGGCCTCACACAGCTCCATCCATCTTCAGTGCTGCAGTGAAGTGTAGATTAGTTTTCCACAGAACTCAGTGACCCCTTTTTGTCAAATGAAGAGGTGTGTGTGCGCGTGTGTGTGTGTGTGTGTATATATATATATATGTATATATATATATATATATATATATATATATATATATATATATATATATATATATATATATATATATATATATATATATATATATACATTAATTCCAGTGTATTTTTCCAAAGACTTCAGCATTATTACTTATGCTGTTTTTCAGCTTTGTTCATAACAAAAGGCATCTTATTAAAAACTAAATGAATGTTTGATTTAAGAAAAATGAACCATTTCCAACCAGCAGTAGTGCTACACCTATGCTGTACATGCACCCACACTTGAATGACTGAGCTTTTTTTTTTTTCTGTTATACATTGTTGGGGTTAAGTTTCCTGGTTTTTATGGTAGGTGTTGAAAAAGTCCAAATATTTATTATTATTTGAGCCAAGCCCATCTGTGTAGTACGTTGTTTTAGAATACATGTACTATATGACAATGTTTATTGACCTCTAACACCCAGTGTGTCTTGGTAAACCTCAAAATATCTCATTTGTTTGTTACGCCTCTGAAAATGGCTCACTCACTAACTCTCCTTACTACAATACTATTTGTGCTTGAATAGCTAAACTTCTCCCCTCTCTCCCTCTAGCAGCTAAAAGACATCACATGGAGGAATGTAGTTTAATTTAGCTAATTATCACTGTTTTATCACCCAGGCCTTGTGGTAGGAAAGCCACAGCCGTTGCTTCAGAGTTGTCTGTCTGTCTGTCTGTCTGTCTGTCTGTCTGTCTGTCTGTCTGTCTGTCTGTCTGGGTCTCTATACTGGAGTAAAGCTCTGATCCTCATTAGCGTGACACCACTGCAATTTGGCACCTCACACTTCTCCCAGGAGAGAAGTCGTATGCTCACACCTTCTCATATTCTTCTCCTCCCGTCTGTCGAGGAGGAGCACATGCTGTACTGAGATCATCCCTCGTTCCCTCCTTCTCACAATCATTTACTCCTAAAACTGCATGTGCTGCACTTTACTGAGTGATGTTCCAGTCAGCTCTGGCTGGTACAATCACACGGATGCCTCTGTCAGGAAGAGGCCCTCTCTGATCTCTGCTTCTTTTCCCGCTTCTTTTCCCACTTCTCTTCCTTGATGGCTAATTTCACTGGTACTTGTGACTGTGACAAAGGATTCATTCATTCATTTTCTTATCTCTCTCAGTCTTGACTCATTTTTTTATTTCTTTGCTTCCTTGTTTTCTTCCTATCGCTTTTTCTTTTGTTCCTTTTTTTAATTTGTTAATACATCTCTCTCTACACCCCCCCCCCCCTTGACAGAGACTCTTACTGGGTCAGTAGGCCGAAGTGATTGACCGAGTCAGGCTCCAGCTGTTGTTGTTGTGATCAGTTCAGTCCTACCCCTGTGGTCATTTTTTTTTTTTTTTTTTTTTTTTTGATTGGCCACTCAAAAGTGCAAACACTGACACAGCTACTCCTGTGAAAATGATTACAGTCCACTTCTCAGTGACTACAGGGAGGCAGAAACAGAGAGCCTGTGTGTGTGTGTGTGTGTGTGTGTGTGTGTGTTGCAGGTATCTGTGCTGATTCTGGATACTGACTAGCTTTCCCTGTAACCACAAGATAAGCTTATCTGCTTTGTTTGTGTTCACCACACTAAAGCCTCTTCTCCTTCAGTCACACACACTCACTCATCTCCATTATCAGCAGCCTCGCAGATGTGTTTCCCCTGAGTGCCTCTGAGAGCGCAGTGCCACAGTTTACATCACCCAGAGATGCCACTTGCATCATTTTTGCCTTAACAGCTTTTGCTTACTTTTCCTGGTCAAGGAATGCAAGCAGCAGTCACAGTGTGTGCTGTAATCGCTGATGAGCTGCCAGCATTCCGACAGCATGTCAGTCACTGCCGCACATCGTCCGCTGCTTATAAAATCAGCAGATTTTAGGCTACATTCAGTTCTTATCAGCGCTTTTAGTTTCTCCTTGTATCTACTAGGGATAGACAAAAGAAAAGTACATGTCTAAAACCAGTAATAGCAGCCATTTCAACTTCCTACCATCCCTCCAACCTGTTTACTACAGGTGACCAGATCAGTACTTAATGAAGTGCAGATATTTGTGATTGCGGTAATTTCTTTCACGCAATGATCCTCATGCAAAATTACCAGTGCTTTTTAAATACTTAAGGTTCTTAAGACAAACACTGAGGAGTTCAGAATGTTCTTAAGTGCAATTCTCAAACAACTTATTGTTTATATTCTCTTAAAATATTCTCTTTAATCTTAATTATTTTCTTACGATTTTCTCAGTTTTCTTAATTGTTTTCTTAAGTAGGTTACGTTGCATTTTGCCCCATTTGGAATTTGTATTAACTGTTACTGCCATTATTAGGTTACTCATCAAAGCAAAATAAATAATAAAATAAAATAAAAATAATTCTAAAAAAATTAAAAATGATCAGACAAACTAAGGGTAAAAAAAAAAGTCCTCCTTTGAAAACAATAATTGTAGGGTGTCAGCAGAAACAAGAGATGTGAATGGGCACAAGTAGATGAACTGAACTCGGGTGCTTACTTCATCAACTCTTACAGCCTAAGACAAGTGTGAGGCTCACGTCTGTTTAAGAACACATTTAAGACATATTTTCTATTTTCTTATACCACTTGGTCTTGGGAAAATAGTTAAGAAAATAAATTGAAGAGAATTCTGATTTTCAAAGAATGGAGCTAAGAAAAAACATTTAAGATGTTCTTCTTAAGACACTTTCATGAAACCAGCCCCAGGTTTGCACTGTAGTCTGAATAATAAGCCTTATTTGTCACTTAGCAGCTGCTTTTTGGTCCACCATCTCTGTGCTCCTCATACAAATGCAGTCTTTCACATAGGAGAGTAGGACTAAATGTTCACGTGTAATGACAGTTCATTTGCGTTGCCCTAAAGCAAAGGCTT